>NC_139513.1:33465802-33831899 GCF_947247035.1 Vipera ursinii | reverse complement strand
AAAGATACACTTTGCCAAGCATGATCCTCTCAGGAAAGCTTTGACTTGTCTTGTTGACAACTTCCTTATTCTTCAGAGAGTACAGTAAAGGAAAACATAAGGAGTTCAGCTATCCTTGACTTGATCCTAACCAAGTAGGTAATAAAGCAGAAGCAGTGAGATCCTTGGAGGGGAACACCCCTCCCCCCCTCCCGCTTAATATTGCAGTCAAACAGATCAAAGGAACAGATTTTAAGAAACCCGGAGTAGTAATAACTAGAAATACGTGGCAGGAGAATCTGGTAGGAAAGGGGCCAAAGACGGATGAGCATTCCGCCCAAAAAGATGCTAAAACATAAAACACAAACAGTTGGAATAACAAGGAAAATGGAAGAAGCAGAAAGAGCCAGTGTGAGGGGTTTTTTTGTTTTTTTTTAATTATTTAGAATAATATATATATATATCACAGTAGCTAGATTTTGGAAAAGCTGTAGACATAATATATCTTAATTTCAGGAAATCGTTTGGCAAAGTAATCCATGATGTTTTGACTGGCAATCTAGTTAAATCTGGACTGTTGGGTAAATCCACAGCTCAAAAACTGTTCACCACATGCTTGTCAACAGTTCCTGGTCAAATGGGAGAAAAATATCAGGACTTATTTCTGTCCCGAGGCCTGTTCTCTTACCGTCTCAGAGAGCGGGACCTGGAACACTGGTCTTATGTTTTAAAGGAAGATACATCTGGACTGAATTTTCCTTAAACAAGAACAGTTCATTATGAACCAATTATTGAGGGGTACTGTAATAGAAAGTCTCTTGATGGGATGTTTTGGCATCCTCCCCTGAGCAAGAGCTTGGACATGATCATTTGAAAGGATTCCTTATCCACTTCTGCAGTTCTGGCACCGTAGCACATCATGGATGTGACACCCATAATAGTAAATGAATTTCCTGTGTTCCTTTCCTCCAGCTTTCTAAAGTAACCATGTTTGGGAAGTTAGAAATGCCCACAGTTAGAAACGGAGAACCATAATATCTCAGGATATTTCAAAAATGCCCACAGTAGAGAAATAAAGGGAATAATAATATTTTAAGCCATCTCAAAAAGTGAAGCCGTAAGGGTCTTTCAAGAATAATGTGTTCTGCTGTTATTTATAAACACCAATTTACTTTGGTAATAGTCAACTTAATGGAAGCTTTGTGCAGCTCTTCTGACCTCTTCTAGCCAAGAATGCGCTTGTGCCAATGTCAATAGAAGAGGATTACTAAAATACACAGTTGAAATATTTTACAGTACTACATTGTAGACCACCATGCAAAGTTACTGCATAAAAACTGGATATCCCTTGCAAAGCTCATGCCCTATGCAAGCAGCGCTGTTTAAAGGCTTTGCAAATGAAACATGTTACAATAAATTCACAATAAGGTTAAGATGCTACGTGTAAATGTGTGTGTGTGTGTGTGTGTGTGTGTGTGTGTGTGTGTGAGTGAGAGAGAGAGAGAGAGAGAGAGAGAGAGACCAATTTATTCTAGCCTAAAGTGTTTTTGTAAAAAAGAAATGGAAGCGAAGTTTGTATGCTAGGCTACATGGCTTAGGCCCGGGATACTTGCAGGACCATCTGCTGCCGGGAACTGTTCTGTACCAGCCTACTACCGGCCCTGCAGAAAAGGCAGGGACAACCCCTTTACAAACGGCAAGAGGCTGGAACTAAGCCTGCCAAATTTATTAAAATAAAACAGCAAAACAAGACACAAACCATGAAACAGGAGCTATTCAAACGGTTGCCTTCAGCATCCAGCACTCCCACACATTCCCCTTTAAAACAGTTCAGGGCGTGGCTTCTCTCTGCCTCCTTCCGAGGTGCCCCATTGTCTTCCTCTGTTTACTCCTGATTGACTGCCTCCTGCGTCGGGCGTCCTTCAACAGGGCCAGCTGTGGGTCATCTTAACACCTAAAAGAAGATGGCGGACGTGCTCGGCTGAGCTCCGTGAGCTCCAGCTGCTAGGCGTCCCTTGGGAGCCCCTCAGGAGCCTTTAGGCTCTCTGTGATGGGGATTGGGGGCTTATGGTTACAGGCAGTGGGGCAGTTAGGAGGTCGACGAAGCTGGCAGTGGTCCGTTTAGACTCTTACCTGCCGACCTGTCCGTCTGCTGGCCCTGCTGTCTCCTGTTCGTTTGCCTTTTGCTGCTTGCCTTTTTCGGGCCGTCTGCGGCTGCTCGTGGCCGGCTCCGGCGTTTTCTGCTGCTCCGGGCCGTTTTGGGCCGCCTCGGCATCCTCGGGCTGCTCTCAGTCGGCAAGGGGGACGCCCGTGAGTCTGTTCGGACAGCGGCGATGGCGGCGACGGTGTGGGCATCGGCTTCGGCGCTGGCGGCGGCGGTCTTTCGGGCCGCGCTCGGCGGCGGCGTTTCCTGCTGCTCTGGGCCATTTTGGGCCACCTTTGGTGCTCTCGGGCTGCTCTCGGTCAGTGATGGGGACGCCTGTGGGCTTGTTCTGGCGGCGGTGATGGCGGCGGCGGCATGGGCGTCGGCTTCAGTGCTGGCGGCGGTGGTCTTTCTCTGTGGGAGCGCCAGCCCTGTGGAACCAGCTCCCCCCTGAGCTTCGGATGGCCCCAGATCTCCAGTCCTTTCGCCGCGGCCTCAAAACACTCCTTTTCCACCTGGCTGACCTGGACTGACAGGGATTTTAATTATGTTTTTAATTTTTAACTCTAATTTTTAATTTATTTTAATTTTAATTTTTATTTATTCTACAGGGGCCTTTAATTTTAATTTTTATTTTAACTTCTGTATTTATTGTACGTTATTGTTAGCCGCCCTGAGTCCTTCGGGAGCTGGGTGGCATATAAGTCCCAATAATTAATTAATTAATAAATAAATAAATAAATAAATAAATAAATAAATAAATAAATATGTACTTTTTTGCTGCATTTATATGCTGTATTTCTTCTAAGGTGGCAGCTTTGGAGGCTTTTATCCTGTGAGATGTGTCAGTTTAAAGAAAAAGAATGGCCCAAAGTCCCTAATGAAATCCATGACTGTGTACAGGTAGTCCTCAACGTACCACAGTTTGCTTAGTGTCCTTCAAAGTTACAGCATCACTGGAAAAAGTGAATTACGACCATTTTTCATACTTACGACCATTGCAGCATCTTCATGGTCCCATGATCAAAATTCAGAGGCTTGGCAACTGACTCATATGCACCTTGTGTGACCTTCTGACAAGCAAAGAAATGGGGAAGCCAAATTCACTTAACAACCGTGTTACTAACTTAACAATGCAGTGATTCAGTTAACAACTGTGGCAAGAAAGATTGTAAAACGGGGCAAGAGTCACTGTCCTATTTAGCAACAGAAACTTTGGGCTCAGTTGTGGTCATACAATTTGAATGGTCATTAAACGAATGATTGTAAGTTGAGGACTACCTGTAAGATGATGCTCTCAGCTGCTTTTTAAATCAGGATTTCAACTTCTTGCCCCGAGGAATATTTAAATGGGCATCTCAGCAGAATTTTGCTCTTTGTTAGATAACTTTAAATTACTCTGGCTTCTGCTACACTTGGTGGCTGAAGCAAGCTCAGTTTTTATATTTGCATCTTGGCAGTAGATGCAATAGAACTTAAATGGACGATAGAAATATTTCCTTTGAATCTTAATTTCGCTTTCACTCTTTAGCAGATAATTTTTTTGGAAAGATTGTTGAATATATTTTAACTGAATCAAAGGGCAATCGGAAGCTTCTTTATTTATTCTTTAAATAACAGAATAAGCCTGCCAAACCTTAGATTACTTCCTTATGTTGATTACAGGAGTTTTACAGGTTTTCACAAGATGTCAAGAATCCCTCAATAATGACAGTTGTTTAGTTTCCACATTGATGGAGAGTTTGTTTGAATGATAACTGAACAAGGCTGATTGATGATGTGCTGTCAAGTTGGGATGGACTCTAAGTAACCTTAATCATAATCATAATAGTAAAGTTGGAAAGGAACTTGGTCATCTAGTCCAACCCCCTGCTCAGGCAGGAAACCCTATACCATTTCAGACAAATGGCTGTCTAGTCTCTTCTTAAAAACTTCCAGTGTTGGAGCATTCACAGCTTCTGGAGGCAGGCTGTTCCACTGATTAATTGTTCTAACTGTCAGGAAGTTTCTCCTTAGTTCTAGGTTGCTTCTCTCCTTGATTAGTTTCCATCCCTTGCTTCTTGTCCTGCCTTCAGGCGCTTTGGAGAATAGCTTGACTCCCTCTTCTTTGTGGCAGCCCCTGAGATATTGGAACACTGCTATCATGTCATCCCTCGTCTTTCTCTTCATTAAACTAGACATGCCCAATTCCAGCAGCCGTTCCTTATATGTTTTAGCCTCCAGTCCCCTAATCATCTTTGTTGCTCTTCTCTGTACTCTTTCCAGAGTCTCGACATCTTTTTTACATCATGATGACCAAAACTGGGTGCAGTATTCCAAGTGCAGTTTTACCAAGGCATTGTAAAGTGGTATTAATACTTCACGTGATCTTGATTCTATCCCTCTGTTAATGCAGCTGCAGCACACTGCTGGTACACACACACACACACACACACACACACACACACACACACACACTGCCTTAGGGGTGGAAAGAAACAAGTAGAATTTGGTGATTTGGGGAAAAGTCTGTAGAAATTGAGTAATTTGAGGATTTTCA
This sequence comes from Vipera ursinii, assembly GCF_947247035.1. NCBI lineage: Eukaryota > Metazoa > Chordata > Lepidosauria > Squamata > Viperidae > Vipera > Vipera ursinii. Next base: position 33,827,238 of record NC_139513.1, on the reverse strand, counting down.
AAGAAAGTACCTGACAGAATCAGTTTGGTAATGAACAGTTTTCGGATCCTACTTGCAGATTTCACTTTTAATGGTGACCCAGTTAGTAGCATTTGGGTTAATAACAATTCTTGTACTATTGCTTTTTTCCTCTTCCAGAATGGGCTGGGAAATCCTTAGGGACTAGGAACCATATTTATCATGTTTTAGGTAGGAGATTCTGGTGCTGGAGAAAGGTCTTGAGAGCTCCTTGGAAAGCCCAGAGATCAAATCAGTCAATCCTAAAAGAAATCAAGGTGCTGGTGACGACCTATAAAGCCCTAAATGGCATGGGTCCGGATTATTTACGGGATCACCTTCTGCCAGCGTTAACTTCCCATCGTCCTGTGAGCTCCCACAGAGAGGGCCTCCTCAGGGTGCTGTCGGTCAGGGAATGCCGACTGGCGGCCCCCAGGGGGAGAGCATTCTCTGTGGGCGTGCCTGCCTTCTGGAACCAGCTCCCTATTGAGCTCCGGATGGCTCCCGACCTTTACTCCTTTCGTCGCGACCTGAAAACTTGGTTATTAGAGCTTGCCGGCCTGGACTGAGGGATTGGGATTTTAAATTTTTAGAATGTGATTTACTTGTTGGGGCTAATTTAATTTAATTTATTTTTAACTTTGTATATTGTGTTTTAACTGCCCTGTACACCGCCCTGAGTCCTTTGGGAGAAGGGCGGTATATAAATCCAATAAAATAAATAAATAAAATAAATAAATAAATCAACCCCCACTGTTGTTTGGAAAGACAGATACTGAAGCTGAAACTCATATACTTTGGCCACCTAATGAGAAGAGAGGACTCATTGGAAAAGACCTGATGCTTGGAAAGATGGAAGGCAAAAAAGAGAAGGGGGAGGTACAGGACGAGATGGTTAGTGTCATTGATGCAATGAACATTAATTTGGGCAAACTCAAGAGAGTGGAGGACAGGGGGACCTGGCGTGCTATGGTCCATGGGGTTGCAAAGAGTTGGACATGACTTAATGACTGAACAACAATAGGAGATTAAAGGCTAAAGCAGCTAGGGTAAGAATACAAAATGGGTGACATTGCCCCCATATGCATGTGAGCCGGGGCAGGAAGTTTTTAATTTTTCATGGGTTGGGATTTTTATTTTCAATATAGGTATATTTGTATTTTATGACTATGTTAAGACCACTTTGGGGTTTACGTCAGAGTTTTTGTGGTGCCTCACCTCAGAATATTAGGAAATTGTCCCCCACAATCATTTTTGAAAATTGGAAAAAAGAATCTCAGGGGTTGTAATAAAAACTTGAGAGAGGAGTGTTAGCTTATCCACATTTGCTTCGTAAAAATAGATGTGCTTTTTTGTCAGTCATAAATCATTTACTGCAATAAATAACATTTATCATATATATCCATATTGGAATAACTTGTAATGGTTTAAAATATTTTTTTCTTTTGCATGTACAAATATTGCTGCTTTGTCTTAATCAGAAAGCAACCCTCTTTGGGTCAGGCTACAATTTTAATTTGAGAGCTGCAATAGCAACAGCTCTTAGACTTATATACCGCTTCACAGTGCTTTACAGCCTTCTCTAAGCCAGACATGTCAAACACAAGGCCCGGGGGCCGGATCCGGCCCGCGAAGTGGTTTCATGTGGCCTGCGAAGCCATCCTGGAAACAGTGAGGGAACGGCCCCCACTGCCTTGGCCCTGGCCCAGAGACCCTCCTTCTGCCAGAGACCCTCAGATCTGTCCCACTCCTGCCCAGGCCCCCATAGGCACCCTTGATGCGAACGATGTAGAGCTGGCCATGCCCACCCAGTAGGCCATATGCACTCTAGCCATGCCCACCCAGTAGGCCATGCCCACCCTGGCCATACCCACCCGGCCCCCTGAGGGCAACCGCAATGCTGATGCGGCCCTCAATGAAATTGAGTTTGACACCCCTGCTCTAAGCGGTTTACAGAGTCAGCATATTGCCCCCAACAGTCTGCGTCCTCATTTTACTGACCTTGGAAGGCTGAGTCGACCCTGAGCCAAGTCAGGATCAAACTGCTGGCAGTCGGCAGAGTTAGCCTGCAATACTGCATCCTAACCATTGCGCCACCATGGCTCATAGGTTTAAGATCTTGGTTTGTTCCAAAATTCCTATGTGTACTTTCCCAGTCTAGACCCTTTGCAGAGGGGAGAATTCATCTGTACTTTTTAAGCAACAATATTCTTAACTGGGAAATATTGATTTCAGGAGCTATAGATGTTATAATAACATAGAACACATTGCAATAATGCCAGGAATTTACAGTTGCTTTCAACCTGAAACGAACAATTCAATCAACCGACTGTATGACAGCAAGAAAAAAAAGTGTCTATATATTTTTAACAAAAAAAAAAAAGCCTGACAAGAAAGGAGCAAAGTAAATATCTGAAATGTAACTGAAGAGTTAAAGTAAATAATGTTTCCTTTTTGTGTGCTTTAGAGAAAGTAAGAGAACGTTGATTTCCCCCCCTTTTTGCTGTTGAATTGGGCTGTGAGCCAACAGAACAAAAACATTTCTCCCAACACCTAATGAGAAAAAAAATGTTTAGTCCTCTTAAATGCACTGCTAAGGGAATGAAGAATACATTCTCTGCGCACCAGCAGTGTACGCGTCACAGATTTTGACTGTACTTGACCTTTTTAGTGTGTAGGCAGATAAATATGTTGATAAAATTTCACTAGGGTATTGAGTGCCAAAGATGTTCCTTGCCAACATTTAAAGTGATTTTGTTTGGAGGATGGCAGTGCAGAAAATAAAGTAAGCAAGCATGCACACCGTTGTATAATTTTATCATTTAGCCTAAACAGTGCTGGACTGGCATCTTTTACTTTCCTTGCCTCTTTTCTGTGATCAGTCAGAAGCAATTCCCAATACACGTGACATGTACTCCAGTAAGGTTGATTACTTCCAGCTAACATTTTTATTGCCATTTCAATTATCTTTTAAGAAAAGGGTAGTAAGGAAAATGAAGCAGCATACATTTCATATTGCTGCTAAGGAAAAAGGTATTACTAACCAGAGCATTTCTTTAGCATCTGCAGTTTACTGCAATGCAAGAATACATTGGTTGAATCTAAAATCCACAAGGCAGAGGGGGCCAGGTTGTTCACCAAAGCATCAGAGGGAAGGACGAGAAACAATGGTTGGATACTGATCAAAGAGAGAAGCAACCTGGAATTAAGGAGAAACTTCCTGACAATGAGGACAATCAACCAATGGGACAGCTTGCTTCCAGAAATCGTGGGTGCTCCATCACTGGAGATTTTCAAGAAGAGACTAGACATTCACCTCTCTGAGATGGTATAGCTTATCCTTCTTGAGTAGGGGGCTGGACTAGAAGACCTCCAAGGTCACTTCCAGGTTCTATTCTATTCTATTCTATTCTGTTCTGTTCTATTCTATTCTATTCTATTCTATTCTATTCTATTCTATTCTATTCTATTCTATTCTATTCTATTCTATTCTATTCTATTCTATTCTATTCTATTCTATTCTGAAATTGCTATTTACTAACTATTTAATCTGGTGTTTTCAAAGTGTGAGCTGTGTTGCTGTACACTCTGTAAGTTATGCCATGGATCTAAAAGTTCTAACTAGCCATCATATAGCTTGTAAAGAATCAAGTAGGTAGTCTGCAATAGAAGCAGAGCCGGACACCTAAGGGCAGGGCTTTTCAATGGTGGTGCTTTGCCACGTGGCAGGTGGTACGCGACTGCTAGCGAAGTGTAGCAGGGGAAGGGAATGAGTCGAAGTGAGCCAAGCCTGAGGGAGAAGGCAAGAAGGCACATTTGTGCTGTGTAGTTCTTTTGATTTACAGACGTTAAACTAAAGAACTGTGAGTCTGAGGCTTTATGTTTTCTGAGCTTTGTAAGATATCTACATGGCCTTTTGTGAAGCGAGTGAACAAGAGAGTCAGACAATATTTTGCCACTTTGTGATTTTAAATGGGGAGGAGAATATAGATGCCTGTCTAACGACATCATTGATTTAGCTGTAGATATGTACACATGATTCATATATACTGCTGCCAGAGAATGGGCATATCTTCATTTTTCTATTCTGCTTATGGTAGGTATGTCTCCCATTTTGTTTTCTAATACCTACAGCAAACTAAGAACATAAAAAAAAACATTTAAGATGAATTCAAGTAATGCTGTATGGTCATTTTAATGATCTTAACTGCCTCTTAGTTAATCACATGAACCAGCTCTTACAGTTTTATAACAATTGCAAGTAACTAAGACTGCTCTTTAGTTGTTACTCTTCCCCTATAAATGAGTGTCCATTAAAGTTATAATTGCTGATAACTGGCTATTGAGTATCCTATAAGGCTGATAGGATCCAAACTGAAAAGTATTTGGCACATTCTTGTTCTTGATGACAGTACTTACCAGATGTGGGCTGCAAAAATCCAGATGACCACTAGATAGCAGCAAGAAGACACAAAAACGTTTTGCAATTCATACTTGGTAGCCTTTGTGCCAGAGAAAAAGGACTTCATTTTCATAGCATCTAAAAGGAATCAGATGCAATAATTTCCCTTAAATAAATTCACCCAGGTCATCAAGGGCCTGATACAAGATACCTGGTCTGGCTTTGTTGTTGGAGCAGTGGGTACCTGAAGACAAGCACCCAATGTTCTTGTTTAAGGTAGCCTGGGTCCTCCGACAAAACTAGCTCAGTGGTTTACTCGTGCAGTTGCTGTGAAGAATATGCTAGGCATCTATCAGGTAAAGCAGGGCTTTTCAACCTTTTCACCCATTGTACCACTTTTAGGATAAGGCAATATCCGAGTACCACCAGTCACCCAGCAAGGTGTCAAAAACTTGACCCCCCAAAAAAGGAAAAAAATGATAAAGTACAAGTAGTCCTCGACTTACAACAATTTGCTTAGTGACTGTTCGAAGTTACAGGGGCACTGAAAAAGTGAGTTATGACCATTTTTCACACTTATGACTGTTGCAGCATGGGATTTACATTTGGATGCTTGGCAACTGATTTATACTTATAACATTCAGTGTCCCAGGGTCATGTGATCAATGGCCAGGTTATCACTCAGGTTGCAGGGTGCCTGTGGGGGGGAATCTGTGGGTCTCTGGTGGAAGGGAGTGGGACTGGGATGGGTGCCTTCCCTCTCTCCCATTGTCTCTTCCTTCCTTCTTTCTTTCCTTTCCTTCTCTCCCTCTCTGTCCCTTCCTTCCTTCCCTCCCTCCCTCCCATTGTCCTGTGCTACGCCGCCCAGATCCCAGCCTAGTTTTGGCAGGTAGCAGCGCATTCTCATCCACACAGAGCGGCCAGGCAAAGTAAAACCACTGGCATAATGGCCCTGCCTGTGCACGCACAAAGGCAGAGGAGAGTGCATGCGCCTCAGCCTCTGCGCGCACACACAGGCAGGGTGGGAATGTCACCGGTTCACCTCCTGTTTTCAGGCACGTACATTACGAATGGGCTACGTCTCCCAGTCATTTTTCCCCTACCAGAGCCCAGCATTTGAGCCAGGTTCCCCAATCCTCTCTGTGTACATCATTCTTTCCATAGCTCTCCCCAGCAATGTCAAGAGAGACCCATTTCTGGCTGCATTGCTACCGTTCTTAAGTTACATTTGCACCCGCCTGAAGGAAGAAAGCGATGCTTTACTCCCTCCTTCAAAGGAAACAAACCCACATCGCCACCAAGTCACCCTTCCTTCAAGCAAAGTAATCTCTGGACTTCGAGACTGTTTTAGCCAGAAGCAGAGAGTCGGAGAGCTGCATCATTCTTGCCATTTGGACTCTACTTTTATGCCCCAGAAGCAGCTTGCCTTTCAAACCTCCGATATATAACAGGGAAACCCACTGCAAAGGCGCATCTCGCAGAGTCTTTGCCAAGCATCGCCTGCGCTCCACCACTGCAGAAAAAGAAGTGCCGTGTTTCCCACCAGTGCAGGCAGTCCGGGTCCTGTGAGAGGCCGAGTGGGAACGAAGCAGCCCTCGGGTCTGTGCTGTGGAAAAGTCGCAAGCGCCAGTGTCGCCTGGGCTCCTGCCCGGCTCACTTGCTTACGGAAAAGAGACTGCTTGCTAAGTGAGCTGGGCAGGAGCCCAGAATCAGCTGAGTCATGCTCAGAAGCCACGCCATACCTTAAAGAGGTAGTAGTTCGCCCACTTCTGAAGATGCCATTGCTAGATCTAATCTTGCTAGATAATTTCCATTCAATCTCTAAACTTCCCATTTTAGGGAAGTTTGCGAGAAGGTGCTTATATGGTAGCTTCATAGAATCCTAAAGGAAGCGGATTATTTGAACACCTTTCAGTTGGGATTCATATCTGGACCTGGGACCAAAATTGCATTGATTGGGCTTGTAGATGGCCTCTGATGGGAGCAGGATAGGGTTGGTATGTTCATCGGTTCTCTTCTTCACCTCGCAGCAGCCTTCAGTACTATTGACCACAGTATCCTATTGGATCATTTTTGGGGATTGGTAGTGGGATGGCATGATTTGCTTTCTTTGGAGCTGGTTCCAGTTGGGGTTGATACAACGGGCAGAGTCTAATCTGCTGCCCCAGCTTTGCGATATTCCACAGGGACATTTCTACTTGTGTTTAACATCTACCTGAAGCCACTGGATGAGGTCATCATAAACAAGCCCATGAGACTGGATTTTAAAGGGTATGTTCATAGTTTTTATCCCAGCTGTGCTGTTGCATTTTGTTTGCTGTTAACCTGTTGTTAGCTGCCCAGAATTATGACAAGCTGAGTGGCCATATATATTAAAATTTGGATTTTATCCTTGCCTCAGTCAGGTTTTTGGTATGCATTCCCCAGCATAGCAATTGAAAGCCAAATAAAATCTTGGGCCCCAAAATGAACACACCTAAACTACAGAAACATACAATATTTTTGTTATTCACTGTATTTGCAACTTGGTTTTCATCGTAGATTGTGGATAGAGAGCATTTCTGTACTGTGAAGGAAGAGACATTCACATTTCTAAAATTTGGTTTAAAAAAAGTTAGTAGAGGGATAGAAGGGTGGAACTTTTAAGTCCTCGGTCGCAGACAGGAAGTCCATTGTATTTGTCTATGTCATTTACACAAGTTCTTATACATATAGCTGAAGATAAGCTTAGATCACAACCTAAAGGTGCTTTTTCCAAAAAAAAACCCCCAAAACTGGACTTTCTTTGTTTTTCTTTGAAGATGTTTCACTTCTCATCCAAGAAGCTTCATCCAGAACTGAAGAAGCTTCTTGGATGAAATGGAAAATATCTGCAGGGAGAACCAAAGGAAGTCCAATTGCCTTTTGGAAAAAGCACCTTTGGGACAACCGTGACTGGCTGACTGAGCATCTCCATAGACACCTAGGTCACCCCATGACCCCTGTTATATACAGATGCATTAGGCACAATTTCACCAAGAATATCTCTGTTGAGTAATTCAGGAGGCGGCCCTTAAAGTCTGGCTATTGTTCTAGCCAATTCAGTATTGACTTGAACAACTATTGCAAACTGTAAACCATGTAATTCTATTACAGCATATAGAATTTAACAAATCCCTTAACATATGCGGTATTGAGTGTAAGTTTTTTTATTTTATTATTAAATTTGGTTGGGTTGTTGAAGCAATAGTGTAAATAGGAATGAACCTTATACTCTTGCCTTAGATTGAAGGTCTTTAAAACTATTGATTTCCCATTCTTTTTGTAAGGAAATCTGGTGATGGAGGTGATAGAGGTGAACTGACTGGGAGGTGAATATGTATGTATTTTTGTATACAGACAATACCAATTGATAGCTGTGAACCTGAATGATCTGCCATAATTGTGAGATTGCAGTGAATATTAGATTGAAACAAGGTTATAATTATATTAATGAATATTAATTTATTAAAAGACCAAGTTAGTTTTGTTTGAAAGGGAAAGTGAGTGAACTAGTTATAAACTATATATCAACAGTGAAAAACCAGATCAAGTAGGTGAATTTGGAATTGGAAGGGGAAATTTTAAGCTGTGCAAATGCTTATATGAAGTTAGTGAGGTGTCTGTTTGTGTCTGTTCTAAGGAGTTAATGTTTGTCAGAATAAGAGCCTTGGTGGAGCAGTGGGCTAATGCCTCCTTAAGTAACACCAGCTGCCTGCAATTAGTGCAGGTTCGCATCCCACCAGGCTCAAAGTTGACTCAGCCTTCCATCCTTCTGAGGTAGGTAAAATGAGGACCCAGATTGTTGGGGGCAATAAGCTGACTTTGTAATAATGCTGCTTGGGGGGGCCCAAAAGCCCTAATAAGCAGGCATATACATAGAATGAAGGCTACTGCTAAGCACATTGATTTGTGCTTTAGATTGTAAGCCGCCCTGAGTCTTCGGAGAAGGGCGGGATATAAATGGGATTAAAAAAAAAGTAAACACAACTACATGAGACAATATTTCTTTGCACTGGAAGAAGCAGAGAGCATAAGGAAAAAGCAGATAGAATTGAGACTTGGTATGCTAAGAGATATATAAAAGCTGTACGCAGTGGAAAGACGGCACTTAAGTAGTGTGTGGGAGACCTAGTGTAAAAAGAGTGAGTGTTGTGTTACTTTTTAAAGTAAGGATGGTTCAATGGACTAAGTTACAGGATGCAAATTGCATCATATTAGGCATAATGTGGATTTCCTACACTGGGGTTTGGGCTAAATGATCGAAAAATCCTTCTTCATTTCTATTCCTGATTATTTAAACGTTGACTGCAATAATTGCCAATTATCTGTGAAGACTTCCAATGGAAAATTTAATCATGATTGTCACTTCTAGGCATAATGATTTTTTTTAAGAAAAAGAGAGACTAGAGAAAGTAATTCTAATACTGATCAGGCAGGGATGAGGAACAGAGTTGTACTCTCCTGCTGATGTCATGAATACTATCATGCAGCCAAATGGATGGCTGTCAAAGAAAGAGAAACCTGAAAAATTAGAATACTAACTACATGGAAAATGTTTTCTGAGAATTGACAACAACTTGATGGCACATAATCATCAGTCAATCCATGGAGAATCTCAATGAAGTAGAAGCCCTCTTCAGCTGATAATAATGCTTATCTATAGAGGAAAATGATGTCCACAATGATAGGAAGAACAAAATTGCCATGTTTGTTTCCCCTCCCCTCCATCTTTAAAGAGTTTACATGTCTCTCCAATCTGTGAACAAGGCTTGTGTGATCTTGCATTGAGTAGCTCTGTATTGCTTACAACCCCACACTTCCTAATAAAGCCTTGTGGGTTTCTCATTTCTTTTCTAGATGAAAGCCAAGGTGACTTGCCGATAAATTTGAGTCACACCGTCTGAGCTCTGTTTGATAGGTTCCCCCGTTCCTTTTACTTGGCTTGTTATTGCATCCTAATGTGATGTTTCCTCTAATAGTGCACAAAAAAGCAGTCGTTAGTAGAATAATAAAGATTGCCCCCCCCCGTTTCAGCCTAAATGCTCTTTTGCTAATACCACCTCATGATTAGTTTCAGGATTGTTTCGTGATTAGCACAAGAAGGCAAGACAAGCCTCTCATCCCGATATCCTACTCTCACCCTGCCGGAGAGCTGCAGTGCTGTGATGGTACTACTTTAAAATATGAGTGTTGCTGTTTCTTGCCAAAACAGAGCTGGTATCTGTTGCTATAGAAACCAGCAAACTAATTATAAGGAGTCTGAGTCAAAGGAGGTAATAAGTCAGCCTACCCTTATAAAATATATATGAGAGAGAACAGGCACAGGTCACAAAGATGATGAACCAGGGATGATGCTGAATTCATTTCAGGAGCTCGGCACGTAATGGTGCTTGGAAGAAGACACAAAGAGAATTTGGAGGGGAAGCAGCATCGAGACTAACTCTTTGGTAGTTGTTCATGTGGAAGCAATACAAGGACCAAGAAAGCCATGCTTTAGAGCAGGGGTCTTCAAACTCGGCCCTTTTATGACTCACGGACTTCAACTCTCAGAATTCCTCAGCCGGCGTGCCTGGCTGAGGAATTCTGGGAGTTGAAGTCTGCGAGTCATAAAAGGGCCGAATTTGAAGACCCCTGCTTTAGAGTCATGCTTTAAGCCCAACCTGACTTGATGCTGTAATCTCCTCTAGACTGTTCATACAGGGAGTGGGGAAGAGCAACAGAGGAGCCCTGCTCTTAAAGTTAACAGCTATGGCTGTGAACAGTGTCCCAAGCAAGGCGACAGTGGAGTGGGGCTACAAATATCATCCTGAAGGCTCTTGGGAGAGTTGTTTTCTCTTCTTCCTCCTCCTCCTCCTCCTCCTCCTCCTCCACCACCACCACCACCACCTCCTCCTCCCAAGACTAAAAGGTGTTTTAATGTCATGTAGAAAGGTATGATTGGTATTGAACACCTGTATTTCATCTGTTCTACTATGGCAACTTGATCTGCCATGATGTACTCATCTAGCACGGTGGTCCCCAACTTTTCTGGCTCTGTGGACCAGCAGCAGCAGGGGAGGAGAGGGGATGATTTTGTGCATGTGCCCGCTGCTTCCACAAATGGAACTTTGTGTGCTTGCCTGCCGCTTGTGTGGCACGGTTCTCAACAGGCCGCGGATTGGTACCAGGCCGCAGACTGGAGGTTGGAGACCCCTGATCTAGCACTTTGCCGTCTCTTTCTGCAGGTTGGGAATTCAGTGTCTACAGAAAGATCCAGAACAGCATTTTACATGCGCTGCACAACAACAAACCTCATTTCTGGTCTCTGCCATTTGAGGCTCAGTCTTATTAACCTTGATAGATAATGTAGCATTCTCTTTACTGTACTGCCAAAGTAATATGTATGTTATCTGAATGCAAATCTTGAAAAACGGCAGTACATCTTTGGTGTCATCAGTTCTGGCACAATCAGTAATAAGTACAAATATGTTCACTTGGTATGAGAGAGTGACTATTTGTGAAAATATGACCTTTCTCCATTTGTCTAGACTTCACCGGTGACTCATGAAAGGATCAGTCCATTTCAAATGTTGTTGTAGAATCACTATATATCAGTATCATCATGGAGAATAGTTCTGAGTTTCTGGAAACAGAATTCAATAATACATTAGATAAGATAACCTTTATTGTCATTTTTTACTGAGGGCACAACGGCACAGATCAAAAATGAAATTTAGTTGCCCACTCTCAAAGTGACACACACCTAAAACATGCTATATACAACATATGTGTAGACCCACACCCCTACATATACCTATCAATAAAATATTAAATACTGTCCATCTTGAATATATAACGGAAGGAGGAAGCCTGAGAATTCACAAGGTTAATACTTTATGGAATGAAACTATGGTTGAATCTGGATGTTCTGCTACGGATACCATGAAGCCTCCGAATAGAATAGAATAGAATAGAATAGAATAGAATAGAATAGAATAGAATAGAATAGAATAGAATAGAATAGAATAGAATAGAATAGAATAGAATAGAATAACAGAGCTGGAAGGTCTGTTAGTCCAACCCCCCCCCCCCACTCAAGCAGGAAACCCTATACCGTTTCAGACAAATGGCTGCCCAATCAATTTCTTCTTAAAAACCTCCAGTCACAGAGCACCCACAACATCCAAGGCAAGCTGTTCCACTGATTAATTGTTCTCTCAGGAATAATTCATCTTAGATAAACAGCTATTTTAGAAAATGTTTTCAAATGAAACATCAGCAGGAAAACAACCATCCACTGGTCAACATTCACATCTTTCTATCAGCAACAAAATAGTACAAAACAGCATAGAAGCTGTAGCTGAATCTGTGGTCTTGCTCTACAATTTTGAACAAATCAGATGCTTGTGGGAGAAATTGTGATAGATTTGTCATTAGAGTAGAACCAAATTGTTAACCACTTTGCTATGAATGTGTAGCCAAGTTGAGCTTCAGCATCAAATCTGTGTCAGCAATTCATGAAACCAAAAGCAGAATTAGGTATCCACAATGGACCTCTCTCAGTCCTTGAGTTATTCACCACTGGTGCAGTTTCCCCCCCCCCCCAGAAAGGTAACAGTGCAAAACACTGTGCTAAACTTCTCTTTTTCCTTGCCCCATGCTTATACTTCTCATGAGTGTTTCATGGCATTTAACTGGTCTTTGTGTGTTTTAATTAGTATGAATCAGCCAGGTACTGACTCAGATTTGCTACATGGATCCAATTTTAATCCAATCTCACTCTCTGTTGAACATTTATTTTATAAAGCAAATACACAATGCTGTTTTGTTGTATTGAGTTTGATTGATTTTAATTGATTTATTAAATCTATATGCCGCCCTTTTCCCCAAGGACTCAGGGCGGCTCATAACAATAAAAAATTAAAAAAACATAAAGTACAAAATTTTAAAAAGAATTAAACAATGGATGTAATAAATAAATGACAATTTAACCCAATAAAAGCCAAATTTAAAACCATAGTCAGTCCAGGCCCGCTTGTTGGAACAGCCATGTCTTCAGGTCACGGCGGAAGGACCAAAGGTCAGGGGCCGTCCGCAGCTCCGGAGGCAGTTCATTCCAGAGGGTCGGCGCGCCCACAGAGAAGGCTCTCCCCCTGGGGGTCGCCAGCCGGCATTGCCTGGCCGACGGCACCCTGAGGAGGCCGACTCTGTGGGAGCGAACCGGGCGATGGGAGGTTGACAATGGCAGCAGGTGGTCTCGCAAGTACCCCAGGCCTAAGCCATGTAGGGCTTTAAAGGTAATTACCAGCACTTTGAATTGCACCTGGAGGGCAGCCGGAAGCCAATGCAGCTCGCGCAGGAGTGGTGTAACATGGGAGTATCGAGATCCTCCCATAAGCACCCGTGCGGCCACATTTTGCACCAGCTGAAGCCTCCGGGTGCACTTCAAGGGCAGCCCCATGTAGAGAGCATTACAGTAATCCAGGCAAGAAGTGACAAGGGCGTGGGTGACCGTGCATAGGGCATCTCGGTCCAAAAAGGGGCGCAACTGGCGCACCAGGCAAACCTGTGCAAAGGCCCCCCTGGTCATAGCAGTTAGATGATCTTCTAAGTTAAGCCATGAATCCAGGAGGACACCCAAGTTGTGGGCCCTTTCTGAGGGGGGCAGTACCTCCCCCCATCAAAAGGGATGGAACATGTTGGACAATACGAGATGCCGGTATCCTCAGCCACTCAGTGTTGGAGGGGTTCAGTCTGAGTCTGTTCCTTCCCATCCAGACCCGCACCATCTCCAGGCACCGGGACATCATGTCAGGGGTATCACTGGGTTGGCTTGGGGTGGAGATGAACAACTGGGTATCATCCGCATACTGGTGATACCTCACCCCAAAGCCACAGATGATCTCACCCAGCGGCTTCATATAGATGTTAAACAGGAGGGGGGAGAGAACCGACCCCTGAGGTACCCTGCAAGAAAGGGGCCTCGGGGTAGATCTCTGCCCCCCTGCTGATACGAACTGCGAATGGCCCAAGAGGTAGGAGGAGAACCACCGTAAAACAATGCCTCCCACTCCCAACCCCTCGAGCCGTCGCAGCAGGATACCATGGTCAGTGGTATCAAAAGCTGCTGAGAGGTCAAGTAGGACCAGGACAGAGGAGCAACCCCTGTCCCGGGCCCACCAGAGATCATCTACCAGTGCGACCAATGCCATTTCCATGCTGTAACTGGGCCTGAAACCGGACTGGTACGGGTCCAGATAGTCCGCTTCATCCAGGAATTGTGGGAGCTGACGCGCCACAACACTCTAAACAACCTTTGCTACAAAGCAAAGGTTGGAGACAGGATGATAATTATTCAACGAGGCTGGGTCCAGGGCAGGCTACTTGAGAAGGGGCCTCACCACCGCCTCTTTTAAGGCGGAGGGGAAGACACCCTCTATCAATGAAGCATTGACAACTGCCTGGAGCCAGCCCCCTGTCACCTCCCTGGCGGCTAAAACTAGCCAGGAGGGACATGGGTCCAATAAACAAGTTGTAGTGCTCAGTTTACCCATAATCCTGTCCACATCATCCAAAGAGACAGGGTCAAACTCACCCCAAATGGTATAACCAAGACCTGCCCTCTCCACTCCGCCAGATTCCACCCAGTCGGAGTCCAAGCCAGTCCGGATTTGAGCGATTTTGTCCTGCAGATACTGTACAAATTCCTCAGCCCTACCCTGCAAGGGGTCATCCCTTGGTCGCTGGTTAAGCAGCGAGCGGGTCACTCTAAGCTGAGCGGTTGTCTGCGAACGCAATGAGAGTGGAAAAGTAAACACGCTTTGCCGCTTCCATCGCCACTAGGTAAGACTTAAGATAAGTTTTTAGCTGTGTTCGGTCAGATTCAGATCTGCTGGACCTCCAACAGCTCTCTAGGCATCTTTTCCGGCGTTTCATCTCTCGGAGTCCCTCGGTGAACCAGGGGGCCCCCTGGGATTTGTGCCGGGTCAGAGGCCGCAAAGGCACAACTCGATCCAAGGCCCCAGCAGCCGCCCTCTCCCAGGCTGCTACTGTGGCCTTGGCAGAGTCATGGGCAAGGGAAGCAGGAAATGTCCCAAGCTCTGTCTGGAACCTCTCAGGGTCCATCAGGTGCCTGGGGCAGAACCACCTGGTCGGTTCTGCCTCCCAGCGGCGAGGGGTAGCGTACTGAAAGTCTAGCCAGAGGAGAAAATAATCGGACCATGACAGGGGTTGGATGGTTAAATCCCCCCTACCCAGATCATTAATCCACTGCCCAGAGATAAAAACCAGGTCGAGTGTGTGCCCTCCGTTATGGGTCGGGTCTTGAATTATTTGAGTCAGGTCCATGGCTGTCATGGAAGCCATAAACTCCTGAGCCAACTCAGATGTCTCACCCGCTGAGGGCAGATTGAAATCCCCCAGAACTATAAGCCTGGGGAAGTCAATCGCCAACCCGGGCAAGACGAGGAGCTTGGGCAGGGCCGATGACACGCAGCTTGGAGACAGGTACGTAATCAATAGGCCCAACTGAACTCCAGGACCCCACTTTGAAAGGAGAGACTCACAGCCGTCTATCTGAGGGACAGTGGCCACTCGCGGACAAAGACTCTCCCTAATAATAACCGCCACCTCCCTGCCCCTGCCCTGGGCCTGCGGCTGAAGTACCCGGAAGCCCGGTGGGCATAGTTCCGAGAGGGGGACACCCTCCTCTTGGCCCAACCAGGTCTCCGTGATGCAAGCCAGGTCCGCGTTCTCCTCCTCAATAAGATCATGTATGAGGGGAGCCTTGTTCACCACTGACCTGGCATTGAAATAAACCAACCTGAGCCCAGGGTCCTGCAATCCTATGCCCCCGGGGGAGCAAGAAGAGCATCGAGGGCGGGAACAGGCAACCGCTTGAAGACAGCGGTGGCCCGTTCCCCAATTGCAATAAAGCCCTCTGCTCCCACACTCTCTGCCCCTCCCAATCACCGTCAAGATGGGAAGACCCTCCTCACTCAGAGCTGAGTCCTCCTCCAAACCCCTACTCCCCCCCCACAACCGTCCGAAGATCTGGACTGCTGTCTGGGTCGAACTCCCCCAGGTTCTTTCTGGATCCCTTGGACCACCCCCCTCCTGGATCCCCTTAAAATTTTAGTTAAAAATCTTGATAAAAAATCCTCTAAAACTCCTCTTTGAAGCATGCCATCTCTCAGGATCCCACAACCCGTCATCAAGAAAGATCTTCTGTAAGGCAGATGGACGCTCCTGCAAGAGGGGGGAATCTCGCAGTGAGTAAAGTTCTCCAAAAGTATACGCTGGCATACAAAGGGAAACGGTAGATTCGGCCAATGGAGGGTGCCAGCAGATGGAATTAATGAAGAGTTCAGTCGGCCTGTGGCAGGTCCCAAAGCCACAATCATAATAACGATAGAGTAATCAACGGCGGTGACAGCAGAAGCCATAATAAGGTGGCGATGACAAGTCCAAAGTCCAAAGAAGGGAGGGCTCCCCAATGACAATGGCGATGAGTTAAAACAATCAATTGCCTTTATTATAAACACTCTGTTCTTTCCTAAAAGGTGCACAAAGAGATGTTTTGTTCTACCACCCCAAAGATTCAGGACTTGAGAACACCCATGGTTGATGTTAAATAGGTTCTTCTGTTAAATAGGTTTTGGGTCTCCTTAAAAGAATAATGTGTAAAGGAACAGACGTTTGAATGGGATAGAGCTGTCCTATGCCTTTACAGTATTTCACTGTATTATCCATTTTCTTTCAGTCTGGCTCTGATACTTAAATACACTGGATTAGGAGAAGGCAACTAGAAGTGATGACATCCTAAGAGAAGCCAGAATTGTCTAGTGCTTAATTCTCTCTTCTTCTATGTAAGCATGTCCTTCCAGTTTCCAACTAACCATGGTCACAAAATCAGGAATTATGGATTAGGAAGAAGTTGGTCTTTAAAGACACAGCTCTTATTAATTGCAATTTGCCATTGTTTAAACTAGTTAGCAATGTGATTAGTTTAAAATCAACATTTTTAAAATTCTGATGCTCTCCACTCTGGTTGTAAAAAAGAAAAAGGACACGGAAGCTCATTAGAGTAGCAGAAAACCTGGTTCCCCATTAAAATGTGATTCTGACTTCTGAATTTTAAAAGCCTGCAATCAAGGAACGCGTTATTTTTAATTTTGATTCGGTGACTAGTGAATTTACTTGCATGATAAATATGGCTCACATAATCATATATGAATACATGCAATATGTGAATAAACTATGTACCGCTCCCATCGAGCCAACTGCACTTCTAGAAAGAGGGAGTGAATTAAACATTTATACATTAAATATTAACATATAAAAGTAATGCATGAGCAATTTATGCCTGAAGCCTGAGAAATTAAAAAAAGGGTGAGTTTCTTCATTGGGTTAAATTATGTATGACCAATCCTTTTCAGAGAAAAATCTCTTTTAATATCTTGACTATTGGAAACCCACTATTATATAGCCATGCAGAGTCATGTCCTTCAGATGTTGTTGACTTGTAATTTCAATAGTTGCTTGGAGGACACAAGCTAGAAGAAGGCTATTTGTGCTTTAATTTTGGAAAATAAAATTAGAAACACATATGTCTGATCTTTAGATTACTGGCCAGAGAATATATTTAATACTAGCGTGAATCCCAGTAATCATATTAACTATTAGTAACTATTACTATTATTAATTAGTTACATTAGATTTGGATAGATACTTGAAATTAGTATAATTTACTTGCATTTAGTCAATTTTCCTCCTTTGTGCTTTATGTGTGATACGTTTTATCACTGGTTACAACAGCAAACATTTATTTATTATTGTTTTCCTTGGATAATTGGAATAATTGTTTGATAATTGATGTACAGCTGATGTAGCGGAGCAAGTTTCTCTGTTCCTCTTCATGGTATCCTCTTCTGTCAAGGAAAGAAGTCAAACTATTAGCAAAACAAGACTGAATAACCTGCAGTATGTTAGTATAGATCAGGGGTGTCAAACTCAATTTCATTGAGGGCCGCATCAGCATTGCGGTTGCCCTCAAGGGGCCGGGTGGGTATGGCCAGGGTGGGCGTGGCCTACTGGGTGGGCATGGCTAGAGTGCGTATGGCCTACTGGGTGGGTGTGGCCAGTTCTACATCGTTCGCATCAAGGGTGCCTATGGGGGCCTGGGCAGGAGTGGGACAGATCTGAGGGTCTCTGGCAGAAGGAGGGTCTCTGGGCCAGGGCCAAGGCAGTGGGGGCCGTTCCCTCAATGTTTCCAGGATGGCTTCACAGGCCACTTGAAACCACTTTGCGGGCCGCATCCGGCCCCCGGGCCTTGTGTTTGACATGTCTGGTATAGATAGTTCTTGACTTTTTACCATAATTGAGCCCAAAATTTCCTTTACCAAGTGAGAGTTAAGTGAATTTTGCCCCATTTTATGACCTTTCTTGCCACAGTGGTTAAGTGAATCACTGCAGTTATTAAGTGAATCTGCTTCCCCAATAACTTCGCTTCTCAGAAGGTCACAAAAGGAGATCACATGACCCTGGGACACTGCAACTGTCATAAATGAGTCAGTTGCCAACCATCCAAATTTTGATAGTGTGACCATGGGAGATGCAACAGTGGTAAGTGTGAAAAATGGTCCTAAGCAGTGGTGGGATTCAGCCGGTTCGCACCGGTTTGGCAGAATCAGTAGCTACTTTTTTGTTGAATTCGGCAAACCAGCTGAATCCCACCACTGGATGGTGCCCACTGAAGCCCTAGCCCTTTTTCGCAAGGCCCAGAATGGAAATGTGTGGACGAGGCTTCTGGAAGTCTGTCCTGGGCCTTGGAGGCCCAGAAGAGGCCTCCCAGGCCCAGAATGGCCCATCGGAAGTGCATAGATGCCACTTCCAGAAATCTGTTCTGGGCCTCGGAGCCCTGGAGGAGGCCTCCTAGGCCCAGAATGGCTGACCAGAAGTGTTTGGATGCCAATTCCGGAAGTCCATTCTTGGTCTCGAAGGCCCAGGCCCAGAACAGACTTCCGGAAGTGGGAACGCAGCCGAGAACTGGTTGTTCACATATTTGAATTCCACCACTGGGCCTGAGCCTCTGAGACCCAGAATGGTCTCCCAGGCCTCCTCTGGGCCTCCTCTGGGCCTCCCAGGCCCAGAACGGACTTCTGGAAGCAGCATCCATCCAGTGCTGTTGTAACTTTGAACAGTCACTAAATGAACTGTTGTAAGTTGAGGACTGCCTGTAATTGTTTTGGATGTAACATGCAACGTTTGTTTCGCAACATTTCAGAACCAAAGCTAGTTTTGTACCCGATTTGAGAAGTGAGGAGAAGGGGTAGCAATATTCACTCACGTTCTTATCTTTGCATCCCCTCTGAATGTTTCTAATAGCCACTTAACAACAACTGGGGTGAATTCTCCTTTTAACTGGAGTTCACCTGTGATGACTACTTAAGGGGCTAGAGTTTGCCCATAATTAGACAAAAACACACTTCTACGAGACTCAGTTGCCTTTGTCATTTCAGTTAAAAAAATAATAGCACACTGCAGCATTTGATCTCTTCTCTAAGCACTGCTCCTCAGCTATATGCTTTCTGCCTTTAGCAGTAATAGTACATATACAATGTGAAAGCGTGAACTCAAGGCAGGAAGTTACAAATTTCTTCTCTCCTGCTGGAAATTAAAACACCGCTGACATTTTTGGTCTTATATGAAGGCTGTTATCATTTATCCAGTAACATGTAATTGGTGTTGAAAAAATATTTAAACATTTGGGACTCATAAATATAACAATATAAAATATATCTTATGTTTATACATATTGCACGCTCTATTTATTTCTGAAGGTCAGCTCCCCCCCTACTTTTTTTTTTTAAAAAAAACTTTTACGTGTTTTTCTTGGGCTGAGTCAACCATATGTTAGAATCAATGAGGTTTGCCAGTGGTAACATTTACGTCTTAATAAAACGGTGGGTGAGTAATAAAAACAGGCTGATGGTATCCCACGAGTGCACTAAAGCTGTGGATCCTTTACTAAAATTGATCTCTATTGCAGATTACATCAGTTATTGTTCTGCGGTTGTTGTTTTTTTCCTGGCCACTTCAGTTACATAATGCCACATTTGGATAGACCTTGCAGAGTCTCCCTCCAAGGAGTATTCAGTGCTCTGTCATTCTTAGGGGAAACTCTTAGAAGTAGCTTCTTATTAGTCTTTCGCTTTTAGGAAGAGAGACATATGAAGTCCCTTATATTTTTTAATTTATTAAATTTACATGTTGCCCAACATACTGTTGCACTGCCTCAGGGTGGCTTACAGAATGATAAAAGGATAAAAGAGATAATACAATTAAACTGAAGAAAGATTAAAGGTAAAGGTAAAGGTTCCCCCGCACATGCGTGCTAGTCGTTTCCGACTCTAGGGGCCGGTGCTCATCTCCGTTTCAAAGCCGAACAGCCAGCGCTTGTCCGAGGACGTCTCCGTGGTCATGTGGGAATCTTCTCTCTACCTCATCAGCCACTGCAGGCCAGAACGCCAGAGGAGAGGCTGAACTCACCTCCAGTGGGAGAATAGTCTAAAGGGCAGGGGCCACAGCAGAAAAGGCTCTTGGACCCCATCAGCTGAAATTATTTGGCAGATAGGATCTGAAGAAGACTTCTTCCTTAAGGATATGGGGATCTGTGGTCTTCTAAATATAACTTCCATTAATCTCAAGGAAGCAGCCTAATCTTCTCTTTCTGAAATTTCAGAGGAGCCATCAAGAAGGGTCTCCTATGTATTA
Source organism: Vipera ursinii (assembly GCF_947247035.1). Lineage (NCBI taxonomy): Eukaryota > Metazoa > Chordata > Lepidosauria > Squamata > Viperidae > Vipera > Vipera ursinii. The sequence goes on along the minus strand of NC_139513.1, from coordinate 33,807,065 downwards.
TCACCAATCATAGTTCTGACCAAAACCCAGTTTTCCTGAAGAACTTAATGTCTGGGTAGGCTTGCAAAGAAAGACAAATTTCTTCAGACAGTTTGGTCCTCAGTTATGTGGTACTCTATGAAAGAAAAAAAAATTGGGCTCAATTGTGTTCATAAGTCAAGGGCTACCTGTAGTAGGTAGTTAAGTAAATTGATAGAAGGGAGAATCTTTCTTGCTCTATCAAGACCTTTTCAACCCTCAGATGATGGTTTTGCTCAGAGCACATTTGCTATCCGTGACAGTGTCGTTGAGTTAAATGGGATCCAGAAGCTAGAAAGATATTTTATGATTGTTGATCACATAAAGACCAAGTTCACAGGACCATAGGTTATTTCTAGGTTTTAGAAACTTCTCTTCAAGGCCTAGTAGCCAAAGAATATTGTTTGGCTTCTGTGCCCAGACCACATTTATTGCTACTTGCCTGGCCTATAAGTTTTAAGAAAGCACTGGAAGAAATTGAAAAAAAAATAAAATCTTGAATTCTTCAGAATGGTAGCCTTTGACTGCTTAGTTTGACTTTGTTGTCTGGGTCAGAGTAAGAAGCTATGAGAGAATTATTATTATTGTTTTGCTTGAACATGCCATGCTAATTGTTTTTGGCCAATCCTATGCCATTGGATAGAGCTGGCATGCTCTGAGTCACATCTTTCAAGTCTTGCCATCTGTTGAAACCAAGGAAATGGGCCTTCTCTGTCATGATTCCTGTCCTTTGGCATAGTATTTCCCTAAAGATATAGCCTTCATCCTTCTCTCCTTTATATGAGCTTTGAATACTTGGCTCTTTCCCTAGTCTTTCGACTAGGATAAATAGATGGCTCTTTGAAGATGTTATTTTGTTGGGAAAGCATACCTTACTCCTTCAGGATTAACCATCATTCTTTTTTGATTGGGTTGTTTTCATACTTTGTTTCTTGTATGCCTTCCAGAGTTTTCTGGAATTGATTGGCCATGTAAGTATGATTTATATAGAGAGAAACAAACTGAAATTCAGAGATTTTTGCTCATTTGCTGCATTTCTTGATAGCCTTCTGAAATATTAAATTCAACTTCCCTAATTCCCAGGCTGAACAAATGCAAAGTACTCTCCAGATCTACCAGTAGGCACAACTGTTCTTTCTGACAACTATTGATTTAGGGCAGAACATAAATCTTAAATTGGTCCCAGAAACTGACAACTCTTGTCTATGTCAAACGATTTTGATTAACTGTACAAGAAAAAATTCTTGGGTATGCACTAGGTTTAGGTTTAGGTTTATTAAATTTATATGCCGCCCTTCTCCCTGAGGAACTCAGGGCGGCTCACAACAATAAAAAAGTGAAAAGATATAAATACTTAAAAGAGGATTAAACAATATAAGAAATAAGAACAATTTAAACCAATAAAAAACCAAATTTAAAAACTATGATCAGTCCAGGCCCGCTTGTTGGAATAACCAGGTCTTTAGGTCACGGCGGAAGGACCGAAGGTCAGGGGCCATCCGCAGCTCCGGGGGCAGTTCACTCCAGAGGGTCGGTGCGCCCACAGAGAAGGCTCTCCCCCTAGGGGTCGCCAGCTGGCATTGCCTGGCTGACGGCACCCTGAGGAGGCCGACTCTGTGGGAGCGGACCGGGCAATGGGAGGTTGACATTGGCAGCAGGTGGTCTCACAAGTACCCCGGGCCTAAGCCATGTAGGGCTTTAAAGGTGATTATCAGCACCTTGAATCGCACCCGGAGGGCAACCGGAAGCCAATGCAGCTCGCACAGGAGTGGTGTAACATGGGAGTATCGAGATACTCCCATAAGCACCCGCACGGCTATCTGCAAGAAGCCAAAATAAAACCATTTCAGTGCATAAATAAAACTAACAAATCAAGGGATCACTTAACACGATGGTGAGTTATTATCCAAGGTTGGACCACAATGCTCACAATCCTTTACCATTGTTGGTGCTATCAGGTTTGATGGAAATTTAATAATTGGGAACACCAAATGATCTGTTACACAGAGAGGAGAACTTTATCATAATATTATATTCTTTCCCTTGAATTTCTGATAGGTGAAAGAACCGGGGCTAGTTTTTTTAGAACCAGTGCTGAGGTTTTTAAAAAGTAAGAGAATGGGAGGGAGGGAGAAGGAAAGAGACACAGAGAACTATTCATCTAACTAACCAGTTATCTTGTAGGTCTTGTACTCCATACAGGAAATTTTGAATGATGGCAACCACCTGCAGTTGGGCTTTTTCTGTAGCAGTATGATGAAATCTGTTAATGTAAAAGTTCACCCAGCCCCAACATTTTATAACTTCAGAGAATGGCCAAAACACACAACTGGCATTGTTAATTTTAGACAGTTGCATCCATCTTATGTTATTGTTCTTCTTACAATACCATTGCTTCACTTTTATTTTTAGTTTACATTTTGTCATTGTATGATATCTACAGATGTGATTTTTTTCTTATATGCTAAACATTTTAAAAATGAATTATATGTTCTTGTTTTTTTTAGCTATTGCTATGCTTCCAACAGTCAAGTCCTTTTCTTTCTTTTTCTTTCCTCTGAAGTAATATTGGAAAGCAGAGAACAGTCAGGTGCTTTTTAAGATAAATTAAAGAGCTTGCTGATAGATAACACAAAGAAAATAGGAATTGCTCATCCTCCAGCTCAGCAACCATCCAAGGCAAATTATATATATATATATATATATATATATATATATATATATATATATATATATTCACAAAGAGAAAAAGATCCTTCAACTGTAGAAGGGAAAATAGAAGTGTAGAAGTAGAAGTGGATAGCGAGCAAAAGCTTTTTGACTGTGACTCATCCTCAGTGGCAAAGTGTTATTGTATGAGTGCAAATTAATGGTAGACTGCAGATGGTCAAAAAGGGAAGAAAGGCCAGTTCTAAAAATAGCAGCACTTATTTCCATAAAGCTGATACAAGTATGATTTTGGATGCTTATTCCCACTTTAACTTCGGAAATGGAGGTCATTGCCCAGCTAACACCCTGCCTGAGAAACAGGGCTGGGCACTGGAAAAATTCAGAAGAAGTGCTTCACTTAGTCATTAAAGGTGTTCCTTTCCATAGAAGAAGCTCCCGCTGCTGAAAGATTTTAATGGATGGTTTCCTAAGAACAACAGACATGCATGGGACCCTGAAAAGGGTTTCCTGAAAAACTTGGAAAAGCTGTGTTCAAGCTGCTATAAGATCCAGAGCAATTCTCAGTCATCCAGGGAGCCAAGCTATTCTCCAAAGCACCTGAAGGCAGGACAAGAAGCAACAGATGGAAACTAGTCAAAGAGAGAAGCAACCTGGGACTAAGGAGAAACTTCCTGACAGTTAGAACAATCAACCAGTGGAACAACCTGCCTCCAGAAGCTGTGAATGCTCCAACACTGGAAGTTTTTAAGAAGAGACTGGACAGCCATTTGTCTGAAATGGTATAGGGTTTCCTGCCTGAGCAGGGTTTAGACTAGATGACCTCCAAGGTCCCTTCCAACTTTACTATTATGATTATATGATTATGGTTGTCCCAAAGGTGTTTTTTTCAAAAGGCAACTGGACTTCCTTTGTTTTGCTTCAAGACATTTCACTTCTCATTCAAGAAGCTTCTTCAGGTCTGTCAGAATGTCTTCAAGCAAAAACAAAGTCTAGTTGTCTTTTGAAAAAGCAACTTTGGGACATCCATAGCAATTCTTTTGAATAATTTTGGAAGCCTTACTGAGAAGGGATAGTTCATTGAAAGCCTATCAACACAATAAATACAAATTCCTAAAGGCATCTCAGTATTTTGCTTTAAACTGAGAAACACAAATTGTTTGGAGCATATACATTGTTTAGAATTGATTGGTACATTAGCCTGGGAGATGTTGCATAGGTGAGTTGATATTAAAGTTCATGAAGATCAAATTCCTCAATTATTGGTTTAAAGGTGTGAGTAGTCTAATGATTTTTTTTAATACAATGCCCTTCCTGCTTATTTGAAAGATGAATTATCAAAATTTAGGAACATTCTTCATAAAACTTCTTTTGACAGTTTATCTACATGCATTAACTTAGCATATAGAGGTGTTAATATGTTCATCTTGGGTATTCCAAAGTTTTTCAGAAATGTTATTTAACCGAAAGCTTGATTGCATTCATAGATAAGTGAACCTCAGTCAATGCAATGGTCCCTCATGTTTTCCATCTTTGTAAATTTGCAGAAGAAGGCAGCAATAATCGTGGGAAAGGAATAGGTCAGGGGTCTTCAAAGTTGGCCCTTTCATGACTTGTGGACTTCAACTCCCAGAATTCCTCAGCCAGCATGCTTGGCTGAGGAATTCTGGGAGTTGAACTCCACAAGTCATGAAAGGGCCAAATTTGAAGACCCCTGGAATAGGTAGTTGTGATTAAGCAGCTGCTGTTTAAACCGTGCACAAGAGGAGACAATGACAAGTGTCATTGCAATTCACAAAGCGTTGGCCAGATTTGAGCCTCAGACTTCAGCAGAACCCTTTCAATACTTTCAGAAGATTTGCATACTCTTTGCTGAATCTCTGGGCAGGTTTGTCATCATTTGACTCCTGCCCTTCCTGAACCATTTCAATCACCAGTCAATACTCATTTACTTAGCAATGGGAAATGGAGATTGAGGATATTTCCCACAGGCTTGACTGGGATCAATTGTCACTTGTTCCTCCTCTTCCAGAACTATCAATGCCACTATTATTTTTAAAGGGAAAGCTGCCTTGAAAGTTTTAGAAAGAGTTGAAGTAGCTTGTATTTATACATATATGGCATGTGAAGACTTATTCAAAAGCATTTAAAGTAATCTGAATGTATCCATTTAGCTTGCTGACAACAATATAAAAAAAAATTGGAACTGGGTTAAGGTTTTGTTTTGTTTTGCTTCATTTACTGGCCTATATATCAGCCATCCAATTATAAGCCAGGTCTAATCAAATTTCAAGTTCAGCAATAGCCTACTTAAGTATGCCACTGATTGTATCTGCAAAAGTCCTTTTTTCCTGTAGATTCTAATTCCTATAGACCTATACCAATATTCCAAATATTTATTGATTAAATTTGTAAGTCACCCATTTCCCTTACAAGGTGACTCTAAATCAAAGATGGATGGGATATTTCTAAATCTGCAGTTTTCTGCAAACTGGAACTTCCTAATAGTTTCTCACAGCAAGCTTATTGCTGTATACACTCATATTGTTTTATGCACTCATTTATCTGGTGCTCTCTGAACCTGGTTGTTTTATGCTGGTGTAGAACTGATATTACCTAGCTGAGTAATGAAATATGTACAAGAAAGCAACCAGAAAGAGCACCGAGGACCCCACAGTTCAACCCTGAGCTGCAAATATTCTCTTTTCTTGGTATTCACATGTCTCGTGTCCTACTTAGTATGCAAGCAGCAATCTAAATCCTGATCATATGTACGTAGCAACCTATTACTTCTGATGGATAAATAAATGGCTCTGTAAATATTACATTATAACAGCTTTATTTAAACCACTACCTTATGTTTATTTTATTTATTTATTTATTATCCAATTTATAATTGGATTATAAATTGTAAAATTATAAATGTATTTACTTATATATAAAATCATGTATTTACTAATCTAAATAAGTAAATGTTTAGAAGGGTCATAAAGATAAAACTTATTATCTGTTTATTATCTAAAACCAACAAATAGGTTTGTCACTTCAGGAGCAAAAATTCCATAGAGGCTTATAATAATTAAATATTTGCAAACTCAATTAAGGCTGTCTCCCCCAGTTGACTTGCAGCCCTGTATAACCTCCCCCCCATCCACTTCTTAAACTTCCTATCTACATCCCAATCTCCTGTTGCATATTTAATTTATCCAGGCTTTAACAGGACCAGATCGTTTTAATTGTTGGCACTGCAGTGTGTGGTTGTGTTAAACTGAAGACAGATGGTGCTTCAGAATGGACCCCACAGGGAGAATGGGTACCTTGGTCTTCTTAGTTTAGCTATCTAAGCCCTCAGCATAGGAAAGAGGGACCTGCTTCCTCTAAAGAAGATAGCAAAAGAGCAAAATTCACAAATAAAAAGAAGAAGCCAGGAATTGGCAGAGATCCAGCTGAATCTCTTGCTGCCTGACTGAGGATTAGGATTGTTTTGAGGAGAGGCAGAGAGGGACGAAGGAGCCTGTGCTGAAAGTAAACAAAGTTTCTTGGTGCTCAGAATTAATAATCTGTTAGTTCGGAGAATGTATGCATTTGTAAAATATATTCCTCCCATCTGGGATTTTCTGAATCTCTCTGCAGTATATCTTTGCCACTGGCTTCCTGCCATCCGAACCTCATGGGTCCTACTGCTACACTGATACGTCAGGGGTGTCTCAGTGAGCAAATAATGCCAAAATGTGGTGCTTGTTTCATTTATGTCATAAATGAAGTCACCTAACATGATGTGCTATTGTGACAAGATAATTGTCTCCTTAAATCCAGTTTTAGCTACAGTAGATAGATCCAAGGTCTTCTCACAATAGATGATCAGCCTTTTTTCCACCGCTGATGATCCATTTTTTATGACCACCGTGGTGTCCTTACTGAAAAGGTAAAATGGGTATAATGAGCACATTTTGTTTATGCGTTTATTAGATCAGTAGATTCTCAGCAGTTTACCACATTGGCAATAACATAAGCAATCCTAATTAAGACATCCGTGATAAATAATTTAAAATTAGATTAACTCATAAACTGAAACAAAATACATGGCTCAGTGGATCAGCAAACCCCAAACATCAGCAAGTCATTCTCAAGGAATGGTCTAATAAAAATATTTTTTCCTGAACATTTTATTTATTTTATTTTATTTATTTATTTTATTACATTTATATACCGCCCTTTCCCGAAGGACTCAGGGCAGTTTACAGGGTGATTAAAAAACCAAGATACAAAAGTTAAAAACAAATTTAAAAAAATTATATTTGTCCCTGCATAAATAAAACCCCAGTTAAAATAAGATTAATCCTCAGCCTGGGCCAGAGAGCTCGAAGAGCCAGGTCTTCAGGTCCCGGCGGAATGAACAGAGGTCGGGGGCAGTCCTCAGCTCCACTGGCAGCTGGTTCCAGAGGGCAGGCGCCCCCACTGAGAAGGCCCTATCCCTGGGTGTCATCCGCCGGCAATCTCTTACCGGTGGCACCCTGAGAAGACCCTTCCTGTGGGAGCGCACTGGACGAAGGGAACTTGATGCCGGCAGCAGATGCCGGCAGCATTTTGGAAGATTAAAATATTGGGGCTAGGTTGATAGTCTCCAGTAGGAGAATATTCCATAGCACAGTCATACTCAAGGAGGAGCAGTGCCTCTGAGCCTTAGCTCTCCTCTCCTCCTGAGCACCCACAGCAGCATCTTCCAGGACATATCAATTAGCCCAAATCAAATCCAGGTAGTTCTCCAAGAACCTCAAGTCCAGTAGGGTTTATACATAAAACCAGCACTTTGAATAAAACACAGAAACCAATAGGGAGCTAGAAGTGCAGGTAGAACTCACTCGTGATGACCCACGGCAAACAAAGGCCACTTGAATGTTGGTGACCAGCTGTAGTTTCTGAGCAGTTTTCAAAAGTAGCTCCAAGCAGAGTGAATTGTAGCAAGCCTACTAATTTATTTAATTTATTTAGGACTCAGGGCGGTGTACAGGGCAATACAATAAAATACAATATATAAAAATTTTAAAAAAATATTAAATACAATAGCCCAATTTAATAAATTACAAAACGTTAAAATACCCCTAAACCCATCAGACCAGGCCGGCTTGTTCAAATAAATATGTTTTTAGGTCACGTCGGAAGGAGCGAAGGTCGGGAGCCGTCCGGAGCTCCACCGGTAAATGGTTCCACAGGCCTGGCGCGCCCACAGAGAATGCCCTCCCCCTGGGGGCCGCCAGTCGACACTCTTTCACCGACGGCACCCTAAGGAGGCCCTCTCTGTGGGAGCGCACTGGACGAAGGGAAGTTGATGCCGGCAGCAGGTGCTCCCGTAAGTAATCCGGACCCATGCCATTTAGGGCTTTATAGGTCATAACCAGCACCTTGAATCTTACCCGGAGGACAACTGGAAGCCAATGCAGCTCACGGAGTAGAGGTGTTACATGGGAGTATCGGGAAACTCCCACCACCACTCGCGCGGCTGCATTCTGCACCAGCTGGAGCCTCCGAGTAGTCCTCAAGGGCAGCCCCATGTAGAGAGCATTGCACTAATGATAAGGTCATGCATGAATCTGTGTCATAAGGTTCTCCAGTGATAGGCAGGACTCACTAGTTGAAACTGGACAAAGGCTTCCCTGGTTGTTTGCTGTGTGGATTCAGAATGGTACATGATGCATGGGAATACGTGCAATGCTCAGTCAGTGGTTTAATACTGAGTAAATGAATCAGGCGACAATGTGTGATGCCTTTTTGTTTTTAATATATATGTAGATAAATGTATAGAAATGCTTGTGGTAAAGGTAGGGATATATTGGGAGCGGGGGTAGAACTTATATGTATTTGGGGCAGATAGATTGTATATTTTGGGCAGGTAGATTATGTATTCAGGCTTGTTGCCATGATGGCAAAAGAAAAAAAAATGAATTCTATGAGCACCTGTGACAAGGATGAGCAGAACAACTCTTGAGCGAAAGAGAGCTTGCACAAAAAAGAGGATACTGAGAGTAGTTAGGTTTACACAGCAACCACACAGATACACTGAGGTGTGTACCAAAAAAAGTTTACTTGTGGGATAAGACAATAGCACAGTCCAGGGAAAAAACAGTCCAGGTCATACACGAGTAATGAAAAAGATAGCAGATAACAACAGTCCAAGGATTATCCGATACAGAGTCTTCTTACCAGTCCGTAAGTCAAACACAGTTCTACAGGTTTAGCAAAACAGTAGCAAACCCACAAACCACGATAAACAGCAAGTAACAGCAAGCGAGAGTGAACGTAACAGAGAGAGAGAAGCTATGTCTCTAGCTCCCTCTTATGGCCGTAGGAAACAACGCTGGCCAATCATTAGAAGTTATGATGCAGTGCATTACATAGTTAAAGTGATACATTACAGTTCTATAACAATGATACAATCGTGGTTCATATATATTGCCAACCCAACCAGTTAGGCCACAGACATATACCTAACAACTTGAAATCTGAGATGGACATGAGACTCTGCTTTAAAATTTGATCTAAAATTGGCTTTTAATGAGGGATCTCTAAGCCTTGCAGATCATTCTGTAGCTTCCTGGATTAAAAAAAAAACCCCATAGAAATGGATCTTAAGATCCTGTGGCCTCCTTATTCAATCTTTAATCGCACCTCTCACTGAAAGAGCCAACATAAAGAAGAAGCAATGGGTTTTTGAATCAAGCATACAGAGAAAATGGTTTTCTATATATTATAACCATTACTGTAACAAGGGTCTGCTTGGTAGTCAGTTGTCTCACCTAATTATTTTATTAGTACCTTGTGTGGGCTATTTTGGAGAACTTCAGAATGCCAGGATTCATAAGTTACCATCTACACTGGAAGAAGGACAGTACACTAATTCTCAAGTTCAAGCTGGTCTTTATCCATGCCCAGCTGGATAGGTCATCTGAGTCACACACATTTTATTCTGTTGCCTATTTTATCTGACCTTGAGTTCTAATGTAATAACACCTCTGCTATCAAACCATGCTAACAGTTCAGAAGAGGACAACATACATTTTCTACTAGCAGAAGAGTGGCCAAAATCTATTATATCACCATTGCTGTTTGGAGGCCTTGGGTATTTGTGGGTTATGCACTATTTATTTGATATATAAATATGATACCTCTTATGTGGAATCACAGCACATAATACAGTAACTCTTCAAGTTTTTTTTAAATATTTGTTGAAGTTTTGAAATTTATGGAATATAATCTACAGTGACTATCTGGTCTTTGACCATAAATCAAGTATTTATTTTATTTTTTATTTTTATTTTAATCCCATTTATATCCCGCCCTTCTCCGAAGACTCAGGGCGGCTTACACTCTAAGCACAAATCAATGTGCTTAGCAATAGCCTTCATTCTATGTATATGCCTGCTTATTAGGGCTTTCGCCCCCCCCCAAGCGGCATTATTACAAAGTCAGCTTAATTGCCCCCAACAATCTGGGTCCTCATTTTACCTACCTCGGAAGGATGGAAGGCTGAGTCAACCTTGAGCCTGGTGGGATGCGAAACTGCACTAATTGCAGGCAGCTGGTGTTACTTAAGGAGGCATTAGCCCACTGCTCCACCAAGGCTTTGGTGAAGTATTTATACTTCTGTATGTGGACAATGCTGTTTAATTGGCTGAGAACCTGAATGATTTACAGTGCAAATCAATGAAAATCGAATGAAAGATTCAGCAAAGCGTATGGAGGCTGAAAATGAATGCGTAAGAGAATGGGATAGTTCTGTTTGACTGAGGTGGAGTGAATGATTGGAAATTATGCTAAATGCCCTCCAAAAAACAGACAATTAGATGAACGTGTGTACCTTGGGAGAAAGTGATACACGGTGAAATATTACCTGTAGGGAGGTAGCCAAAAAAGACAAGATGGAGGATTCATTATTTCAGTTCTAACCCTAACCTTTTCTATATGTTGACATTATATGTAAGGAAGGAATTGGGTTCCATCATGAAACATCTTCCACCTTGCCTTCTTTATTTCCTCTTGTGGAATCTGCAGGGTTGCTCACTATGGAAAACCAGTACAGAATAACAGAATAGCTTAGTTGGAAGGGACCCTGGAGGACTTCTAGTCCAACCTCTTGCTCAAACAGAAGACCCTATACCAGGGGTGTCAAACTGCTGGCCCGTGGGCCAGATGCGTCATGCCGAAACTGCGCCCACCACATTTCCGGCAATGGGGGGAAAAAGTCACAATACGTCGCGACACGTCACGTGATGTTGTGAGTTTGACATGCCATTTCAGGCAAATGTCTGTCCAGTCTCTTCTTAAAAAACCTTCAGCAATGGAGCATTCACAACTTCTGAAGACAAGCAGTTCCACTGATTAATTGTTCTAACTAAGAAATAAGTAGGCTTTTGATCTGATCCCTCTGGGCCTTCCTAGTTATACTAGATTTTTTGGTTTATGGAACTTTTGCCCAATGTAATGCAAGATAGACTTGCGTTTTTCATAGCAAATCTAGCAGCCAGAGGAATCATCTGTGGGCATTCTTAGTAGTGCCTTTTCACATCCTCTGGCAGCTCTGCTGCTTTTGCAAGGCTTAAATTAAATCTGTTCGAAACCATCCCGGTTATCTTAATTCCAGCTCTCAGCTGATGAGTCATGTTCATTTTGTGTACAAACTCGGAAAGAGTCACTAGGAAAGAAAAGAGAAGCCTCCACAATGGCTCTCTTCCTGGCCTTCCTTAACACAGGATAAAGGAGAATTACTTCTAGTATGTTACATAGCAGGGCTGTTCCAGTCCTGTGACTAGAATGCTTTGTCTCCAGGTAAAAGACCTTTTCGCTAAGTTTGTATAGACGCAGCTCCATCAGTTTGCTGTCATTTACCTGTACAGTTGCTTTAATTTGAGATTGCCGGTACATTATATTGAAGTAATACTTTTAATTTGGCAGCGTCTCCTTTTTGAAACCAAATTGGATAGGAATTGTTTCCTTGTTTCCCACCCACCCCCCTTTAGTCAAACACATTAATTTCACTGTGTTTCATATCCCTTAATGCCGTGGTGGCGAACCTATGGTACGTGTACCAAAGGTGGGAGGCAGAGCCCACTCTGTGGGCATGCGCGCCGTCGCCCCAGTCCTAGGCCTTCAGCTGGGTTTTATAAAACCTTTTTGCTTTAGGCCTCCACTGCCGTTTGCAAAAAAAAAAAAAAGGTTCAATCAATCAATTTCAGGATCTTGCGGGGAAAAAAAAAAGATCTTGCAAAGTTGGAATTGATTGATTGAACTTTTTAGTCCCACCACAGCCACACCCACCCAATGGGCCACACCCGCCCAACGGGCCACGCTCGCCTGGCACCCGACGATACATAAGTGGGTTTTGGATTGCAGTTTGGGCACTTGGTCTCTAAAAGGTTCGCCATCACTGCCCTAATGACTAAACCAGGACTATTTTTTTTTTAAGATTATGTTCCAAGAAACCTGGAATTTCTCACAAATTTATTACACTAGCCTCAGAAAGAGATGAAAAATGATGAACAAAGTTTCCAGAATGACAGTTGATTTGTCACTGGAGTGGGAACTCTGGGCACGGAAGCAGGTGATTGGCTGCGTTTATTGTGATGGTGGTGGTTTGTTCACCGAGCTTCTTATTTTGTTTCCGAATGTTTTGTCAGCAGGCTAGGTGACACCATCAGCGTTAACCCATCAGCAGGTAGAAGTGTCTTGTTTCAGTTCTCTTCTGCTTTTATAGGTCTGATGTGGTCAGTTGGTCATGTGACTGACTGGTCACACTCTGTGTATCATAATATTGTAACACAAACTCAGATATTTGCATGTGATGTGATACAAGTACAAAAGAGTAGAGTTTGTGTCATGATGTAGCACACATTTCAGCATCATATATTGCAGCATTGTGTCTAGCTGAATCCTATGACTCATTCATTAGAAGGGCATGGCAACTTCTAAACCAGAGAGTCGTGCTGGGATTTGGCAACTCTTGAGATGTTTTGTAATAAACCTGCAAGGATTTCTCCTTTTTACTTCTAAATTAGGTTTATGACACATAGAAGGCAAACTAAGAGTTCTTCCGTCTTCTTGCTTGTGCACATTGACTAGTCTCTTTCAGAATACCTCTTGTGTGGTCATACTGCATTCCCCAAAGCCACATTATATCATTTTCCTGCTCTATCCTCAGTTTCCAGGATATAGGAAAGAAGTCCAATAGGAATATCAGTAGGATTCAGCCTTGTGTTGAAAACGTAACTTTCAGATATTACATATCTTCATTCAGGTCTTGGTGTCAACTTTGAGCAGGCCTGCCCTCCAGGCAGAGAAGTTCAAAGACTATACAGCAAGTCATTGGAAGAACTATCTTTAAACTTTGACTGGGTAGACTTAATCAGAGAAGTCTGATTTCTTAATTCCATCCAATTAAAAAGTTGGAGTAGAAGTTTGGGTGTAAAAAAAAAACTTAAGGGCAGCTGGAATATCCCATGTTTCTGTTGTGTGGAAAAATGATAGCATGGCTGTGCTACTGCTTTGAACTTTTGGGGAGGTGTGAAAGAGATGAGGGGATTCTCATTTGACTGAAAAATTCATCCCAAGGTAGTTAAAACAAACCACCTGGACAAATTTCTGCCCATTGATGACCAAGGTCAGACTTAGGGGCCCTTTGGGGTCATCTTTGTTTTGTTGCAATTCAGTTGTATATGGTGATCCAGATGTAAGAAAAAATAGAGAACAGAACAGAGAACAGAAAGTTCTTTATGTCCTATAGGAGACAAGGATAAGGATAACATAAATGACTCATCTCTATTTTTTTAAAAAAGGATGTTTGATTGATGAAGAATCTGTCAGTGTAACTTTACAATAACGAATTAGCTCATCTGTTGTAATTCCTATCTAATACACCTACAAGGCTGACATCAATCATGCAAGTCTGAAAGCACAATTCTCCCCCTCTCCTGTACAGCCCAAAAAAGTAGGGAAGCCTCTTGCCTTGCCCATTAACCAGCTGTGGGCTATGCTGTCCCTTATCTGACCATTCCCATGTCAGCATCCCTTTGCCTAAACTCCCAAGGTGTTTCCCACATACCATTACATGAGTTATTTTCAATGAAGATTGGAACAGGAGCCCCAGTTTGCTTCATTTAGCCTCAGTCTACAGGGTGGCAGCATTTCATTTTGTTTAATGTCCTTGCCTCTGTTCCATGTGTTCATTTCTTGTCTTGTTTTATGAGAAAGCTCTCCTCTAAAGAATTGTAATGCCTGATGAACCACAGAGAGGGCCTCCTCAGGGTGCCTCCGATCAGAGAATGTTGATTGGTGGCCCCCAGGGGGAGGGCGTTCTCTGTGGGCGCGCCAGACCTATGGAACCGCTTGCCGGTTGAGCTCCGGATGGCCCCCGACCTTCGCTCCTTCCGGCGCGATTTAAAAACCTATCTGTTTGAACAATCTGGCCTGGTCTGATGGGTTTGGGGTTTGGATTTGGTTTTAACATTGTTTTAATTATTGTATTATATTGGGCATAATTATTTAATCTTTTTTAACTTTTGTATGTATATTTTGATATTTATTGCCCTGTACACCGCCCTGAGTCCTTCGGGAGAAAGGCGGTATAAAAAATTAATAAATAATAATAATAATAATAATAATAATAATAATAATAATAATAATAATAATAATGATGATAATAATAATAATAATAATAATTTATCGTATCTCTACACTCAGGTGGATAAATTTCACATTCATCTCTTCCAAAATAATAGGCTAAATCCATACTGTTATGTATCATAAGCGTGATAGAAATTTGGATTTGTGTTTGGTTTAGAATTTAGTTCATCAGACTCTTCTTCTCAAGCATAAGCACGTACAGTTTCATCCAAGTTGTTAGGATGAATGGATTGTAGGATACTTTGTAGTTCCACAATAAGAAGCAATGTAGTTGCGCATAATAAGGCAGTAGTTAGCTAAGATCACTGATCAAGCATTACGGACAAGCTGAGTTTCCCACTCAGTTTAGGAATAAATTATTGATGCTATAGGAAAGGCATATCAGTCACTGGTTCTGAAATATTCATCAATTCCACTGAGTCCCAATGCAAAAAAGATTGACAAACCTTCGTATATTTGCAAAATAAAATTTTGCCTTGTTGGCGGTAATCAGCTAGTATTTTGTAGAGCATGACTTCACTACTACACTGAGGATGTTACTTATGCTAGCTTGGTTATAGTAAAAATTGGCCACTACATATCTGCTCTTCACATGAAAATGACAGGAAAGCCGATAAGCTCAGGAAACAAGCTTCTTTCTGTTCAGGTGAAATTGAAGTTCACCTCCTGCAGTGAAGTATCTCCTGTGTAATCACTGCAGAAATGGGGAGGGACTGTTCCTGCTTGTAGCCTTGGCCAATTGTGTGTTTAGGGCTAGGTGAGCAAAAAATTACTCATCCTTGAAATAGGAGTTTCCATTTCCTTCAGAAGTGAAGTAGTACTTCAGCTTAAATGAATCCAGATTGAAGATATGGCATTTTCAGTGTTATTTTCAGCCTCCCGGAAAGAGAGGCAGGCACTTGTACATGTGCATGCGCAAATGGACCGCAAACCTGTGTGTGCAACAATGAGCCCCACGCATGCACAAATGGGCCACATGTGAGTGTATGTGCACACACAAATGGCTGTACATGAGCACATGCACACACGCAAATGGCTGCGTGGGTGCGAGTGCTGCAAATGGGGTGGCAATAGTACTGGCAGCATGCTTGGGGCAGCACTAATGCCGGTGGGATGCTGGTGGGGTGGCACTAGTGCCGGCAGGATGCTTGGGGCGGCACTAGTGCCGATGGGATGCTCAGGGTGGCACTAGTGCTGGTGGGACGCTTGGGGCAGGGTGGTGCTAGCGCTGGCAGGATGCTCGGGGCAGTGATAGCGCGAGTGGGGGGGATGAGTGCATATACATGTGCACGTGCACTGGCCATCCCTTCACGCAGCTCGGTGGCCAAGTGGCCATGGCCCAGTAGTGGGCCACAGCCCACAGGTTGGGGACCCTTGCCCTAAAGGATAAACCCTATGAGATTCTAGAGAGTGGCTAACCAAACTCTCTTCCTCTGTCTCCTATCCATCTCTAGGCTGGTCTGCCTCTTGTGTTCCCAACACAAGGAGGGGGGCTTCTTTGAAATGGGTTCCCTCCATCCTGGGAAACTGATATCTCACTGTTGTCCTTCACACCAGCTCCCTCTCCATGGACATCATCTCTCACATCTAATGACATTCAGAATTAAAAACAATTTACCTGGATTATCTAAAAAATGGAACACAAGTTTTCTGATTTTTTAAAAACACATTTCATACTTAGTTATTCCATTCTCTCATGCTAAGGATCAATAAACAAATACTCTATCTATCTATCTATCTATCTATCTATCTATCTATGTATTTCATACACACATGCTTGAAGGTAAAAGCAAAATTGGGTTAAAACATGAGTAGATACCATCCAATCTACTATTGCATTTTTATTAGATAGGAAGAATTCCCAGAGTGAAGGAAAGCTCGCCCCTCCATTTCAAAGAAAATTAAGGATGCAGCATCAGATTTTACTTGAAGTGAAGAAAGTGGCATCTAGGGAGAACTTGAGAAAAGGTTCTTAGTGCAGCAGCCCAAGAAAGTGAGCCTGCATACATTATTTCCCATTCTGGGTCTTAAATACCTATAGTTGGTGCTACATACGAATGGTTGGAGTGTATCACAGTAGTTGTAGGAGATAACCAGGCTGAGCCCGAGGGAGGGGTCAAACACGTCCTTAGTCTCAAATCCCTTCAGGCCCACAAGAGATCTAAGTCCCAGCCCAACTTGAATTCCTTTGATTCTCATCCACTGCCAAATTGCTTTGACCATTAGTAGTTCAGATTCTTGTAGAGTGCTTAAGCTTGCAATAAATCTTTATACCTATTTGAGCTGCCTGGATCTTTTGATTTCCCTGGCACTTGAAAGTAAGGAATTCTAACAAAAGGGACAGCTTTCTTCACATTTTTAAGACTGGTGTATCTTTTTAGTAAACACCTACCTATTGAACTGGAGGTAGGCTGTGCATTTTGGGATCAAAAATAGAACAGCAAAGAAAATGGGTACAAGGGGCTTTGTAGGTTTGTCACATGCATGCACAAAAGGGTCATGATGCCATTTCCACCATCTGGACTGCTTTGGTCCCCTCCCCCAGTCCTGCTGCTAGAGTATATATGTTAACATACCACACGACATACTGTTTAATGTAAATATAAACTTTATGATCAGAACGCAAAACCGGAGTGGTGCATTTTAAAATAGCAGTGGTTTATTCTGATTAGATATGCATGGAACTGACACCAACCAGAGAGATGCTTGGTGCGGTGTTCAGACAGATTAAACAGCATTTTTAATTGCCTCCCGATTGCTTCCTACAGTGACACTTCCCAAGTGCCTTGAAAACACGCAGAAACTCTGATGCCACAGTTGAAATTATGTAAGGCAAACATTTTAATCTATTCTAGGAATTGTTGTAATATCACCTTTAAAGAACGGATCAAATACATTCAGATCCATGAAATCCATTTAAACTGGACACTGTTTGATATTTTGGGGAAGAAATAGATTTTGGCCATTGATCAAAATGGAAAAGGCCAGAGTATAGCACAGTTCAATATGTGGCTAAAGGAGTGGTATAAAGGGGAAGGCTTTGCATATATTAGTCATGATGACTGTAGCTGGTCCAATGAAAAAATGTATAAAAGAGATGATTTGCATCCATCAAAGAAAGGGACGGAATTGCTCGGCTATAAATTCGCAGACTTTCTGGAGGAATATTTAAACTAAACAGCGGGGACAGTGAGTTAATTGATACAGAACATCCCTGTCCCCAGCAATCTAAAAACTATAGGGCTATCAGTGTATGTAACATAGATGTGTGTGTGGACAAGAATATCAACCTTGCTGTCAAGCAAAATCAACCTTCTAATAGTGAGTGCCACACAAAGTGCACTAACCAAATAGGTGGTAAGACAATAGGGGAACTCAGGCACAACACAGGTCATGTACAAAGTAAACACAGAGTCAGTCATAAAGGACTAAAATGTCTATACACCAATGCACAGAGTATGAGCAATGAACAGGGTGAACTAGAAATTCAGGTTAATGAGGGCAGATATGATATTGTCGCCATCACGGAAACATGGTGGGATGAAACCCACAAATAGAACACACAGCTAGAGGGATTTAAATTATTCAAAAGAAACAGACCAAATAAAAGAGGAGGTGGAGTTGCTCTCTATATAAGAAATAACTACATCTCCACAGAAATAGAGCACAACAATGATGAAAACTGTAAACTTGAATGCATTTGGGTCAAGAGCCTTGGTGGAGCAGTGGGCTAATGCCTCCTTAAGTAACACCAGCTGCCTGCAATTAGTGCAGGTTCGCATCCCACCAGGCTCAAGGTTGACTCAGCTTTCCATCCTTCCGAGGTAGGTAAAATGAGGACCCAGATTGTTGGGAGCAATTAAGCTGACTTTGTAATAATGCCGCTTGGGGTGTGTGTGAAAGCCCTAATAAGCAGGCATATACATAGAATGAAGGCTACTGCTAAGCTTGTAAGCCGCCCTGAGTCTTCGGAGAAGGGCGGGATATAAATGGAATTAAAATAAAAAAATATAAAATCTAAAAGGAAGAAAAAATGACATTGCCATAGGTGTATACTATAGGCCACCCAACCAAACAGAGGAAATAGATGAACTTTTTGCTAGTCAGCTAACTAAGGTATGTAGGAAGCACATCACAATAGTAATGGGGGACTTTAACTACCCTGACATCAACTGGGAGACAAACTTTGCACCAAGTGGAAGATCAAACAAATTCTGACAAACCTAGCAGTCAACTTTGTCACCCAAAAAGTAGAGAAGGGAACTAGGGGATTAGCTATTTTGGATCTAATTCTCTCTAACAGAGATGAAATGATAGAAAGTGTTGAAGCCACAGGAACCTTGGGGGGAAGTGATCATGCAATATTGGAATTCAACATTCTGGAAGCACAAGCAATAGAATACAGCCAAACTAGAGTCTTGGACTTTAAAAGAGCTAATTTCAATAAACTTAGAGAGACCTTGGGAAGAATTCCATGGATGAGAATCCTCAAGGGGAAAACAATTCAAGAAGCTTGGGAAATTTTGAAAAGTGAGATAATAAAAGCCCAGTCTAGCACAATACCAACAAAGAGGAAAAATAACAGCTCTCAAAAGAAACCAGCATGGCTGCCTAAAGAACTCACTGATAAATTGAAAGATAGAAAGGGCAAGTATAGAAAGTGGAAAGAGGGGCACATAACTAAGTCAGAATATCAGCAAATAGCCCAAGCCTGCAAAGACGAAGTGAGGAAAGCTAAGGTTCAAAATGAACTAAGGCTTGCGATTAAAGTAAAAAAATAACAAAAAAAGTTTCTTTCAACATGTAAAAAACAAAAAAGTAAAGGAAATGATTGGTCCATTAATGAGTGAAAATGGCAAGAAGGTGACAAGCAACAGAGAGAAAGCAGAACTCTTTAACTCATTTTTTGCATCTGTCTTTACACAAAAGAAAAAAAAAACAGACCAACCTATCAAAAATAGTGCCATAAAAAACAGAATAAAAACACAAGTTAAGATAGGCAAGAAAATGGTAAGTGAGCACCTGTCCAACCTAGACGAGTTCAAATCACCAGGCCCAGATGGATTACACCCCAAGGTTCTCAAGGAACTGGTGGATGTGATCTCAGAACCACTGAACTATATTTTTCAAAGATCCTGGAGCACTGGGGAACTACCAGAGGACTGAAAAAGAGCTGATGTAGTTCCCATTTCAAAAAAAGGAAAAAAATGGATCCAGGAAATTACAGATTTCAGCCTGACCTCAATACCTGGGAAGATTCTGGAAAAGATAACCAAACAACGAATCAGCGATCACCTAGAGGCAAACAAAATCATTACTAAAAGCCATGAGTTTGTCAAAAACAGGTCATGCCAGACAAATCTTATTGCATTCTTTGACCAAGTGACAAAATTAGTGGATCAGAGGAATGCTGTGGATATAATTTACTTGGACTTCAGTAAGGCATTTGATAAAATAGATCACAACCTACTACTTGATAAGATAGAAAAATGTGGGTTAGACAGCATCACCACCAGATGGATTCATAGCTGGTTGACCGGCTGTACTCGGCGTGTGGTCCTCAATGGAACCGCATCTACATGGAAGGAAGTGTGTAGTGGGGTGCCCCAGGGCTCTGTTCTGGACTCAGTGCTCTTCAACGTCTTCATCAATGATTCGGAAGAAGGGATAGATGGGGAACTCATCAAATTTGCAGACGACACCAAGCTGGCACCAGAAGACAGGCTTAAGATACAGGAGGATCTGAACAGACATGAACACTGGGCGGTATCTAACAAAATGAAATTCAATGGTGAAAAAAGTAAGGTTCTACATTTAGGCAAGAAAAACCAAATTGTACAGGTATAGTAGGGGGTACCTTGCTCAATGGTAGTAACTGTGAGAGGGATCTCGGAGTCCTAGTGGACAATCACTTCAATATGAGCCAGCAGTGTGCTGCAGCTGCCAAAAAAGCCAACACAGTGCTAGGCTGCATTAACAAAGGGATAGAATCAAGATCACGTGAAGTATTAATACCACTTTACAATGCCTTGGTAAGGCCACACTTGGAATACTGCATCCAGTTTTGGTCACCACAATGTAAAAAAGATGTCGAGACTCTGGAAAGAGTACAGAGAAGAGCAACAAAGATGATTAGGGGACTGGAGGCTAAAACATATAAGGAACGGCTGCTGGAATTGGGTATGTCTAGTTTAATGAAGAGAAGGATGAGGGGTGACATGATAGCAGTGTTCCAATATCTCAGGGGCTGCCACAAAGAAGAGGGAGTCAAGTTATTCTCCAAAGCTCCTGAAGGCGGGACAAGAAGCAACAGATGGAAACTAATCAAGGAGAGAAGCAACCTAGAACTAAGGAGAAACTTCCTGACAGAACAATTAACCAGTGGAACAACCTGCCTCCAGAAGCTGTGAATGTGTGGAAGCTTTTAAGAGGGGACTGGACAACCATTTGTTTGAAATGGTAAAGGGTTTCCTGCCTGAGCAGGGGGTTGGACTAGATGACCTCCAAGGTCCCTTCCAACTTTATTATTATGATTATGATTATCTGGAGCACGGGTGTCAAACTCGCAGCATCACATGATGTGTCACTACGTATCGCAACTCTTTGCACTGCCGACAATGGGTTGGGTGCAGCTTCAGTATTATGAAACCGGCCTGCGGGCCAGCAGTTTGACACCCCTGATCTGGATTTTCCAAAAGAGGGATTTCACTAGAATTAATGTTCCTCATTCTTATCTCACAGCCTGGGAGTCTCCAACCATGTCAGTATTAGAAGAATTCCATTAATATCTGTAGTCTTTTATCCTGGTTACAAATTGTATGCCTGATTATGGATAACCACAATTATTGCCTAGCAGTGTGTGGTTCATTATGAGCCCATTGGTTTATTTTTGTGTTTTGAGTAAGAGAACTGAAGTACTGCTCTTTCCAAGCAAAATTGTTGCTAATGACATAAATATATGTAAATAGAACAATTAGATACAAAGAAAACCTGTGGAAGCAGAAAAGTTTTTTCTTAAGTGCAGAGAGAGGTCATACGCAGTTTTCCCAAGCTACATCTCACCATGAACTTTATTTTCTGATCTTCTGGAAATCTCCCAAGAAGCACTGGAAAATGGGAATCACTTTCCAGAGTTAAAAAATTAGGACAACATATGCTTTTTGATATGGAACTCAGCTCAGATCATGATCTCACATGGATGTGATTTATTTAAGAGCCGTGGTGGCGCAGTGGTTAGAATGCAATATTGCAGGCTAATTCTGTCAACTGCCAGCAGTTTGATTCTCACCGGCTCAAATATGACAGCCTTCCATCCTTCCAAGGTCAGAGAAATGAGGATTCAAATTGTTGGGGGCAATATGTTGACTCTATAAACCACTTAGAGAGGGCTGTAAAGTACTATGAAGCGGTATATAAGTCTATCATTATTGCTATTTAATCTTGGTAGCAGAGGATTTGGGCAGATTCATCCAGCAATTCATGTCCAGTTTCCTCCTCCTCTTTCATTATCCTCATCCGCTGATGTATTAATACCAGTTTTATAGTATGTATATATTTGTATGTATCTGTTGCGGTTAAAGCTAGAGACCCAGAGCTCTAGTCCTGCTTTAGACATAAAGCCAGAAACTGGGCCAATTGTCTCTTTCTCCGTCCTAAGAAGGAGGCAAGGGCAAAATACTTTTGAAATCTTGCCAAGAAAACAGAAGGATCTTGTCTAGGTAGCTACCATGAGTCCACGTTGATTTTAAAGCACCCCACCCCCACTTACATACAATACTTAAGAGTGTGTGTGTGTGTGTGTGTGTGTGTGTGTGTGTGTGTGTGTGTGTATGGGAAGCATATGCATTTAATAAATAAATAAAATGAGTACTACACGGGTTATCTTAGCAAATTTTAATGTAAACTTCATTGCAAGGTTTTTGCAGCATACATTAAAAAAACACTATTCTAAAACCAAAGTCTATTATTTAGTTATTAACCATTTTGATTACTGGGCTTGGAGGTTGTTTAAATGATTTGAGAGTTTGTGGCTATTTTGTTTTAGTTTTGTTAAAAAAAAATAAGTGAGTTGGATTAGAGGCATTCCTAAATAAATCACCTGCTCTTTAAGGCCTCTCCTTAAGCTCTTAGCCAGGGGTCTTCAAACCTGGCCCTTTTATGACTTGTGGAGTTCAACTCCCAGAATTCCTCAGCCAGGTCCACAAGTCACAAAAGGGCCAAGTCTGAAGACCCCTGCTCTTAGTGGAGTCACCAGAGAACGGGATTGAGAAACCTTTCCAAACAGGTGGTCTCCAATTCTTTAGACTACAACCAAGAATCTTTACGGATTCATCCATTTCTGAGTAATTCCAAATTTGGTTGTGCAACATCATCTGGGGCTACATGGCAGGGGTCCGGAGTACCTTGGGGAACACCTGCTGCCGGCATCGACATCCCTCCGCCCTGTGCGTTCCCACAGAGAGGGCCTCCTCAGGGTGCCACCGGTCAGAGAATGTCGACTGGTGGCCCCCAGGGGGAGATCCTTCTCTGTGGGCGCCCCGGATTTGTGGAACCAGCTACCGGTTGAGCTCCGGACGGCGCCCGATCTTCGCTCCTTTCGCCGCGAGCTAAAAACATACTTTTTTGAACAAGCTGGCCTGGCCTGATGAGGGGAGTGGGGGGGGGGGTTTACTGTTGTTATTTTATTGGGGTTTTAGATGTATTTTTAGTATATGGGCACGTATTTAATTATTTTTTAACTTTCATCACTTTTGTAATCTTGTATTTTTATTCTTGCCCTGTTCACCGCCCTGAGTCCTTCGGGAGAAGGGCGGTATAGAAATATTATTAAATTAAATTATTCTTATTGGGAAAGGCTATAGGAGAAAAGATAGGGAGAAAAAGAAAGAATTTGTTCCTTATCAAGTCAGCATACATGGAGGGAAGATCCAAAAGTAATGTTAGAAAGTATCACTTCACGGAAAGATTGATGGAAGCTTGGAACCAACTTCTACCAGAGGTAACAGGTCAACCACCAGTAACTTAAACAAGCTTGGGATAAATACAATCCCAACACAGTCCATCATCTGACAAAAATAAAAAAAAATATAAAAACAATAATTAAAAATAAATAAATGAATTCAAGAGAGAAAAAAAAACAAACAAACTCAAAGGGTAGACTCAAGGGACCGCTAGGTCTTTTTCTGCCATACGGTTTTCTATGTTTTTATGTTGATTTTCTTGTTTAAATTTCTTAACTGTCTTAAGAAGTGATCTCTGTGCCAAAGAAAAAAATGTTACATGCCAAAAGATGGTTAATCTTATGTCAGACCTGTCTTTGCTGCTGGATCCTTGCCCAGTTATTCAGCTGCAGTGTTGGGGGGGAAAAATGTTTTGTTTCTAGTTTCACTTATGATGAGCTAAATTGTCCAAAAGCAAGCATGTGAAGAGTGCTTTTCCCAGGACTGTGGAGCTGTATTCATGTGATTCTTTAGATCAGGGGTCTTCAAACTTGGCCCTTTTATGACTTGTGGACTTCAACTCCCAGAATTCCTCAGCCAGCCATGCTGGCTGAGGAATTCTGGGAGTTGAAGTCCACAAGTCATAAAAGGGCCAAGTTTGAAGACCCCTGCTTTAGATCCTCAGTGTCATCAGTAACCTTCAACTTATAGCCATTTGTTTGCCAACTGTTTACCAACTTACAACGGCATTGAAAAAAAGTTAGATACAACTGGTCCTCGCACTTGCAATCATCACAGCAACCCCATGGTCATGTGATTAAAATTTGGGTGCTTGGTTCTCATCATGTATTCATGAAAATGGCAACATTCACAGGGTCAGGTAATCCCTATTTGCCAACTTTCCAACTAGCTTCTAACAAGTGAAGTCAGTGGGAGAAACCAGATTCGCTTAACAACTAGGTGATTCACTTAAAGACTGCAGTGATCACTCAAACCACCAGAGCAAAATAGTGATAAAATCAGGCATGACTCACCGAACCTTTTTAGCAATGGAAATTCTGATTCCAGTTGTAAGTCGACAGCCTACCTGTATATTTCGCTATTTAAAGAGCCACCGAGAGATACAGGAATATGCGCAGGGATTTGCATACGGTTGTAGACTGGATCCGGAGCAACTGAGATGGACTAATACTCTAATGGATTATTCCTAGCAATATTGTCTTGAGTTTGCATGCCTTGCAGACTGAAAAGCTGCTGTTGTGATTCAGGGTCAGCCTGTGGGTTCGGCAGTTGGGTCGGACGACTCAGAGGAGGAGGAGGAGGGGGGTGTTGAAGAGCTTGCTGAGGGGATTGGACAGCTTGATGAGAGCCCTCAGCCAGGCCCCTCTCATCTGGTCACGACGCAGACCCAGCTGTGTGAGCCTGACAGCGTGGATGAAGATGACCCACAGCTGGCCCTGTTCAAGGACGCCCGACGCAGGAGGCAGTCAATCAGGAGTAAACAGAGGAAGGCAATGGGGCTCCTCAGAAGGAGGCAGAGAGAAGCCACGCCCTGAACTGTATTTAAAGGGGAATGCATGGGAGGGCTGGTTTGCTGAAGGCAACCGCTTGAAAAGCTCCTGTTTCTTGGTTCTTGTCTTGTTCTATTTATTTTGTAGCAATAAATTTGGCAGGCGTAATTCCAGCCTCTCGCCTTCTTGTAAAAGGGGTTGTCCCTGCCTTTTCTGCAGGGCCGGTAGCAGGCTGGTACAGAACATCTGCCTGTTTGAGGTGGAGATCAAGGAACAAGCCAGACTGTTTAAACTATTGGCACAAAGAGGACAGACATGACATTTGGACTTTTGTCTGCAGGTGGCAATCTTATATCTGGCTATCTTATCAAACCCAACAGGACCAACATGGTTAGGACTTGGAAGGAAAACCTCCAGGAAGACCCAGTATTGTAGGTTATTCTGGATAATTGGAAAAAAAAAGGAGATAAGCAATCCATTTCTGGATTGCTGCCAAAAAGACTATATGGATTCATGTATCTATGAAGTCACCGGAAGCTGGTCTTGAAGGAAACTGGCAACTAGCATGTTAGATGACCTTGATTAAATGAAACAAGCACCAAATGTTGGTGTTTGCTTATACATCAATTATTTTCTAGCCATCCAGTGAGATCATGAAGGTAGAGTGTTCTCTGGGTCCTGTCAATTAAACATTGTCATCTCTCAGTATCTAGCACAGGGGTGTCAAACTGCCGGCACACGGGCCGGATGTGTCATGCCGAAACCGTGCCTTTCCCATTGCCAGCAATGGAAAAAAAGTCATGACACGTCGCATCACATCACGTGACGTTGTGAGTTTAACATCCCTGATCTAGGAAGCATGCCTTCTCTGTGGTGCCTGGCCCTTGGATTGACATCTCCCCAGAGATATGAAGAATCACCCCTTTAAAGACATTCAGAAAACTGTAAAAACTTGCTTGTTCTTACATGGGAGAAGGTAATTGTTGAGTCTCTATGCTTTTTACTGGTATTAGGTTTTCCAGTGACTTGTAATATTTTCTACATATGTTCTTTTTCTCTTTTTTAATTTAAGCTGCCCAGAGTCATTAAAGGGGGAGAGAGCACAGGGGGAGGCTCAGCTAATCTCAATGTACACATGTTGTACTTTGACAATACAGTAAAGGTTTATTATTATTATATGGCCTTGAAATTGAAATAAATAAATGCACAAACATCAGTACGGTAGAACTCACCAAAGCACTCAAAATGGTTCAGTGGCAAAGAGAAGCAAAACTTCAGAAAATCCAAAAGGGGACACATACTAATTCAAAGAACTGTTATGTAACATATGGCTCTTGTGTGATTTTAATGCTTTATTTGCTGTTTATCATGCAATGCGCAATGAGTTTCTGGATGGATGCTTTGACCTCACCTTGCCCATTGCTCACTAGGATCCTAGTAAAGGTGTCTCTCTTCCATGCAGTGCAATGTTAACCTGGTGCTAACAGATAAATGTGTTAATAGAGGTGGAGGATATCTGATAACCTTTGAATTTAGCCCAAGAATCCAGAGTTAAGACAGCCCACAGCAGTTCCAGATTTCTGCTTGGTTCAGAGAAGGACATAAACATCCTTCTAGGCAGATGTGGAGAACTTTGATTTGATAGCTGCATTTTTTTTTCCTGTGCCAGCCCAGAGTTTCAAGCCATGTGGCTGGTGATGTCATGGCCACTTGATGGAGCGAGGTTAAAATATATAGCCCCTGTTTTGGCCATTTTTAAGAGGCTAAATAAAGATCTTTCCCCCTTTAAATCCTAAGAGTAAGGTTACCCCAAATATTGGGGAATGGTAGGTTTCCCTGCAGGGTGTATATGTGTAGTTTGAAGCATTTCTGTCCTGTTGTATACCCTGAAAGAGGCTTGCAGACAGTCTCTGTCCTTAGGCTGATCGTGTAAAATGTCACGTCACAAAAAAATGGGGAGTTGAAAAAGGTAATTTTTGCTCAAGCCCCTTGTAATGCCAGCTAGGATGAAGGTGAAGCTCAGATGACACTGTTAGCACTGGAATAATTGTTTTTCCACTGAGGTCAGTCAGTTGCCTCTAAGGAGGGAGCAAGCAATAATTCAACAGGTAGGTAGAATCTGCAAGCTTTTCCTCACTCATTCTGATTTCTTTTCTTCCCCCACATGGTGGTTGTTCTTATGGCCATTGGTGTGAATGTTGGCACCTTCCCCAATCAATTTAGAAGATAACATTTTGAAAGGGAGGGAAAGAGAAGACCATGTTATATATGAGCAGGTAAAATGTAGTGCTTAGGGTGGGACTGGGATTGGAGAGACACCCACTCCAGTTCTCATCCAACCATGAAAGTCATCAAGTGACTTTGAGCCACTCATTCTCTTTCAACCTCTTCTACTTTGTGGTTGCGGTAGTGGTAGGGATAAAAAGTAGTTAGTGTAGGCCACTGAAGTACATTGCTTTTCGTTCTTGAAGGAAATACTAAATTTGAGTAGAAAGGAAAACCAATTGGGGAACTGGACTGCAGTTGTGTAAAAAAATGTAAAGGAGATTCCAAAAGAGCTTTGGTGGAGCAGTGGGCTAATGCCTCCTTAAGTAACACCAGCTGCCTGCAATTAGTGCAGGTTCGCATCCCACCAGGCTCAAGGTTGACTCAGCCTTCCATCCTTCCGAGGTAGGTAAAATGAGGACCCAGATTGTTGGGGGCAATTAAGCTGACTTTGTAATAATGCTGCTTGGGGTGTGTGTGAAAGCCCTAATAAGCAGGCATATACATAGAATGAAGGCTACTGCTAAGTTTGTAAAGCCACCCTGAGTCTTCGGAGAAGGGCGGAGTATAAATGGAATTAAAATAAAAATAAATAAAATAAATAAAAGTTTGTACTCATGAGCCATGAAATCTCTCAATGGCGGTTATCATTAAGATTCTGCTGGATATCTTCAGAGCAGTGAACCACTCAGAATGTCGAAGGACACTATAAGGCAGGGGTGTCAAACTCAATTTCATTGAGGGCCACATCAGCATTGCAGTTGCCCTCAGGGGGCCGGGTGGGTATGGCCAGGGTGGGCGTGGCCTACTGGGTGGGTGTGGCTAGAGTGCGTATAACCTATGCATCAAGGGTGCCTATGGGGGCCTGGGCAGGAGTGGGACAGAGCTGAGGGTCTCTGGCAGAAGGACGGTCTCTGGGCCAGGGCCAAGGCAGTGGGGGCTGTTCCCTCACTGTTTCCAGGATGGTTTCGCGGGCCACATGAAACCACTTCAGGGGCCGGATCCGGCCCCCGGGCCTTGTGTTTGACATATCTGCTATAAGGACAGTAATATTGTAAACGGTTATTTCTGCCAAACTGGTTAGTTCTGCTCTATTACTGAAAATGCTACAGAAGGAGAAAAAAGAATGGAAGTGAAACAAATATATATTTACTGAATATGCTGTTCATATGCTGTTTTCATAAGTAAACACCATTGTTAGCCCTAAGCTCTGGGTTGGGAGGAGACATCATGATGGCAAACTTGGTGGAAGTTCAGTTTCAAAAATTCCAGATACCCAAACTCTCCTCAATTTTCTTCATTTCCAGATTTTGGACAGAATGAGGGTTATGGATCAGATATCAAATACCCCAACCTTTGTTACCTCGTGCTTCTTGATTTGGATATTTTTTTTTCAACCTTACAAAGTCCTCACACCCATTGACCTGTGTGCTGCTTTAGAACCACCAGCCAACATGAAAGGGAGCTGCTATAATTGGAACGATTAATCTTTGGTGTAATCACTGACCTTTCTCTGGCCCTCTGTATGCTCTAGATGGCAAGGCAGATACTAAAAGGCATGTTTTCCATAAGGTTTCAAAGCAAGCTTACTAGTACTTCATTAAGCTGGCTTGGTCCAGTGGATTCTTTCACCTCTGCTTTTGATCTCTTTCCTGTGCTGCTTTATGGAGACAAGTGAGAATGCTGCAATGTCCTGTGAAAAATGATCAAGGAAAATGCAAAGCATGCAGTTTCAGAGAGAAGACAGATTTCTTCTGGATCTGCATCAGGAATTCTATTGTCCAAGTAGTTGCTTTTACAGGAAAAGTATCTTGAATGTTGCATTCCCCATGAGCTTATCCCTGTGGGAGCCAACTGTGCTATCTCAAATTAATAAGGTGGTTCCAAGTGCAAAGAAAGCTTTGCATGAGGTTTAGATTTTACTTTATTTTAAGAAAAGAGTTTTGACTTACCTGTTTTTGGAATCCTTAAAAATGGCTAGCCTTCCCCCCCCCATGCTTTACCGGGACATTGAAGATATTATCAAACAGTGTTCCTGAATTGTAATTCAGGAGTTCCTGTTCCTGAAGGAATTACTGAGTATGCAGCTCTTCACCAGAAAAATACTATTGAGGATCTGAATGAGGTGCCTTTTACCTGAAGAATATGTGCCTACCACTGAGTTATTGTTCTGAAGCTGCCTTGAATCAAACAATTGATCCATAGTCTTATATATCCCATGGTGTGGTTCTCAGACAGAAGTTCTTCCAAATCTACTTCCAAAACTAAGGGCTAACCAGGAATATTTTACAGTTGCAAGAAAAAGTATGTGAACCCTTTGGGATTATGTGTTTTTTTGCATGAATTGGCCATAAAATGCGCTCTAAACGTCATGTAAGTCACAACAATAGAAAAACACAGTCTGCTTAAAATAATACTACACAAACATTAGCTGTTGTTATGTTTTAATTGAAGATAAGATGGAAACATTCACAGTGCAGGATGGAAAAAGTATGTGAACCTTTGGACTTAATAACTGGTTGACTCTCCTTTGGGAGCAATAACCTCAACCAAACGTTTCCTGTAGTTGCAGATCAGACCTGCACAACGATCTGGAGTAATTTTGGACCACTCCTCTGCACAAAACTGTTTCAGTGTAGCAATATTCTTGGGATGTCTGGTGTGAATCGCTCTCTTAAGGTCATGCCACAGCATTTCAATCGGGTTGAGGTCAGGACTCTGACTGGGCCACTCCAGAACGTGTATTCTGTTCTGTTGAAGCCATTCTTTTGTTGAATTACTTGTATGCTTTGGGTCATTGTCCTGTTGCATCACCCATCCTCTGCGGAGCTCCAGTGGCGGACAGATGGTCGTACGTTTTCCTGCAAAATGTCATGATAAACTCTGGAATACATTTTCCCATCAATGACAACAATCCGCCCAGGCCCTGAGGCAGCAAAGCAGCCCCAAACCATGATGCTCCCTCCACCATGTTTTACTTTGGGGATGAGGTTTTGATGTTGCTGTGCTGTGCCATTTTTTCTCCACACATAGTGTTGTGTGTTTTTCCCAGACAACTCAATTTTGGTTTCATCTGTCCATGTTTGAAGTTTGCAAAAGAGCACCTGGATGTTCCACAGCATTACTGGCAAAATATACTGTGGACAGATGAAACCAAAATTGAGTTGTCTGGGAAAAACACACAACACTATGTGTGGAGAAAAAATGGCACAGCACAGCAACATCAAAACCTCATCCCCAAAGTAAAACATGGCGGAGGGAGCATCATGGTTTGGGGCTGCTTTGCTGCCTCAGGGCCTGGGCGGATTGTTGTCATTGATGGGAAAATGTATTCCAGAGTTTATCATGACATTTTGCAGGAAAACGTACGACCATCTGTCCGCCACTGGAGCTCCGCAGAGGATGGGTGATGCAACAGGACAATGACCCAAAGCATACAAGTAATTCAACAAAAGAATGGCTTCAACAGAACAGAATACACATTCTGGAGTGGCCCAGTCAGAGTCCCGACCTCAACCCGATTGAAATGCTGTGGCATGACCTTAAGAGAGCGATTCACACCAGACATCCCAAGAATATTGCTACACTGAAACAGTTTTGTGCAGAGGAGTGGTCCAAAATTACTCCAGATCGTTGTGCAGGTCTGATCTGCAACTACAGGAAACGTTTGGTTGAGGTTATTGCTGCCAAAGGAGGATCAACCAGTTATTAAGTCCAAAGGTTCACATACTTTTTCCATCCTGCACTGTGAATGTTTCCATTTTATCTTCAATTAAAACATGACAACAGCTAATGTTTGTGTAGTATTATTTTAAGCAGACTGTGTTTTTCTATTGTTGTGACTTACATGACGTTTAGAGCGCATTTTATGGCCAATTCATGCAAAAAACCACATAATCCCATAGGGTTCACATACTTTTTCTTGCAACTGTACATGTTGTTCTGAACCAGCCCTCTTCTAGCAAACCCCTATTCAAAAGAAGAGACTGGAGAGCGTCCAAGGCTAAAAGGCTTCTGCCAAGATTTAATTACGCAGTTAACAAAAACACTAGAGCTTGTCTTCTCAAGCGGAAAAGTTGCTTTCAGCAACCAGCCCCTCCCCAAACACTCCTTTTATAGAGAGCTCAGGGCGTGGTCTCCCTGTGCCTCCTCCCGAGGAGTCCCATAGCCTTTCTTTGTTTGTTCCTGCTCGACTGCCTCCTGCGTCGGGCGTCCTTGAACAGGGCCAGCTGTGGGTCATCATCCTCCGCACTCTCGGGCTCACGCAGCTGAGAAGAGGTCCCCGGCTGAGGACTCTGCAAAGCCTCCAAACCATCATCAGCCGGTTCGTCTCCCTCCTCCCCCTCATCTGAGTCCTCCGATACATCGGACCCGGCTGTCGGACCCACAGGCTGGCCCTGAGTCACAACACTATCCCGCACCGCAGGGCCCTTCCCCCGGGTCTGCCGATCCGGATGCGGTCGGGATGGGAACTGTTCGTGAAACGCAGTCACCAACGCAGGGGCATGAACGGCGGTCGCGTCTTCCCATGTGAAGTCCTCCGGCCCGTACCCTTTCCACTCAATCAGGTACTGGAAGCGACCTTTCAGCCAGCGGGAATCCCTGATGCTGGCGACCTCGTACTCGGGGGTGCTGCCTCCATCACGAGTTCCTGATGGGGGAGGTTCTGCTTGGCGAAGTGGACAGGCCGGTTGTTCGGGGACCAACAAGGACCGATGGAAGACGGGGTGCACGCGCAGGGAACGTGGCAGAGTTAAACGATAGGCGACCGGATTGATGACGGCCTCGACTGAGAACGGTCCAAGGTAACGGTGGTCCAGCTTCCTCGCCGGCCGAGTGGATGGTAGGTTCCTGGTGGACAGCCAGACCCGATCCCCCACCGATAGTGGAGGCGTATCCCTTCTCGACCGATCGGCGAACCTCTTGTAGTCGGCCTTGGCCTTCTCCAGCTGCCGTCGCACCAACCGATGGATCGCCTGTAACTCCGCCATGAATTCGTTCGCTGCCGGCTCCGGTGAGTCCACGGGAGAAAGGGGGAAAAACCTGGGGTGATAACCCACGTTGGCCAAGAACGGTGTCATCTGCGTGGAGGTGTGTTGCGAGTTATTAAAGGCAAACTCGGCTATGGCCAAATAGTCTACCCAATTGTCCTGCTGCAGGTTAACATAGCAGCGCAGATACTGCTCTAAGATGCCGATGACCTTCTCGGTACCCCCGTCGGTCTGAGGATGATGCGCGGACGAGAGGCAAACCTTAATGTCCAACGCCCGCATCAACTCCTGCCAAAAGCGGGCTGTAAACTGGGCCCCCCTATCGGAGACGACCCTATCGGGAAGGCCGTGCAGCCGGAACACCTGTTGGATGAACATGCGACTAGTGGCGCGAGCTGACGGTAAGCCGCGACAGGGGATGAAGTGCGCCATCTTGGTCAACATGTCCACCACCACAAACACTGTCGTGAAGCCGGAGGATGGGGGTAGATCCGTCAGAAAGTCCATGGACACAGCCCCCCAGGGTCTCTTGGGCGTTGGCAAAGGCTGCAGTAAACCAGGCGGGGCCCCTGTCGCTGACTTGGCCTGCCTGCATGGGACGCAGGAGGTGACATAAGACTGGACATCGTGTCGGACTCGGGGCCACCAGAAAGTACGGGAGACCAGGTTCAGAGTCTTGAACAGGCCAAAATGCCCCGCAGCCGGGTTATCATGACATTGGCTGAGGACGAGTCCCCTGAGTGGCCCTCCTGGAACATAGAGCCGGTCACGATAATACAGGAGTCCATCCGCGACCGACCAAGGCGAATCTGGCCCCACCTCTTCCTTCCGCTGAGCCACCCACGCCTCCTGCTGCTGCGCCTCCCGGATCCGAGCCCGTATATCCACCGGCTCCCGCACCGCAGCAAAAGACTCGACGGGGATCACTGTCCTGGGCGGAAGCTTGTCTTCCACTCGGGTGTACTCGGGCTTCCTGGACAGAGCATCCGCTCTCTGGTTGTGCCCGCTTGGTATGTACCGCACCCGGAAGTCAAACCTCGCAAAGAAGAGGGACCACCGGATCTGGCGTTGATTCAAATTCCGAGCGGTCTGCAGGCTTTCCAGATTCTTGTGGTCCGTCCGGACCTCGATCTGATGCCGCGCCCCCTCCAGATGATGCCTCCAAGCCTCGAACGCCGCCTTGATGGCCAGCAGCTCCTTCTCCCAGATGGTATAGTTGCGCTCCGAGGGGTTCAATTTCCGAGAGTGATACGCGCAAGGGAAAAGGGTACCGCTGGGCGTCGTTGCCTGGAGTAACACGGCCCCAATGGCAATGTCGGAGGCGTCCGCCTCCACGACAAATGGCCGTTGCGGGTCGGGATGTTTCAAGATGGGCTCCTTCATGAAGGCGTCCTTCAAAGCCTGGAACGCCTGTTGTTCGGGGGCGTTCCACTGGAACCGAGTCTTCTTCTGCAGGAGCCGGGTGAGGGGGGCTGTCAAGGCAGCAAAGCCAGGGATGAATGTCCGATAGTAGTTGGCAAATCCAAGGAGTCGCTGAACGTCCTTCACGCAACGCGGGGGTTGCCAACTCTGCAACGACTCGACTTTACTCGGCTCCATGGCGATGCCCTCAGGAGAAATGCGGTGACCCAGGAAATCGATGGTCACCTGGTAGAACTGGCACTTCTCCAACTTGGCAAACAGCCGATGTTCCCGGAGGCGCTGCAGGACCTGACGGAGGTGCTGATGATGCGCTTCACGCGACGGGGAGTAAATCAGGATGTCGTCCAGGTAAATCACGACAAACTGGTCCAACAGATCCCGAAAGATATCGTTCATAAAATGCTGAAACACAGCGGGGGCGTTGGTCAGGCCAAACGGCATCACCGTGTACTCGAAATGTCCATAGCGAGTACCAAACGCCGTCTTCCACTCATCACCCGGCCGAACCCTGACGACGTTGTAAGCTCCACGCAGGTCCAGTTTCGTGAAGATCTTAGCCTCCCGGAGTCGGTCCAAGAGCTCGGGGATGAGGGGCAGCGGGTAGCGGTTACGCACCGTGATGGCGTTGAGTTTCCGGTAGTCACAGCAAAGCCGTAACTCGCCCGACTTCTTTTTGACGAAAAGCACGGGCGCAGACACTGGCGAGGACGAGGGCCGGATGAAACCGCGAGCCAAATTCTTTGTCAGGAAGTCCCGCAATGCAGCCAACTCGGGCTCCGACATGGAGTACAAACGCCCCACTGGGAGAGGCGCATCAGGGACTAGGTCAATGGAGCAGTCGTAGGGCCTGTGCGGGGGTAATTGGTCCGCCTCTGACTCGCTGAACACGTCAGCAAAGTCGGACAGTTCGGGAGGCAAGGAAACCCCTGGGGAACCCTCCACCTGGCCGGCACAGATATGGCGGGTGTGGTCCACGCACTGCAAACTTGGGAAGGTGACCAAGTTCTGAGACCAATAGATCTGTGGATCATGCGCCCGGAGCCACGCCAGTCCCAAGACCACGGGGAAGTGCAGATCCGAAGTGACGTAGAACTGGATGGCCTCCACATGGGTACTGATGGCCATACACACGGGTTGCGTGGCGGCCGTAATAGGCCCGGACAGGAGCACTCGACCATCGATGGTCTCCACAAGCATGGGCGGATCCACTGGACACTGGGGAACAGCCCATTTGGCCACGAAGGCCGAGTCCATAAAGTTAGTGGTAGCCCCAGAGTCAATTAAGGCATGGACCGGAATCCCCTCTGGCTTGCCAGGAAGGATCAGTCGTGCCTCCAAAATCAAATGCCGTGGAGGTTCACAGGCACCGTCGGAACGGCGTCGCTCGGCGTGGTCGTTGTGGGTCGCCCGATCTTTCACACCGTCTAGATCGGGCTCGGGCCTTTTCCCGATAGCAAAGCAGGGGACTTTCTCGGGGCAGGCTTGGTCACTGACGCCCGCTGACGCTTCTTCGGGCAAGAAGCAGCCAAATGTCCAGGGTCCCCACAGTAAAAACACAACCCCTCCGATCGTCGTCTGTCCATTTCCGTCACCGATAGACGGGACCTGGCGGCACCCAGCTCCATTGGCTCCTCCCTCTGGACTGGGGGCTCACGCACAACAGGGGCGGCAGGGGTCTGTGGGGTGGCACGGCGACTCTTACGCTGCTGCAGCCGGGCATCGATCCGCAGACAAAGATGGATCAGCCCATTCAGGTCTGAGGGAATGTCCACGCGGGCCAGCTCATCCAACATCTCCTCCGACAAGCCATCCTGGAAGGCATCCACGAGCGCAGCCTCATTCCAGGCGGAATCCTGGCTAAGCAGCCGGA
Source organism: Vipera ursinii (assembly GCF_947247035.1). Taxonomy (NCBI): domain Eukaryota; kingdom Metazoa; phylum Chordata; class Lepidosauria; order Squamata; family Viperidae; genus Vipera; species Vipera ursinii. The sequence continues at coordinate 33,771,709 of NC_139513.1, read as the reverse complement.
AATCGCTGATGTAGGCCTGTAGGGGGCGCTGACCCTGCCTCAAAGCTTTCAGGCGTCGGGTGGCAGTCTGCGCCTTAATTGGGTCCTCATACATGAGGCGCATATGGTCACAAAACCCCCCAAAGTTATCCAACAAAGGGCTAGGCTGTGCCAACAGAGGCGTGCCCCAACGAGCTGCATCTCCCGACAGAAGGCTCAACACGAATCCCACCTTATCTCGGTCAGTCCCACCTTATCTCGGTCAGCCGCCCTCACGCTGATAAAAAGCTGGCATTGTCCCAGGAAGGCAGGAAACAGTTCTGGATTACCAGCAAATTTATCCGGCATAGCTATCTGACATTTCCTCCTGGGTGGGGGGGCAGCATGTACCTGAGCCTGCAGTTGTGCCACCTGAGTGGCCAGCAAGGTGAGTTGCTGGTTGAGCTGGGCATTCTCGGCAAGAAGCTGCTCCATCGTAGTAATAAGGGGTGGGTGGCTGAAAGCAAACTGTTCTGAACCAGCCCTCTTCTAGCAAACCCCTATTCAAAAGAAGAGACTGGAGAGCGTCCAAGGCTAAAAGGCTTCTGCCAAGATTTAATTACGCAGTTAACAAAAACACTAGAGCTTGTCTTCTCAAGCGGAAAAGTTGCTTTCAGCAACCAGCCCCTCCCCAAACACTCCTTTTATAGAGAGCTCAGGGCGTGGTCTCCCTGTGCCTCCTCCCGAGGAGTCCCATAGCCTTTCTTTGTTTGTTCCTGCTCGACTGCCTCCTGCGTCGGGCGTCCTTGAACAGGGCCAGCTGTGGGTCATCATCCTCCGCACTCTCGGGCTCACGCAGCTGAGAAGAGGTCCCCGGCTGAGGACTCTGCAAAGCCTCCAAACCATCATCAGCCGGTTCGTCTCCCTCCTCCCCCTCATCTGAGTCCTCCGATACATCGGACCCGGCTGTCGGACCCACAGGCTGGCCCTGAGTCACAACACATGTCTTGTCATTTGCATTGACTCAACACAGCACAAGATCAGGTGTACTTGATAGCATACCAAGCAATTTGAAAATTATCAACTTGGCCTATTTTATACAAACATTAAAACTGAATTAGCTGAGGTGGATTAGCCTTCCCAACCTGATTTCATCCAGATGTGCTCCATCCAACACATGTGGACAGCACCAGATTGAGGAATGTTGCTGTATAGATCCATGCTTTCTAAAGTCAGTTGAATATACATAAGTCTTCCTTAAAATGATGCTATCCAAATGTGTTGGACAAACTTCCATAATTATGGAAGGTGCTGTCCAACACATCTGGACTGCACCAGTTGGATGAAGTGCTGATGTAGAGGAATCCGATCCCTATGGTTGCTGTCATACTTGGATTTAGTACAATCAAACTATATAGATTCTTTTTATTTGAAATAATTACAGTAACTGGAATTCTTTAATAATTTGGCTAGGTCAGTAACACAGCCTTTTTAAAATAATGCTTGCATTGTATCTCCTATTGCAGGGGTGTCAAACTCAATTTCATTGAGGGCCGCATCAGCATTGCAGTTACCCTCAAGGGGCCGGGTGGGTATGGCCAGGGTGGGCATGGCCTACTGGGTGGGCATGGCTAGAGTGCGTATGGCCTACTGGGTGGGCATGGCCAGCTCTAGATCATTCGCACCAAGGGTGCCTATGGGGGCCTGGGCAGGAGTGGGACAGATCTGAGGGTCTCTGGCAGAAGGAGGGTCTTTGGGCCAGGGCCAAGGCAGTGGGGGCCATTCCCTCACTGTTTCCAGGATGGCTTCGCGGGCCACATGAAACCACTTTGCGGGCCGGATCTGGCCCTCGGGCCTTGTGTTTGACATGTCTGTCCTATTGGATAAATTGACATCGATATATGCATGAAAACTGGTGGCTTCATTTTGGGAAGACAAATAGCTTTTTCGTCCGACTAGTGTCTTGATTAAATTATAATATGCAGAAATAGGATTGGCTAGGTATTTTGATCACCACAATGTAAAAAAGATGTTGAGATTCTAGAACAGGTGTGTCAAACTGCTGGCCCACAGGCCGGACGCGTCATCCGGAAGCCGCACCCACCCCATTGCCAGCAATGGCAAAACTGTCCCGATATATTGCGCGACATCATGTGATGTTGGGAGTTTGACATGTCTGCTCTAGAAAGTGTACAGAGAAGAGCAACAAAGATGATTAGGGTACTGGAGGCTAAACCATATAAGAACAGTTGCTGGAACTGGGTGAAGAGAAGGACGAGGGGTGACATGATAGCAGTGTTCCAATATCTGAGGGGTTGACACAAAGAAGAGGGAGTCAACCTATTCTCCAAAGCAGGACAAGAAGCAATGGATGGAAACTAACCAAAGAAAGAAGCAACCTAGAACTAAGGAGAAATTTCCTGACAGTTAGAGCAGTTAGAACAATTAATCTGTGGAACAACCTGCCTCCAGAAGTTGTGAACTCTCCAACACTGGAAGTTTTTGAGAAGAGACTGGACAACCATTTGTCTGAAATGGTATAAGGTTTCCTTCTTGAACAGGGGGTTGGACTAGAAGACCTCCAAGGTCCCATACAACTCTATTATTATAACATTATTATTAAGGGTCATTGTTGTGCAAGAAACAATAGTTTCAGAATTTGATTAGGTGCATCACCTGATCAAGTTTTTTTTTAAAAAATGGCAACATGTGAAATGACTGTGATGTAGCTTTATTTTCATTTCTCTGAAGGTCCTAGGAAGAATGAAGTTGAATTAATTAGAAATGTGGAGGGGATAAATATCTACATAAGGATGTACTGATGCAGAATGTTCAAACAATGAGAGCAGGGTGAACTCAAACCCAGAAGACATTTAAGTAACTAATAATAGACACCTTGCATTTGAAGACATGCTGATAATTGGAATGATGACATTCACATATCAAACCACAAGCAACTCAGAACATAGTTTTATTTATCCTGTCACTTGGTATCAAGCCTCCCAAGAAGTTATGAATTGAATCAAAAGCAACAATGCATGACAGCCTTGTTAACTGAGAGAGCAGCATTGATCAGCAAGACTGCCTTTACTGGCAGTGTTCATACATTATGCTAAGCCATTATTTGTTTAACAAGCTGGAGCCAGACAGGGTGGGTGTCCTAATTCAAATGCATTACTCGGGGTCTCAACATTGTCTAAGCTATAGCTTGTTTAATAAAATAGTCAATAAATCACAATCCACATGGTCATAATCCATGGTTTACAAGCCATAGTGATACAATCAGCATGCTAATCAAACAAACATATTAGCCTGAAGGAGTGAGTAGCCTTGCAGATAATTGGAAAAAAAATGAGTTCTTTTGGTCAATCTCTAGCTTGCTTTCTCCTTTTAAGCTGCTCTTATTTTGCCTTTCTTTTAAGCACTCAAGATTTAGGCTAGACTGCAGAATAAATCACAAATAAACCAAAAAACCAAGAAAGAAGTTGTTTATTGCTGTTCACACATCAAACAAGCCATAGTTTAATCATAAACATGTAGTACCTAGTGTAATTAGTAATTAAATTATTATTGTATTAGTAAATAAATAGTACTAAGTAGTCATTAGTATCCCAGTATGGTATGTGGTTAAATTTCCATAGAGGTTAGCAGGGTGATTTTTAGATGAGTTACTAGATTTCAGGGCACCCATTGGATTGCTGCTGTGGCTAAAACAAAGGGAGATTAATGGATTTAAACCATATTGTGTCCTCAAAGGTAAAGTGGGATATATTTGTAGTAAATAAATAATAAGAAAAAAAAAGCTTCTGTGGTTTCATATCAATCATCCATGCAGAGGACATGTCAGAAAAATCAAGGTATACGTTAGTTACAGTTGCCAACTTGACCTTTTTGACTCAACGTCTTCTGACCAATTCTGAAACTTTTTAAAAATATGTTTTAGTGACTCACTGACCAATCACATAACCAACAAACTACATTAGGTCTTAGTATACTCTTGGTTCACTGTATGCATATTGTAAATTCACACACGCATACTTTGTTTGTTTGTTTGTTTATGCTCCCCATCTTACCTCAAGATCTGCTTTTCTCTTAATGGCATCTCTTTGGGAGAGAGAGAGATACAGTGACTTCCTGTGATAGGGCAACAGTATCATGCTATGAAACAGGGGTTCTTCAGTGGCATGGCTCATGTTTTGTATTCAAAGACCCCAATTCTTTCTTGACATTTCCAAAATGCATTACCTTCATTTAGAATACAGGTAGTTGTCTCTTAATGACCCTAACTGGGACTGAAATGTTCATCTCTAAGTCATTAGGTGAAACATCACATAACTGCACTGATTAGCAACAATAGCAGTCCTGGTCATTAGACAAGGACCTCACACTTCTTTTGCCTTGCCATACTCACCTCTACTTCTCCCGCAGGACTGACGCTGGACAAGTGAGATAAGGAAGCATTTGTGTGAACTGAGGCTTTCTTGTATGTCTAGTCTAATGAAAAGAAGGACTAGAGATGACACAGTAACAATATTCCAGTATCTCAGGGGCTGCCACAAAGAAGAGGGAGTCAAGCTATTCTCCAAAGCACCTGAAGGCAGGACAAGAAGCAATGGATGGAAACTATTCAAAGAGAGAGGCAAGCTAGAACTAAGAAGAAATTTCGTGACAGTTAGAACAATTAATCAGTAGATCAGTTTCCCTCCAGAAGTTGTGGGTACTGCAATAGTGAAGGTTTTTAAGCAGAGATTGGACCGCCATTTGTATGGAATGGTCTAGGGTCTTCTGCTTAGGCAGTGATTGGATTGGAAGACCTCCTAGGTACCTTCCAACTCTACTATTCTGTCACATTTTTACCAAAAGATTTAGCTTAATTGCAATTAAAAGTGTAGGAGATGACCAGGCTGAGCCCAAGGGAGAGGTCAAAGCATCATCAGTCATGAGTACCTGCATGCCCACAAGAGATCTAAGTCCCTTGAATTCCTTTCTATTCTTAACTCCCGCTAATTTTCATTGACAGTTAGTAGTTCAGATTCTTTTAAAGAGAGCTTAAGCTTACAATAAATCTTTATATACATTTGAACCATCTGGATCTCCTGATTTCCCTGGTGCTTTACATACCAAATGGAAAGGAGCAGAGTATCTCTGTCACAGAATTTTTCTGGGCTGCAGTGTCCATCCTCTTAAAGTCTCACCACTTGTTGATTATAGCTTAGTAGGACTACGCACGTACAAAACAAAAAAAATAACATTCAGATGTTACGTAAATTCCCCCTCTATCTTTAATACATCCAGCTAAGCATATTTTATCTTCAAAGCTATATGACAACAGATGCTAAAAAGCACTTGCACTACCACAGAACAATTTATTCAAGTGGTTTTTCCCCCCCCACAAAAGCTGTGATTACCTAGAACAGTTATGTAAGAGACATTTTGCTCTTCAGAATTTAGTGTGCACACTAAACTTTCCATGGACTGAACAAACTTAGTCTTTTTTAAAGAGCCTTTTCCAGTTTAAGAATATAACCATTGCTTTTTTACACGAGAAACTCAGGAGCTTTTTCCTCCAGGTAGAAAATCAAATTCAACAGCGTTCAGTTTTGGCCGTGAAGATGGAAGATAATTTCCCATTGTCCCTATGGGAAGGCAATGTGAAGCCAATTCCGTTTTGCTCCAAAATATATATTTTTTTATCTGTCATGGTGGCATGACAGCATGTAATCGCTTCCTGAGAGGTCTCCAATAGAGGAAGGTATTTTAGGTATTTTAAAAATGGTTACGTATAATGCTAGCGGAGCAAGTACATGTAGCATGAAACCGATGACTGACATTGGACTATTCCAGGGGTAGGCAACCTCAGCTCTTTTATGACTCATGGACTTCAACTCCCAGAATTCCTGAGTCAGCTGACTCAGGAATTCTGGGAGTTGAAGTCCATGAGTCATAAAAGAGCCGAGGTTGCCTACCCCTGGACTATTCAGATAAGGAAGCATTTGTGTGCGCTGAAGCTTTCTCACATTTTTACAAAGCAAAGATTTTAGATTCTGAGCTTGGGGGTTAATGAAGTTACATTTCAGCATGCAAAGATTTTTAACAGTATGCTTAAAAAGATGTGCTACTGTTTATATTTTCATCATATGTTCTTAATTATTTTTAATCATGAAAAATGAAATGACAGTGTGAATAAAATCTCTTCCTTGGTATTATAAGGTCAACAGCATGTAAGTGTGAATTGCATGGACTGTGATATGATAATCTGATGAATATTAGGCCTCTCTCAGTCAGGATGAATTGCGTTTAACTATGGTTTATTAAACATAATGCACCAGGCTTTTATGCTAAACCATAAACTGTCATTTGCGCATCGGAGCTCACTTCATATACACTCGGCTAAGCCAACATCAAAGAAATAATAATACTGTTTACCATATTATCTGCACCATGGACCCCAATGTGCCCATCTTTTTGAATACAAATGATATTGTCCAGGAACCCCAAATATTTGCCACAAGTTCAAATTATTGGATGATGCATTGCCAAGCATAGATGTGAAAATTAATGTATCAAAACCATGACAGTTATGTTTGACAAGGAAAATTGTACAGTACATGTTATGCAAGTTATACATAAAAGATTGGAGCCAGGATGGTTCAGACTTGAAATCAGGAGACTGTGATTCTAGTCCTGCCTTGGACACATTCCAGCTGGTGACCATGAGCCAGTCATAGTCTTTCAGCCTTAGGAAGAAGGCAATAGCAAATAACTTCCAAAAAACCTTGCCAAGAAAACTGTAGGGACTTGTCCAGATAGTCTCCAAGAATAAGACATGATTGAATGGAATGGGGGGAAAATACATAAATAGGGGGAAAAAACTAACGCAAGGAAATGAATTTATATAGTTATGTGTACTTTGTGTACTTTGACAAAACTTTTTTTTAAAGATGGGGAAATGGATGGAGAAATGTTAAGATATGAAAATATTGTTAGAAGGATAGCAGGTAGTATGTCCTATTTGAGAATAAATGTTGTTAAGTAAAAGTTTATTCTCAAATATTAAAATTCCTAAATATTTCTAATATTTCTAATTTTTAGAAAATATATTTCTGAATTGCTGTATGAAAGAGCATGCTTCTGCCCACATTTTTAATGGAAGTGAGAGTTGGATATATTAGGATAAACAAATATCAGTTGAATGTGATTAGGGTACTTAAGAGATTTTTATTGATTTTATATAGTTATGAATATAGCTTTAAAAAACTATTTTGAAAAAGGCACAATGGGAAAAACTAATAGAATTATGAGTCTGCTTTTTGTCATTTTTCTTTGTGCATTTGTTTTATATCACAATATCTTACCTTTTAGTTTCCTGTTAAAACGTACCATTTTATAGATTTGTGTATAGCATGAGCTGGTAACTTGCCCTGATCCTTTTGCTTAATATTGGTTTAGTGGATCAGAGACTTGTATTTTTCCTTTATTATTAAACACTGGGATTTCAAAACTGCTGGGAATTCTAAAAATGTGACTGTGCAAATATGAAGATATATGTTGAGATTAGTCATGTGGATTTTCAAAATATAACAGCTGTTCCATTTGAGCAGCAGTCTTTTTCCTATGAGGCTGTTGAAATGGCAGTGTTGGAATCATCTCCATGGCAAACCTTAATCCTGCAAGGATATTAATATAAATTCTCTTCTCTCTGTGTGAATCACCTCTAGCTTTGTATATATATTTTTCTGTCCAACCACTTTTTATATACAACATAGACATAGGAAAGTGAGTGCAATTCTATTTGGAATTTATTCCCAATTAAATTACTCCCTTCTACTACTACCCTTATTCCTAATTAAATTATATTCATGAATCCCTCCTACTAATGCTGGACTTTAAGTGGTGTTAGGTGCTAGTTTGTACTTTTGATGCAACCTGCTGTAGTAGTTTCTTACCTACATGTTACACTTGGTTCCGGCTGCTATTTTGTCATCTCAGAAAAAATTGCAGTGGCTGCTTGGGTGGGAAGAAAAACAGATAAATGCTAAGATTCAAGATTTTTTTTCTGAAGTTGAATTTGGGACTGGAGGAATTTTACACAGGGATCCAACCTGTCAGCATGGAGAAGAACCTTATAATTCTCCAGATGTTGTTGAACTCTAAGGATGGTTAGAGTTTTTCTAAGCTGAGGGAGGGATGATGGAAGCTACAGTTGAACAACATGTGGGGGCCCACAATTGCTCATTCTGCTTAGTGTTTCAAATCTAGCCCAAAGGAGCAACTAGCTGCATATAGAAATCAGCTAGATGAGGAATAGCTCACTTCCAACCATATGGCAGTTCCCATGAAGTCATGGAAACTTGACAGCATCTGAACCCAACAATTAATGTATTGTGTAAAAGAGGTTCAGAGGAACATCTGGGAGAGAACAAATTCCAGACAAACCTCTAAAGCCTCAGATTCATATCACCAATCATTCTGATAGCTTACTGGGTATGATTTTGGGATAATTCTCTTCTTTCTGTTTAATCTCCCTCATAGGCTGTCTTGGTGTTAATACAAGCAGGATTGGTTAGGAAAATACATACTGTATGTGCTTCCTGAGTTTTGGGGAGCTGCTGCTGTTATTAGTCTTGGATTTCACTCTGTGGATGTTAACCAGTTTATCATTGGAATCAAATATGCTTTTCCTTTCTGGGCAACCATGTTTACAGTTAAGGAACTTTGGCTGTATGTGCCTACAACCTTGATGTGTGAACTAGAATGGTTTCACTGTACCGCTCAAACATAAAAACTTAATTTAAAACATGTATTTTTTGTATAAAGGCAAATCCAAATGCAAGCATTCTGCTTTCACTTGAAATGGATTGTCAAAGAAGTTACTAGCATAGCACTTACACACACGGATGTTTATAGGATGGCTAATGTTTCTTAAGAGATTAAGTGTGACTTGTCATCAGGCTGTTTCCTCTGTAAGGAGTAATATGTTCAGATTTTAAAGTCAGGGCACAAAGCTGCTGATACGTTAAGCCCTCTCTCTCCCTTTTGCATTTTTCTGATTGGAGACTCCAGCGATTAGTTTCAACTCCCCTCCCTTTTTCGTTTTGGGAAATAAAATGCTTCTTTTCCATCATACAACATAAAACCAGATTCATTAAATAGCAGGTTCAGTTACTGAGTGTCTAGACTGTTGCTGGTTTTGGCTGGAGAATATAATTAACTCTCCTTACCAGCAAATGTTTTCCAAAATAGGTTGGGCATGGCCAGACTGCTCAGTGAAACTCAGAGGGGCAAATTCAGCATTCCAGGTTTTCATCAACAGCATGATCCTTGCGCTGGACCATATGCCAATGACTGCTTACGTCACAGCATTTTTTGAGCTTGGATTTGGAGTGACAGACTCAAGGATGCACTTTAAAAAAAAAGAATGAATCCAAATCCAAAATGGATTAGAGGTAGTCCTCAACATATAACCAATTATGATTGTGAGCCATGAGAGTCATTAAGCAGGTCATGTTGACCATACCCAATTTTACGACTTTTTTGTGATGGTCATGAAGTGATTGTTGTGGTTGTAAAGCAGACACCATTGTCGTGAAGCAAACCCATTACTTGCTATGGGACTTCTTTGCTGGAAATGGAAAGTGTACATAAATCATGATCACATAATCACTAAATGCTGCAAACAGCCCTAAATGTTGGCTGGTTGCCAAGTGCCTCAAATGCAGTCACATGATGGGGGTAAGGTGGCCATCAGAATTTGAAATCTGAGTTGAAGGTATCTGTCTTGGGATCTGTTGTAACTTCAAATGGTAACTAAATGATTTTAAGGCAAGGACTACCTGTAATTCACTTTAAAATTTAATTGCATTTTTTTACTGTATATCCTTCCCACCATTCTGCTCATAGGTCATTCTGTCTTAACAGGATCACTGCTACCATATAGAGTACCTAGCACCGTCCACCAAAGTATGTTTTTAATATTCAAAATTTATTAAATATAATTGTGCAAAGGCCTGTGGGTGTAAGAACCTGCCTCAACTAGGTCTCCCAAGAAAGCAGAACTCTTGAAATAGGCATTGTCTCAAAAGGAACTTTTATTAGGGACCAATGATAGCACGGAAAACAAGGCAAGGTTTGAGGGAAAAACCCGTGCAAGCACTATATCAAAAGCAATATTCGTTACTCCTCTGCCCATGATCCATTTGAATCTCAGCTAATCCACAGGGGGTATATTGTTTTGGTAACTGGCTCCTTTGGTGTGCTCTTCAAGGTCTCTCTCAGTTTCGTTTCCCTCTGGCTCCAAGCACAAACCGTCTCCTAGATAAGGTTGATATTAGTCAGCTGCATTCCATCTCCTCGGGGGAAGGGCAAAGCGGCAAGACAGTGCAAAGCATCCCTCAAAGCATCCCCCCTCCCAACAGAATGGCAGCCCCCCCAAAATGGTAACAAAAGCACGTATAAGATAGAGAGGTAATACATTTCTTTGGGGATCTGACAGTGGGTCTAGATTCCATCATGGGTCTCTGTCAGATGTGAAGAATCAGGGTCACCTGATTATCTGGGACACTACTCATCCTCTTCACAACCTGTTTTCCTTGTTACCTTCTGGGAGGAGGCTTCGTGGTATCCGCAGCAGAACATCCAGATTCAGCCATAGTGTCATTCCATACAGCATTAACCTTGTGAACTCTCAGGCTTCCTCCCTCCGTTATATATTCAAGTTGGACAGTATTTAATATTTTATTGTTATGTATATGTAGGGGGTGTGGGTCTATACATATGTTGTATGTAGTATGTTTTAGGTGGGTGTCATGTATGTGTCTCACTTTGAGAGCAGGCAACTAAATTTCATTTTTGATGTGCGCCATTGTGCCCACAGTAAAAAAAAAAAGACAGTAAAGATTATCTTATCTTAATTTCCAGTTCAAAAGATTTATTGCTCAAGCCTAAACATATGAATTTAGTCAATTAAATTGGCACTAGATAAGAATCAATGGAATTCAAGAGGTAGTGGACTTGGAGCCTTTGTGGATATGTAACATTTCTAGGCTGAGTCCTCTCTTAACTCCACTTCCCCATGCTCTGCTTGCTCTTCTGGTCTCATTGGCCAAATGTGCATGCACGAAGTCGACAAGCTTGTGTGACTGATACTGTGTCTCCTCTTTCTGTTACTCTGTGCGATGCATAGTTACACACCAAATTGCAGCAGTCTTAAGTTATTTCTTGTGCAGATCAAAGTTGCACAGTTTGTTGCACTTAACATTTTTAATTCGGGAATTTTTAGAGAGACTTTGGCAGGCCGAGAAGAAGGCAGGAGGGATATACTGACCTGAGATAGAAGAGAGTTGGAATCTGTTTCCTTTATAAATCCCACTGAAACCTGTTGGACTTATAGAATACAGAATAACAGAGTTGGGAGGGACCTTAGAAATCTTCTAATCAAGCCCACTTCTTAAGAATGAGACCCTAGACCAGGGGTGTCAAACTCAATTCCACTGAGGGCCGTGTCAGCATTGCGGTTGCCCTCAGGGGGCCGAGTGGGTGTGGCCTGGGTGGGCGTGACCTACTGGGTGGGCGTGGCTAGAGTGCGTAAGGCCTACTGGGTGGGCGTGGCCAGCTCTACATCGTTCGCATCAAGGGTGCCTATGGGGGGCCTGGGCAGGAGTGGGACAGATCTGGGGGTCTCTGGCAGAAGGAGGGTCTCTGGGCCGAGGCAGTGGGGGCCGTTCCCTCACTGTTTCCAGGATGGCTTCGCGGGCCGCATGAAACCACTTCGCGGGCCAGATCTGGCCCCCGGGCCTTGTGTTTGACATGTTTGCCCTAGACCAGGGGTAGGCAATCTTGGCTCTTTTATGACTCGTGGACTTCAACTCCCAGAATTCCTGAGCCAGTTGAAGTCCACGAGTCATAAAAGAGCCAAGATTGCCTACCCCTGCCCTATACCATTCTGGACAAATGGCTGTTCTTTAAAACCTTTACTGATGGAGCATCTACAACTTCTGGAGGCAAGTAGTTCCACTGGTTAATTGTTTTCACTGTCAGGAAATTCTTCCTTAGTTCTAGGCTGGATCTCTCCTTGATTAGCTTCCATCCATTACGGAAGACATTGTTGCAGGTTTAATGCTACATTTTGGTACAAGTGAATTTTCAGCTTTATGAAGTATGGCTAGTTCCTATGAACATTTATCATGTTACCTCCACTTGTACCCCCTGCTTTTCCCCCCCTTTTATTACAATTCTGGTATTTCTCCCATTTCCCAAAACACATTAATTCTAGCTCCCCCCCCTTAAGTAATGGATGGAGTTCTTCTGTAGCACAGGACTTGTATGCCTCATTGGTCTAAAAATAACTGCACAAAATGGGCAATTGCTTTTGAAAGTTTACATTTGATGGATTGACATACCGGCTCAGCAAAACAACTTTAGCTGTTTAGTGCAAATGGGCTGTCTTTTAGTAGCAGGTATCCTCTGGTAACTGTGTGATCAATTCAGCTTTGTCCTTTTGACTGAGGAAAAAAAAATAATTGTGATGTTACAGGCAGTCCTCAACTGCCATTCAAAGTTACCAAAGAAAGTGATGTATGACTGGTCTTACATTTACAACCGTCACTGTATTCCTATGGTGATGTGATAAAAATCCAGGTGCTAGGCAACTGGCAAGAATTGATTAGGTTTGCAGTGTGTGTGTGTGTGTGTGTGTGTGTGTGTGTGTGTGTGTGTGATGTGATCTCCATTTGTAATCTTCCAACAAGCAAAGTCAGTGGGGGAAGCTGGATTTGCTTAATGACCAGAGCAAAAAAAGGTCATTAAATTGGGCACAGCTCTCTTAACAACCGCATTGTTTAGCAACTGAAGTTCTGCTCCTAGCTGTGGTAAAAAGTCAAGGGCTCCGTGTACTTTTATTTCACATTCATTCCCCACCCCCAGAGTGAAAGTGATGCTTGTCTTTCTGCCTTGCCTTTTGTAGCTGGATAACATTTAGAGATTTGTTGGGCACCATCTAAACCAGCGGCCCCCAACCTTTTGGGCACCAGGGACCGGTCCCATGGAGAGAGGTTCTTTTCTGCAGACCAGAGGAGACATGATTTTGCTTGTTTGTACAGCCCGGTTTCTGGCATGCTGCGGACCGGTGCCATTCCAGGGACCAGAGTTTGGAGACTCCTCATCTAAACTCTGTTAGCTTTGTGCAGATTATTTTACAAGAACCCATCAGAGTTGGGTTAGTTATGCAACTGAAAATATGCCAGATGTATTCTGTAAGGTATTGCTAAACTTCAAATGTTGTCACAAAGTCTGAGAGCGGGTGCAGATAAACACAAATGTTTATCTTCTTCTTTGCATGTACTTCTAACAGAGAACCTTGTGTTTGCACTGTTTTGAGATAGAGCAGCACTGGTTTTATACTATGAGATCTGGGCTACAAACACCTGGTTAGATCCAGTTTGCATCTACGATAGATGGCAGCCAAATGTTAGAATGTTCTGTGCCTTTTGGAGGCCATCTTATAGTTGCCCAGTGAAACTTAAGGATACAGTTCATTACAAAAACATAACTTTCCATCTTTCGTTTAAATATAATGATTACAGCAGGGGTCTTCAAACTTGGCCCTTTTATGACTTGTGGACTTCAACTCCCAGAATTCCTCAGCCAGGCATGCTGGCTAAGGAATTCTGGGAGTTGAAGTCCACAAGTCATAAAAGGGCCAAGATTGAAGACCCCTGGATTAGAGAGACCCTGGGGGCAAACATGTTGAGTTTGTACCAATGGAACAGATAACACTAACTAGAGCAACCATTATTTGGAGACAGCTTAATTTTGGAACAGGCGGTTTAGCTTGGCTACAGTGATTGGCTTCATTAAATTTTAGAAGTTTTGCTAAGTGGCCTTTCTGCAAATTCCTGGTTGGATTTGTTTGGTTTTGACTCTGCATGTTGTCTGAACTTAGTCATTGTGGGTTTATAAAGGTGACACCTAAATTTCAGCAACTATGGCTCATTTAGCAACTCATGGTTATACAAACATTGTTCTTTATTTAACATTATTTAGAGCTGACTCTGATCCTGACAAACATTGGCCAGGTAGCAACAGGGGAAAATATATGATATGATGGAAGAAAAAAAAGAAAGAAAGGGTGCTAAATAAGAATTAAAAGCCTAAAATCAAGGAACATAAACAATTAAGATCGAAAACACATTGGAACACAATAGATTTAACTTGTACATAAAAAGAACATAGGGATGAGTATATCCATAACGATGAGGGGGGAGAAAGTTTATCATAACGTGTGAATCTAACTTCTGTGTGTTTTGGTGTGTATGTGCGTGGTCATTGTTATAAATGTGTTTTCTCAGGTTTAGTTGGCTATTTTAAGTTTGCCTCTAGGTACTTACAGTATGCAGATCAACCATGTCATTTTCTTGGGTAGTTCCATCGATTCGTTGAATCCTCTTGAACTCTGGATGATAATATATACAGTAATAAAGTTAGAAAATTAATTTCCACCCATTGGTCTCCACAGTACAAATCACAAAATCCAGACTTTGATTTTCAAGAAGTGAAGAGGGGGTTGGGTTTGGGTTGGGTTTGGGAACAACATTGGGGTTGCCCCCCAATAACATTTTCAAGCTTTAGCAAACAGACTATTGTCCGGGTACATATGTTCATAATTAATATAACAGTAAATAGCTGTAATATATATGTGACTAGTCAACATTTCAGAGGAATTTCCATATCTTATTCCTCAATGCCAGAGTAACAGGTAAAAACATTGAATGCTCTTGAAAAGCTGTTAATAATTCAGGGAGTATTCAGAGATGTATCTTTCTTGAAAGTAGCCCCTGTTGAACTCTGCAGGACAGTCAAATACTTTATAAAAATGTCATATTATATCATAAAATGTTTTATGATAATGTTCATGTCATAAACTGATTATAAAATTTGCCATATTTCAATTCCATGGGAGTCATGAGCCCCAAATTTGGGGTGCATTCTGTAAGCTCATTTGAGGTAGTTTGATTGACTGGCTCAGGAATTCTGGGAGTTGAAGTCCATGACTCATAAAAGAGCCAAGGTTGCCTACCCCTGCTCTATGGGGTACTATTTTGCCCAGTTAAAGGTTACAGACAGGAAGAGTTTTAATAGTATATAGATGTTGCAGAAATACTGGCTAAACTGGTAATCTTTGACTTAATAGCTGTTCATTTGGGGACCATTCAAAGTTACAGTGGCGCTAAAAAAGTGACTTATGACAGCTTTTCACACAACTGTTGCGGCATCCCCATTGTCACGTGATCAAAATTTGGATGCTTTGGCAACCCGTTCATATTTATGACGGTTGCCGTGTTCTGGGGTGATGTGATCACGTTTTGCGACCCAATGACAAGCAATGTCAATGGGGAAGCCAGATTCATTTATCGAACCCTGTTGCTAACTGCAGTGGTTCACTTAAGAACTGTGGCAAGAATGGTGGTAAAATGGGGCAAAATTCACTTAACAACTGTCTCACTTAGCAACAGAAATTTTGGGGTCAGTTTTGGTCATATGTTGAGGATGACCTGTAGTCAAATTCTGCAAAGCTTGCAAATGGCCTCTTTTATATGTCCAAGGTTTAAAGTTCTATATCTTGCGATAAGTGCTGTGACTGGAAGCAGATCTTTGATTCTCCAAGGAACTCTACAAGTGGGTAGTATAGCCTCTATTGAGGAAAGAGGCAGAAAATCTTCCTTGTAATGAACTTGTTTCAGTTCTTTCCAAGCTTTGATTATTATTATTTTTAAATGAGGTTAGGTGAATTACAGAGTGTGGCTTTAAATACTTTTTCATCTCTTTTAATTGTTATATTGAGATTGGTGTTCCCCTCCTCTGGTGTTGCTTAGTTGTTTCTGCAAACCCATTTAAGCTGATGGGTAGGATTTTAATTGACAAAATAAATCCTGAGTTATAATCTAACAATTCAACAAAGTGTTATTTTATCTCATAACAATGCATTGTTATGGCACCATAGGAGCAAAAAGGGTACATACCACATAATGCTCTTCTGCCTTATAATAGCATTGTGCAAACTGAATTTCTTGACTGCGTCTGTTTTTGACATAGCATTCTGTCTGCAAGTCTAAACACAGACAGAGGTGTTTGTACTTCAGGCCCGCAAACCCAGCTGATTTCCCACTCAGTTAGATGACCTCATTATCTTGTCAGTATAGTAGGAGAAGGAGTGGCAGAACCTGAGGGTGGAGTTAAAAGAGGAATCAGCCTAGAATTTCTACGTAGTCACAAGTGAACTAAGTCCAACCTCCCCTTGAATTTCATTGAGCCTTATTTAACTCCTAGCCAGTGCTAACTGTTAGTTGAGAATTTTCCTGTGCATAAGCATGAGTAGCAATAAATCAGACCTTCATGTGTGGACCTCATCTATTGCGTCTGACAGTTCATTTATTTATTTATTTATTTATTTATTTATTTATTTATATTTATATACTGCCCTATTCCCTGAGGACTCAGGGCGGTTTACAGGGAATTAAAAATCCAAAATACAAAAATTAAGATAAAAAATATTAAATTGACCCTGTACTCAATTAAAAAAGAACCCCAAATTAAAAATTTCTCCTCAGTCTGGGCCCGAGAGCTCGAAGAGCCAGGTCTTCAGGCCCCGGCGGAATGATCGGAGGTCGGGGGCAGTTCTCAGCTCCACCGGCAGCTGGTTCCAGAGGGCAGGCGCTCCCACCGAGAAGGCCCTATCCCTGGGTGTCACCCGCCGGCAATCCCTTACCGGCGGGACCCTGAGCAGACCCTCCCTGTGGGAGCGCACTGGGCGAAGGGCGTTTGATGCCAGCAGCAGGTGTTCCCTCAAATATCCCGGACCCAGGCCATGTAGGGCTTTATAGGTGATAACCAGCACCTTGAATTTCACCCGGAGGGCAACCGGAAGCCAATGCAGCTCACGGAGTAGAGGTGTTACATGGGAGTATCGGGAAACCCCCATTACAACTCGCGCGGCCGCATTCTGCACCAGTTGAAGCCTCCGAGTGGTCTTCAAGGGCAGCCCCATGTAGAGAGCGTTACAGTAGTCCAAACGGGAGGTCACAAGCGCATGAGTAACTGTGCGTAGGGCGTCTCGGTCCAGATAGGGACGCAACTGGCGCACCAGGCGAACCTGAGCAAAAGCCCCCCTGGTTACGGCTCCTATATGGTCTTCGAAATTGAGCCGTGAATCCAGGAGGACGCCCAAGTTGCGAGCCCTATCGACGAGGGATAACACCTCACCCCCCATCATTAAGGATGGAATAACTTGGTTAACCCGAGATGCCGATATGCACAGCCACTCAGTCTTGGCGGGATTGAGACGAAGCCTGTTTCTCCCCATCCAGACCTGAACCGCCTCCAGGCACCGGGACATCACGGAGAGGGCATCACTGGGTTGGTTCGGGGTGGAAAGAAAAAGTTGGGTATCATCAGCGTACTGATGATACCCCACCCCAAAACCACGAATGATCTCGCCCAGCGGCTTCATATAGATGTTGAACAGGAGAGGCGAGAGAACCGACCCCTGAGGAACTCCACAAATGAGAGACCTCGGGGCGGATCTCTGCCCTCCTGTCAACACCGACTGCGAGCGGCCCTGGTGGTAGGAGGAGAACCACCGTAGAACGGTGCCTCCCACTCCCAGCCCCCTGAGACGCCGCAGTAGGATACCATGGTCGATGGTATTGAACGCCGCTGAGAGATCTAATAGGACCAGGACAGAGGAGCAACCCCTGTCCCTAGCCCTCCAGAGATCATTCACCAGCGCGACCAATGCCGTCTCCGTGCTGTGTCCGGGCCTGAAGCCCGATTGGTACGGGTCCAGATAATCAGTTTCCTCCAGGAACAGAGGGAGCTGATGCGCCACCACGCTCTCAACAACCTTCGCCAGAAAGCGAAGGTTGGAGACTGGACAGTAGTTGTTTAAAACAGCCGGGTCCAAAGCAGGCTTCTTGAGAAGGGGTCTCACCACCACCTCCTTCAAGGCGGCAGGAAAGACACCCTCCTTCAAGGAAGCAGTTATTACTGCATGGAACCAGCCTCGTGTTCCTTCCCAAGCCGCATAAGCTAGCCAGGAGGGGCACGGATCCAACAAACAGGTGGTGGTGCTCAGTCTCCCCATGATCCTGTCCACATCATCAGGGGAAACAGGGTCGAACTCATTCCAGATAACGTGCTCAAGACCGCCTGATTCCTCCACATTAGACTCTGCCCAGTCAGAGTCCAAGCCGGTCCGGATCCGAGCGATTTTGTCCGCCAGATGATGACTAAACTCCTCGGCTCGTCCCTGCAAGGGATCCTCTCTCACCTCCTGATTAAGGAGGGAGCGAGTCACCCTAAACAGGGCGGCCGGGCGATTATCTGCGGACGTGATAAGGGCGGCAAAGTAGTTAGACTTCGCCGTCCTTATCGCCGCAAGATAAGACCTTATAAAGGTTCTTAACTGCAATCGGTCGGATTCGGATCGGCTGGATCTCCAACCGCTCTCTAGACCTCGTCTCCGCCGCTTCATCTCCCAGAGCTCCACAGAGAACCATGGGGCCCAACGGGATCTGCGTCGGGTCAGAGGTCGCATGGGTACAACGCAGTCGAGTGCCCTGGTGGCTGCCGTTTCCCAGGCCTCCACCAGGGCATCGACTGGGCTGTGGGTAAGGGTGATAGGTATAGGCCCAAGCGCCCTCTGGAACCGGTTTGGGTCCATTAGGCGCCTGGGGCGGAACCACCTGCTCGGCTCTGCCGCCCAGCGGCGGGGGATGGCATGAGGGAAAACCAGCCTCAGGAGGTGATGATCTGACCATGACAGAGGGGTGATGGATGGAGAACCCCCTCCCAGATCATCCAACCACTGTCCAGACAGGAACACCAGGTCGAGAGTGTGACCCCCCTCATGAGTCGGGCCCTCAATAACCTGGGTCAGGCCCATGGCTGTCATGGAAGCCATGAACTCCCGAGCTAACTCCGACGACCCTCCCAGTGATGGCAGGTTGAAGTCACCCAGGACTATAAGCCTGGGGAACTCCACCGCCAACCCTGAGAGGGTGTCGAGCAGCTCGGGCAGGGCTGTTGCCACACAGCTGGGCGCCAGGTATGTAAGCAACAAGCCCAACTGAACCCGAGGACCACACCTCAGGAGGAGGGATTCACTCCCGGCCATCTGGACAATGGTGGCCTCCCGGGGACACAAAGTCTCCCGAATAACCACTGCCACCCCACCACCCCTGCCCTGAGCCCGTGGCTGGTGCAGCACCCGGAAACCCGGCGGGCATAATTCGGTGAGAGGCACCCCTCCCTCCGAGCCCAGCCAAGTTTCCGTGATGCACGCTAGATCCGCACATTCCTCCTCGATCCGATCACGGATGAGGGGAGCTTTATTAACTACGGATCTAGCATTAAAATAGACCAGCCTGAGCTCAGGGGCCTGATCACCCTCATCCCCAGGTAAGAGGGTGGTAACCGGAGGGTCGGAGCGCGCCACCGCTCGAAGATAGCGGGGGCGCGATCCCAGATGATGATGTGACCCTCCGCGCAAACACCTGCTGCCATACCCTATCGCCGTGGGGATTCGATGCCCCACCCCCACATTCCCAGCGCCAGCAGCCACCTCCCCCAACCCCGTCCCGTCAGGACCTCTGACAGGTCCAGACTGAGTGCCGGTTACAGGTTCCCTCCCCACCCCCCCTCCCCCTCCCTAACCTCTTAAAATAACCGGCTAAAAATCTAATCAGGGGCCTCTTAGCGCGTCACGGCTCCTATATGGTCTTCGAAATTGAGCCGTGAATCCAGGAGGACGCCCAAGTTGCGAGCCCTATCGACGGGGGGTAACACCTCACCCCCCATCATTAAGGATGGAATAACTTGGTTAACCCGAGATGCCGATATGCACAGCCACTCAGTCTTGGCGGGAGTTATTCTCTCTAGGGATACACCCTTTGACTTGTACCCTTCCTGTTTGGATTTGGACCCACCACCACGAGCAGGCAGCCCTCAGGATCCTTTCAAAATTATAACTCATCGCTCAGGTTGAAAAATGACATTCTTTACCTTTACCTTATGGGAGTAATAATTCTTTGCAGGCAAATCCTCTTGAACACAGCTAGTTATGAGGAAGAGATGGGGAAAGGAACTGTACATAGAAAAACAGCAGCCCTGGCCAGAAAAGTCACAGAACTCAAACCTCCATCACTGTTTAACTCAATGGGCCATGCCAAGTGCTGGTGATGACCTATAAAGCCCTAAATGGCTTGGGTCCGGGATATCTGAGGGAACACCTGCTGCCAGCATCAAGCTCCCTTCATCCAATGCGCTCCCACAGGGAGGGTCTTCTCAGGGTGCCGCCGATGAAAGACTGTCAGCGGATAACACCCAGGGGAAGGGCCTTCTCTGTGGGTGCGCCTGCCCTCTGGAACCAGCTGCCCATGGAGCTTAGGACTGCCCCCGACCTTCGCACATTTCTCTGGGACCTGAAGACCTGACTCTTTGAGCTCTCCAGCCCGGGCTGAGAATTTTTAACTGGGGTTTTTAATTTTAGGGATGATTTAATCTTTTTAAATTTGTTTTAACTTTTGTACTGGTTGTTTTAAATACCCTGTAAACCGCCCTGAGTCCTTCGGGAAAGGGCAGTATATAAATCTAATAAAATAAATAAATAAATAAATAAGTTTTAGAATATTATACAGGTAGTCCTTGACTTGCAACCATTTGTTTAATGACCGTTTAAAGATACAACAGCGCTAAAAAAAGCGACTTATTACCCGTTCTCACATTTATGACCCATTGCAGCATCCCCGTGATCATGTGATCAGATCTTGGGTGTCTGGCAACCAGCATGTATTTATGATGCTTGCCGTGTTCCAGGCTACTGGGATTGTCATTTGCAAACTTTCTGGGTTTTCCCCCCCAGATTTAAATTCTATTAATTTTTATCAAATATATAAGATACAAAGGAAAAATAAAAGTAATGGAACACTAAGGGAAGGATAAAGGGAAAAAGAGAAAATGTGGGATAGGAAGGAAAAGAAGAAAAAAAAGGTGTTGACTTCCAACTCTTTGGCACAGTAGAAGATAATAACATTACAACCTCAACTTTTTACTTTTATACAATAGTGTAAATACAGTAGTATTAGTATATACTAGCCGTTTCTGTAACAATAAACCAATCAATAAAAACAGTCAAAATTTCATTCCCCCCCCCCATCACATGCACACTGTCTGGAAGTAATTTCCGAATAGAAACAAAATTAAATATATTCTCTTCTTTGGATAAAAGAATTGATTGAACAATCTCTGATTTTTCTTGCTGTGAGAAATGATATATATATTTCTGTTTACTCGTTAATATCTATAGACTATCATAATTCCTGTTAATAAAATTCAGAATATTCTTTAAAAAAAATAACCCTAAAGGAAGATAAATACTTTTTCTAAATTTTAAAATATTAAACTTTTCTTTAAAAACATTTCTAAAATCAATAAGTTCTAACACATCTTTTTTAAAAAACAAAACAAAAAAACTTTACTCTTTTTTAACTTCCTGTTAACATTCATTAAAAATTCACTTTCCATAATATTTTACCAACTTTAAAGATTACTCAAAGATTACTGAAACTTTTGACAAGCGGAGTCAGTGGAAGAAATCAGATTCTTTTAAGGAGTCCATGATTCCCTTAAAGATCATACTGATTTGCTTAATAGCCATGGCAGAAAAAGTCATAAAATGGGGCATGATCCACTTAACAATTGCCTTGCTTAGCAATGGAATTTGGGGGCTCAGTTCTGGTTCTAAGTTGTGCACTACCTATCATCGAGGTAAACAGGAGCTTTTGTGAGTGTTCATTTTATTAGTTAAAATCCTGTTTCATTGTTTTTGTTGTTATAGGATTACCCACAAATTCCACTCTTGCAAAGGGTTGGATTGAGCCAAGGGAGTGTAGGGTCATTGGTAGGCTTTACTTTTTTATTCTACAACTAATCTTTATTATTATTATTATTATTATTATTATTATTATTATTATTATTATTATTATTATTCATATCGTTGGTGCTATTATTATTTCCAGTAGTATCCACTCTGGGATGCCGCTATACGGGAATACATGTGTTCACCTGTCTACCCACTCAATATATCGGCAAGTTTTTTTTATGATAATATAAAATGGTTTAACCATGTCTATAACTGAAGTATAGAACTCACTTGTAAATGGGTAATAGACAGGTGTTACACTTGTTAAATGTCTTCAGGACTGTGTTTAACCTCTTCCGCTGTGGATTAAATAAGGATATTTCTGCGGAAACGTAAGGTCAGCAGGGTGGAGTTTGAGAGTGCACTGGCTTTTGTAGGCCCATGAGAATTGATTGTATCAGCAAAATGATTAAAGGGAAAACCCCAGCCACCCTTCAATTGCTATTCACAGTAACTACAAGAAATGCGATGTGTAACAAGCATCCTTTGACTTTGTTTGCTGGCTGACCTTTCCAGAAGTTCAGGAAAGGATAACAGTAACTGGGCCTATTTCCCAAGATGACATTTGTATGCTCGATTAGAGATCCCTCGACCTTCATCCGATAAGCTTTGAGAAGCGGGAAAAAATTATCAAGGGAAGGCAGTTTTTATTACTGGTCTCAGCAAGCATCCTTTATTTGTTGACATTTTGATAGCCAATCTTCTTCAAATCTCTGACTGCTTCTGAAATAAGCAAGTCTAGATTTCCAGGATGTTGTTGCCTTGATATGTTAGATCATATACGTACCATGCAGAATAATACAACTGAATCTCTTTGGGTTCAAAGTTGACAGAATGATTGGGCAGTTGTAGAGTATCTGCATTGCACACAAAAGGTACAGCCTCAGTCCTATCAGGGCTGAAAAAAATTCTTCTCTGAATACATGGAGTGACACTGCCAATTTGCAACAAAACTGATGTAGTATAAAGTAGTTCTTATGTTCCTAACGTCAGAACTATAATTGAAATTACAGATTACCTAGACATCAGTACATAACTTGAACTCATCTACTGTTGTTGTTGTTGTTAGCTGCGAAGTTGTGTCCGACCCATCGTGACCCTATGGACAACGTTCCTCCAGGCCTTCCTATCCTCTACCATCTTCTGGAGTCCATTTAAGCTCACGCCTACTGCTTCAGTGACTCCATCCAGCCATCTCATTCTCTGTTGTCCCATTCTTCTCTTGCCCTCAATCTTTCCTAACATTAGGCTCTTCTCCAATGAGTCCTTCCTTCTCATTAGGTGGCCAAAGTATTTGAGTTTTAGCTTCAGGATCTGGCCTTCTAAAAAACAGTCAGGGTTGATCTCCTCTAGGACTGACCGGTTTGATCGCCTTGCAGTCCAAGGGACTCGCAGGAGACTTCTCCAGCACTGTAACATACTGTAACATACAGTATTTAGGTTTATGTATATTCTACTTTTGAATGTAAAATAGTTAAAATAACAGAATAGCAGAGTTGGAAGGGAACTTGGATGTCTTCTAGTCCAACTCCCTGGTCAAGCAGGAAGCCCTATACCATTTCAGACAAATAGTTGTCCAGTTTCTTGTTAAAAACCTCCAGTGTTGGAGCACCCACAACTTCTGGAGATAAGCCATTCCACTGATTAATTGTTCTAACCATCAGGAAATTTCTGCTAAGTTAGGTTTCTTAATCAGAGCATCATAAAAATAGTTGAATGTATGAAAATTTATTACAGTCAATGCATCCAGTTTTGGATGGCAATAGGCAGTTGACGGTAACAGATTAATATTTAAAACAGTCTTATTAGGCAGCAGTTAAATGGGTTTCTTATATAGATAGTCCTTGACTTAACATTCCAAGTTACAATGGCACTGAAAAAAGTGACTTACAACAATTTTTCATATGGCCATTGCAGCTTCCCCATGGTCATACGACTAAAATTCAGATGCTTGGCAACTATAGCATTGTAGGCGGTATCTGCGCTATCTAACAAAATGAAATTCAATGGTGAAAAAAGTAAAGTTGTACATTTAGGCAAGAAAAACCAAACGTACAGGTATAGTATAGGTGGTACCTTGCTCAACAGTAGTAATTGTGAGAGGGATCTCAGAGTCGTAGTGGACAATCACTTAAATATGAGCCAGCAGTGTGCTGCAGCTGCCAAAAAAAAGCCAACACACTACTAGGCTGCATTAGCAGAGGGATAGAATCAAGATCACATGAAGTATTAATACCACTTTACAATGCCTTGGTAAGGCCATACTTGGAATACTGCATCCAGCTTTGGTCACCACGATGTAAAAAAAGATGTTGAGACTCTAGAAAGAGTACAGAAAAGAGCAACAAAGATGATTGGGGGACTGGAGGCTAAAACATATAGGGAACGGTTGCTGGAATTGGGTATGTGTAGTTTAATGAAGAGAAGGACGAGGGGGGACATGAAAGCAGTGTTCCAATATCTCAGGGGCTGCCACTAAGAAGAGTCAGTCAAGCTATTCTCCAAAGGACCAAAGGGCAGGACAAGAAGCAATGGATGGAAACTACCCAAAGAGAGAAGCAACCTAGAACTAAGGAGAAACTTCCTGACAGCTAGAACTATTAATCAGTGGAACAACCTGCCTCCAGAAGCAGTGAATGCTCCAACACTGGAAGTTTTTAAGAAGAGATTGGACAGCCATTTGTCTGAGCAGGGGGTTGGACTAGATGACCTCCAAGGTCCCTTCCATCATCATCATCATCATCATCATCATCATCATCATCATTATAAGTTGCAGTGTCCTGGGGTCATATGATCTCCTTTTGCAACTTTCTGATATGCAAAGTCAATGGGGAAACCAGATTCACTTAACAATTGGATTACTAATTTAACAATTGCAGGGATTCACTTAGCACCTGTGGAAAGAAAAGTCATAAAATGGGGCCAAAGTAACTTAACAACTGTCTTTCTTAGCAATGGAAATGTTGGGCTCAGTTGTGGTTGTAAATAAAAAACTACCTATATACACAAAAGTTTTTTGCAGGAAGAACCTCTGCTTTTCCAGATAGTTTTGCAGTTATGACTCACATTATCCATGGGCAATGGTACCCTAATCTGCATGAGCTGTCTTTGCACTCTAACCCTTTGTACTTTTTTAGTTGTTGTTATGGCTGCATATGAAAGCCAGCTACAAATATATTGGGAAGCAATTTATTGCAAGACATGATTAATAATACATCTATAATAAAGAATAAAACCTAAAAACCTTAGACAATCTAATTTTGTTTCTTTTTGCTATCTTAGGTCCAACACACTTTATATGAATTTTATGGACACCATTAAGCAAGGAATTAGTAACCAATTTTCTAATTATAAAGTATGCTTTAGGCAATTGTGCAAAGCAGTTTCTTAAATGGAAAGTGGATTAAATTAGCTTCAAAAGCTAACTATTTTCATTCAAGAAACTTGGTCATTTTCAAAATGTGATTTTGTTTAGGTTTAAGATCTTAACACCTTTCTTGTTCTCTTCACTTAAAAAAATCTTCCTTATATTCCTTTGTGGATTAAACTTTTTTTTAAAAGAATGAAATCCATGGTATATCGGAAGTAGACCCCACTATGTTGCATTGGTTATATACCTATAAAAATGCATCTGGCTTGCAGCCTCAATGGGTATGCACACATCTGGATAAGTATCTTCCACCCTTCCAGCAATTGCCAAAAAACCAGCAATTTTAAATTGGATTGCTGGAAGGCTAAGAAAAGCCTACTCGGTTACCCAACCCTGCCACTAAGTCATTCTGCTCAAAATTGAAGAAAAAAACCAGGAACTGTAAAGCAAAATCTGCTAAGCTTGTAAGCCGCCCTGAGTCTTCGGAGAAGGGCGGGATATAAATGGAATTAAAATAAAAATAAATAAATAAAATAAAATCATTGGAAAGGGACTAGGACTTTTGTAAATCATTGAATTCACACTTCTGCTAGTCCTCAAAATTCAGCTGTCTGGTTCCCAAGAAAAACTGAAACATTAGTTAGAGTGGTCAGCAGATCTGCATCCCCCACCCCAAAAAAAGAGTGGAAAGTAGTTCAGTTCCTCCAAGCTAAGTTTGTAGGCTGAACAGGCAGGAAATATGAAAGGTTCCCTGGGTCACACTTTTAATGACCCAAAACTGGATACAAATTGCCTGCCCAGGATATAGGGAGTTTTGCAGACCTGGAAAAGTGGGAAAAGATCTATTTCCTTCCAAGGCAATGGAAGAGAGATCTAAGGACTTGTGAAGTTTTAAATCTCTAATATTAGAATAAATTGTTTGCATGAGTAAACATGGTAGTTGTCTTCCAATGCTTGAAGCGCTCTCATAAGGAACAGGGCATGAATTTATTCTCCATGGCACCTGAGGAAACAATGGGTGGAAGCTGGTCAGGGGAGAGCCAACCTGGAAATAAGGACGAATTTCCTGACCATAAGAACAATGAATTAATAGAATAGGTCGTCTCTCTGAGTTGTAGGTGCTCCATTGCCAGAGGTCTCCAAGAAAAGATTGGATAATCATTTGTCTGGGCTAGTATAAGGACTCCTGTCTTGGGTGGGGGTGTTGGGAGTAGAAGACCTCTAAGGTCTACTCCAGCCCTGTGATTCTATGTTTGGTGACTCTGTCATCTGCATCAGCAGTTATTTATTCCAGTGAAGTAGCAACCGATCATTAGATCATTAAATCAGCACTGCATCCATGCTGAATTTAATTGCAATAGTTGTACTTAAACTCTTCAGAGCAGCGGTTCCCAACCTTTTCTACACCCCACACCCCTAGAACGCTTCTGATATATTCTCTCACCCCTGACAAAAAAATTATGCTATGTACACTATAATTTTGAAACTTCTAAACCCTGGCATATCGTCTCGCACCCCCAGGGGGTGTGAGCAGCCCCGGTTGGGAAGCCTTGCTTTAGAGTAACCAGGCTGCTGTAATTCTTCAGCTAACAAGCAAAATTCCATAACCCTGAAAGTGAGCATTCTTGTTGGGTAAATTCACAAAGTTTCCTTGATTAAGTATGCCTCTCTAGAGGTGGCAGAACTAAAGGGTCACTTTAATGTTACGCACACCAAGAAATTCCTACTCTTGCTTTCCTAATAGAAACATAATCCCATAAAGCATTAAATTTTATCCCTAACTCGAATGAGAAAAAGAGGGCCTTTTTCACCCTTCTGTTTTTTCTTAACCCAAGGGAAAACAGCAAATCACTTTCTGTGCACATCTAAGATAGAAAAAATGTGGGTTAGATAGCATTACCACCAGATGGATTCGTAGCTGGCTGACAGGCCGTACTCAGCGTGTGGTCCTCAATGGAACCGCATCTACATGGAAGGAAGTGTGTAGTGGAGTGCCCCAGGGCTCTGTTCTGGGCCCAGTGCTCTTCAATATCTTCATTAATGATTTGGATGAGGGGATAGATGGGGAACTCATCAAATTTGCAGACGACACCAAGCTGGCAGGAATAGGCAATACTCCAGAAGATAGGCTTAAGATACAGAAGGATCTGGACAGACTCGAACACTGGGCACTATCTAACAAAATGAAATTCAATGGTGAAAAAAGTAAGGTTCTACATTTAGGCAGGAAAAATCAAATGCATAGGTATAGTATAGGTGGTACCTTGCTCAGTAGTAGTAACTGTGAGAGGGATCTCGGAGTCTTAGTAGACAATCACTTCAATATGAGCCAGCAGTGTGCTGCAGCTGCCAAAAAAGCCAACACAGTGCTAGGCTGCATTAACAGAGGGATAGAATCAAGATCAAGTGAAGTACTAATACCACTTTACAATGCTTTGGTAAGGCCACACCTGGAATACTGCATCCAGTTTTGGTCACCACGATGTAAAAAGATGTTGAGACTCTAGAAAGGGTACAGAGAAGAGCAACAAAGATGATTAGGGGGCTGGAGGCTAAAACATATAGGGAACGGTTGCTGGAATTGGGTATGTGTAGTCTAATGAAGAGAAGGGTGAGGGGTGACATGATAGCAGTGTTCCAATATCTCAGGGGCTACCACAAAGAAGAGGGAGTCAAGCTATTCTCCAAAGCACCTGAAAGCAGGACAAGAAGCAACGGATGGAAACTAGTCAAGGAGAGAAGCAACCTAGAACTAAGGAGAAACTTCCTGACAGTTAGAACAATTAACCAGTGGAACAACCTGCCTCCAGAGGTGGTGAATGCTCCAACACTGGAAGTTTTTAAGAAGAGACTGGACAGCCATTTGCCTGAAATGGTATAGGGTTTCCTGCCTGAGCAGGGGGTTGGACTAGATGACCTCCAAGGTCCCTTCCAACTTTATTATTATTATTATTATTATTATTATTATTATTATTATTGTTGTTGTTGTTGTTGTTGTTGTTGTTGTTGTTGTTGTTTTTGTTGTTGTTGTTGTTATTATTATTATGCAAGCCATAAGTAAATATTGCAAAGTAAAATGTCTTTTTTCATTATTCCTTCACAGATAGGATGGATGGATGGATGGATGGATGGATGGATAGATAGATAGATAGATAGATAGACAGACAAATAAATAGATAAATATTACTTTTCTGACTGAATGATCTTTCCATCAATTTCTTATTTTATGCATACAATTTTTAAGAAAAGCCACAGAGAATGAAAAGTTTTAAATTCATTCTACTTCAAGATGAGCCTCCAACAATATAGTGAAACAACTGCCAATGAAACCCTCTTGTGTCTGGCAGAAGATTCGTAAACAAGAGTTCTGCAGTGCTACCCTTTGGATTTCAGACTGATTAGCAGTAAAACAACTCACCAAAAAGAATTACCTTCTCATAGAAATGAAATGAAATGGATATCACTGAAACTTCTCGGATTTAATTTCAGCTAGTCTGGAGCTACTGGGAGGTGTGTCATGGGAAATAATGTTCAGAATAGCTAAATGGAAAGTGTTGATTTTTATTGGAAAGTAAGACAGAGACACACAGTACACAAACACACACACGCACACCCAGACATAGAGATATTTTGCTGAATTCATCCACTCCTTTCTAAGATGTCCTATTTAAGGAAAATGGAGGTAGGAGGGAGAGGGGAAGATTTGGAAGTTTATTTATTTATTTAATTAGTTTTATATACCGCCCTATTCCCGAAGGACTCAGTTTAAAAGTTTAAAAACAATATAAAAGTTAAAATAGAAATAGAATTAAAATAAATTAAATTAATTACTAGCCCAACAAATTAAAACAAAGTTTAAAACTTAAAACCCCTCAGTCCAGGCCAGATAGATCAAAAAGCCAATTTTTCAGGTCCCAACGAAACGAACGCAGGTCGGGGGCGGTCCGGAGTTCCACAGGTAGGTCATTCCATAGGGCAGGCGCGCCCACAGAGAACGCCCTCCCTCTGGGGATCACCCGCTGGCACTCCCTGACCGGCGGCACCCTAAGGAGGCCCTCCCTATGGGAGCGCACAGGACGATGGGAAGTTGATGCTGGCAGCAGGTGCTCCTTAAAATAATCCGGACCCAAGCCATTTAGGGCTTTTTAGGTCATCACCAGCACCTTGAATCTCACCCAGAGGGCAACTGGAAGGCAATGCAGCTCACGGAGAAGAGGCGTTACACGGGAGTATCGGGAAACTCCCAGCACAACTCGCGCGGCTGCATTCTGCACCAGCTGAAGCCTCCGAGTGGTCCTCAAGGGCAGCCCCATGTAGAGAGCATTGCAGTAGTCTAACTGGGAGGTCACGAGCGCATGAGTGACTGTGCGTAGGGCATCTCGGTCCAGTTACAAGACTGCTCCAGTGTTTGGATAGATACAGACAAACAGATTATCTGTACAATGGAAAAAAATGTTACCAAATTATTTTAAAAGAAAATGAGTAGGAATACAAATCTCTCAACTTCTCACACAATCCCCAACATATAACAGAGTGAATGACATACCTTGATTGTTGAATAATATTTATATAGAATAGAGCTGGAAGGGATCTTGGAGGTCTTCTAGTCCAGTCCCCTGCTCAAGCAGGAGAACCTACACCATCTCAGACAGGTGATTGTCCAGTCTTTTCTTAAAGATCTCCAGTGATGGGGCACCCATGATTTCTGGGGGTAAGGTGTTCCACTGGTTGATTGCCCTCACTGTCAGGAAGTTTCTCCTTAAATCCAGGTTGTTTCTCTCTTTGAACAGTTGCCAACCATTTTTTTCTTGTCCTTCCCTCTGGTGCTCTGGTGAACAAAGTGACCCCCTTCTTCCTTGGGTCAGCCCTTCAGATACTGGAACACTGCTATCATGTCTCCCCTATTTCTTCTTTTCTTTAGACTAGCCAAACCCAAGTCCTGCAGCTGTTCTTTGTATGTTTTAGCCTCCAGGCCTTTGATCATCTTAGTTGCTCTTCTCTGAATCTTTCTCAGTCTAACCTTAAAAGACAAACCAAAATAAATACCTTGGGATCTGCATCAGCATTTTAAGACCCTTTCATACCTTCTAAGAAAAAAAAAGCAAGCAAAATAGGCAAAGCCACTAAATTTGACCATGTAATAATGCTTTTCCTTGCCAACATTCTGTTCGTGCTTTTATTGCATTGTTTTTATAGTCACTTTTCATTTCCTGTCCTATTCAGTAAGTTCTGATTTTCAATTTGCATCAATGCTTGTTTCTTGGCTGTCTTTTACTGTACATAATCAGCCAATGCATGCTTTTCTTTTTTGACATTTTGTTTGACTTGAAGTAAACCTCCATCTCCATTTCTGTGGGGTGGGTGAAATCATTATCACTATGGGGATGTAATGCATGGTGAATAGTTTTCTTGTTGTGTGAACTAAGCTGTCCAGTTCAGCTTGTGTCCAGTTATTATTTGCATCCCCTATCAACCCACACATTGTTCCAAGTTGACTCACAGGAACAGAGATGGTCAGGAAGATGCAGAAGGAAGAGTAAGCTAGATAAGATAAGCATTTATATATGTGTGTCTTGTTATATATGTGTATGTGTGTGTGTGTGCGCGCGCACACACACACATGGACAAACTGAACAAGTAAATGTGGCTTATTGGCATTTTGTCCTGAAAAAAGGTCAGTGCTGTGAATGTGAATAATTGAAAATGCATAAAGAGTTTTTTTAGGTAGGAAAAAAAACAATTTTAGTACAGTACAGTATATAAGTACCAGGAGCAATCAAGGAGTAGATTCTATTATGGGCTGACATTATTTTAATACCTTCCCCTCTGCCCATTGTGCTTTGGTTCTTTTAATGTATAAAAGTCACTTTTGCCTCTTCAGGTGAACATTCTCCAAATAGTGCTTCTGACTAAACATAGTGCCATATTGTTGTGTCACAGTAGTACTGCAACATGGGACATGCCAAACTGTGATTCTACTGTGAAAGTGGAGAAAATTGTCAAATGCAACTTACTGTTAGAGGAGAATATTTGCAGCTCAGAGTTGAAATTTAGGGGTCCTTGGTGCTCTCTGAGTTTGCTTGTTACCCAAACTAGGTAACATCAGAACTGGTAATGTTGCCTAGTGTGGGTAATGAAATGTCTGCAAGAAAACAAGCAAACTCAGAGAGTACTTAAATACAACTTAAACAGAGAAAAGCACTTGTGCTTTCAGCTCCAGCCAATTCTAGTCAGCATAGCCAGGGGGAACAGATTAGGAGAGTTTAAGACAAAAATATCTAGAGGGCACCACGTTGTTATTTCTGGCTTATCAGATGCATGCAGGTCCCCAGGGAATGTGGAGGAGAATACATCAAATGCAGGAATCAGGTAGCTTTTCTAGCATTATTAACAACACTGTTTCTAAGAACCCAGGTAAGAATTGGATACAGTTCTTCTCACTTTGGGAGCTGACTCACACTCACTCTGTCACACCTGTCTTTATAAACTGAGAAGTATAACAAGAACAGAGAGAGATTGCAGGAGAAGGAAGCATCTTTACGTCTGGGCCTGATGCTTCTGAATTCCTCTTGCAGGTTTGGAAGAGATTTTTGACTTGCAAAATTCACAGCTCTGTGAGGGTCTGTAAATGTTTCATGGAAGAACCCCGTTGGGCTCATGTGCTTCCTGAAAACAAAAGAACGTGAAAACAAATAAAGCAATAAAGTAGCTCAGGGTTGCATATTGCACACAGTGCCATCATTAGCTAGGTATACGTGCCTGCAATTTTATTTTTGGAAAACTATATTTAGGAAGCACTGAAGATATCAGTAAAATGCCAATCCCAACTGTCCCACTGTTCAGAAATGTTTAGATGTTTGTAAGCTGGTTGAGAATGCATATTGGAGCCTGGTAATTAAAACAAAAGGGACGCGGTGGCTTAGTGGGTTAGGACGCTGAGCTTGTCGATCAGAAGGTCAGCAGTTTGGTGGGTCGAATCCCAAGTGCCGCGTAACAGAGTGAGCGCCTGTTACTCATCCCAGCTTCTGCCAACCTAGCAGTTCGAAAGCACGTAAAAAATGCAAGTAAAAAAATAGGGACCACTACGGTGGGAAGGTAACAGCGTTCCATGTGCCTTTGGCGTCTAGTCATGCCGGCCACATGACCACGGAGATGTCCTCGGATAAGCGCTGGCTCTTCGGCTTTGAAACGGAGATGAGCACCGGCCCCTAGAGTTGGAAACGACTAGTACGCATGTGTGGGGGAACCTTTACCTTTACCTAATTAAAACAAGATTTGCACTGGGCAGCTAATTGGCTTCTTTTTACATTCACATTCTCTCTCTCTCTCTCTCTCTCTCTCTCTCTCTCTCTCTGTCTCTCTCTCTCTCTCTCTCTCTCTCTCACACACACACACACACATACACACACACACTGATAGACAGCATCTGTCTGCTGTTGATATTGGCTCATTTCTACTGTTCCGTAGAAATTGAAAGTGTCCTGGGATAGTGAGATTTGGATCCAGTCTTAGATTCCTTCTTGCATGTATTATCACAAAGATTAATTTAAGAGAGATTATTCTACAAATAGGCATGCTTATATAGTTATCATGAACTAATTATAGGCATGTTGAAAGACCTTTAATTTTGTAACAAAAATTAGGTATTTCTACTCCAGAGATGTGAAAAAGTGTTGCTTTCCAGATGTTGCCACCCTACAGATCCCAGTACTCATGGCAAAAATGGCCAATAGTGAAGGCTATTAAGCTATTGAGCAAACTCTTTAGGGTCCACCCATTCTACTCTTCTGTTAAGTAAATATACACGTTGTTCCTTCCACACTGCTTGGCTTTCTGTCCAGAGAACTATTCAGTTTCTCTTCTCCATAGTTATGCTGTTTGCTATTCTGTATTTATTTAAGCAGACATACCGTAACTTATTCATTGGGTCTAAGCACATACTGTCTTTCCCGTAATAACAGAATGGTGGGATTTTCGGGATAAACAGAAGGAAATACTTCTGCATATGGTTAAACAATGGAATTTACTGCCATGAGATATAGTTGATACTCATCAACTTGAATGAGTTAATGTTGTATATCAGTTAGAGTACAAAGAAGGGGAAGTTAGAAACTAAATATTTATTCAATACTGTAAAGTTTTAGTAGATTTCTTTTCTATTTCTTCTTATCTTTTTTTCTCTAAGGCAATTCATCTTTAAATAATAAAACAATGGAGGTATTGGCATTCAACACAGTATTTTAGAGGACTTAACATCCTTTTCTCTTTCTGTTAAAAATAACTCAATGTATTTTGGTTTATGGTTAATCCTTCACCAGCAATCCACTCAGTGCCAGGTAATTTCTGTTACAATTTCTTTAATTATTGATGTTATGTCTTTACATTAATTTCATTTCCTTTTTTGTCTTATTTTTAATGATTAATTGTAGTTAAGTAATAGTTGCTAGGATTCTAAAATGAAATGCAATCTCACGTGTGTGTATTTTTTTTAACAAAATATATAACTTGCTTTTCATTCTAATCATAAGGTATAAGTCATAGACACTACCTGTACAAGCCTATAATATTCTGCATACTTGATACTGCATTTCTATGATCTAGCAGAGTAGCAGCTTGATAAGAACATAATATTTTGGTTTGGATGTAAAGAATTTCCCCATTCAGTATTTCAAAGTCCAAACATTCAATCCTGTATCTATCCAGAAATAAGTCTGACCTCTGGAAAAAAGACTTATTTTCTAGTAAAAACATATTTAGTTTTGCTTCTGAACCCATGAAATATCCAAGTAATGAATTTCATGAAATAAGCCAAACTAAAATAACACTCTTGTGTTCCACATCCACTGGTCCTCTTATCTAGAAAAACATGTGGATTAGTCTGTCTACCATGTTTGATCCTTGGCTTTTTTTATGTAGAGCTTCTTCATCTTAACAACAATAGCTTTGCTTTCACCTCCACCCTTACATAAAACACAACCCAAAGCAATAGTAGGTTAGCATTACATGGCAAATCATAACAACACTTTAAGGCAACGGCTAACAAGAAAGAAACAAGAAAGCTTCCCCCCTCCATTCTTCTGTTTAAATTTGGTGCCCAAAGCCTTTGATCCTTTTGCATAAAACAGGTATATAATAAAAAGTGAGTTCTGTTTACATTAAAACCTACAGGTTTTGCTTAGCCTTTTGAGCTTCAAGCCTAAAATAAAGAGTTTATTAAAAGGCTCTGAGAGAGAAATACAAAGAGAGGGGTCTGTTTCTAGAGGGAGAGCAAACAAACAAAACACAGTCAGCAAAACAAAATGAAACATGAAACATCGACATGGTCCTAAACAATTTCAAAGGCGCAAGGCTGAAATGTAAATATAACCCTCACAGATTAGTTTTTTTGATGAAGATCACACTTTTGGGCCAGTCCAGAAGTTTGATACAAATGCTAAGAATTGAGAAACTATAACTTTACAGCAGAAGATTGCAATACTGGATTACATTTATTTTATAATCCATTTCTTATATCCTCTAGATCTCCAAATTATATGAACAAAGGTATTGTCAAAGTGTGTGTGTGTGTGTGTGTGTGTGTGTGTGTGTGTGTAGAAAGCCAAGATGGTGGACATAAACACAATCATATGAAGGAAGACTCCACTCCCTGTTGCTTTTATAAATACATTGCTTTGGCTGTGGCTGCCATTTTGACCTCCCTATCCCCACCCCACGGATGCCTCTATCTGTAATTAGATAGCTAGCCTGAGAAACAGTAACTGAACTCAAGGTTAATCCACCACGAGGGATTGGTCCTTCCAACTCTAATCTAGTACTGTTTCAGAACCAAGATGGGAATGTCACTCCAAAGTCACTTCAACTTCAGGCAATAAAAAAGGTCTTCTGATCGTTTGGCAAAAAATGGTAAGAAAAATGAAATATGAGATATATTTCATTTTTTTAAAAAAACATCACTTCACTAAAGTGAGCAAAGTAAAAGCAAATGTATTTAATTTATGTCCCGTCTTTATTATTTTTACAAATAACGCGAGGTGGCAAACATATTCAACATACCTACCTCCTCCTTTTCCCCCACAAAAAAACAGCCCTGTGAAGTGAGTTGAGCTGAGAGAGAATGATTGACCCAATGTCACCTAGCTGGCTTTTTCCTGGCTATGGCAGGACTAGAACTCACAGTCTCTGGGTTTCTAGCCTGGCGCTTTAATCACTAGACCACATTAAATTTTGGAACCCGTGCCTGTCCTTAACTCACCAATTGAAGTCGACCTCTAAAATTATTAAGCGCAGTCTCCAGAATATTGTCTCAGAAAAACCTAGCTGGTGATTGAGGAAATACTTTTACAGGATGATGAGAATGTCACTCATATGTACATACATACATAACACACACACACACACACACACACACAAAGAGCATATACATTTATAGGAATACTGCTACCACATCTCTGGGCTCCTCTACACAATGTTCTTTGCAGCAGATTTCCATCATTTCACACAGCAGCTGGTTGTCACAGAACTGTTTGAGGGTCTTCTGGAAATTGAATTGGAGATAATAGAAAATAAATACAAGTTTAACAAATTACAGTTTGTAACACAGTCAGCCAGATGTTCAGACTGGATTCGGCATTTTTATCTACCTATCAAGTCTTTCCTGAGGATCTGGGATAGGCAGATGTGGATGTTTGATGGTGTTAAAGGCATGATTGCAGGATATAAGCTATTCCAAGTAAAGCCTTTTGCAATTGACTGAAGGTGATGGGTGCTCTGCCCTGCCACTAAGATACATCCCATTTCTCTCAGGGTAGTTGACTCAATCCATGGGAAAATTATTTACAGCGATGGAATTTAAATAACCAGAAAACTAAACAAGAGTAGCAGAGGAGTGTCATTTTAACATTCCACTTGAAATGAATACAAAGGTTTTTCTAAAAAGCGAAGCCATAAGGTGAGGTAACAGTTTCAACTGGATATACCTTTACCTCCATGGTTGCGGAGTCCTAAATGAGGTGCACACACACAAAAAAACAACAACAGCAGCAGCAGTATTTTTTTCTCCTGAGCCCCAAATGACAACTCAGATGTTTGGGGAGGTTATTCCATGATCAATGCTCCCCTTCAGTTATGTAGAGATTGCAATTCCTAAACAGAATACAAGTGGATATCAGTTTGGGGCAAGCTGTTCTAAATAGTATATATCTATGGACATTCTCGATGATCCAGATCAGGGGTGTCAAACTGCCAGCCTGCGGGCCGGACATGTCATCCAGAAGCTGCGTCCACCCCATTACCGGCAATGGCAAAACCGTCCCAATACGTTGCATGATGTCACATAACATCCCAAGTTTGACATGTCTGATCCAGATCATGGTTGTTCCAAAGGTGCTTTTTCTAAAAGGCAGCTGGATTTTCTTGTTTTTTTTTTGTTTTTTTTTCCTTTGAAAACATTTCACTTCGCATTCAAGAAGAACTGAAAAAGTTTTGGATGAGAAGCAAAATGTTTTTCAAAAGGGAAAAAAAAAAACCCGCAGGAAAATCTAGTTGCCTTTTTGGAAAAGCACCTTTGAGTTTAGATATTATAGTTAAAAAGGAAAAGGCTCATTTCTCGTTCAAACTTGTCAGTCTTCATAAAACTGGAAAGCTTAGTCAGTGACTTTTTGCCAAAGAAGAGACCAACTGGTCTTTCACAATAGTTGATTTTTATTTTATTTATTTGTTATATTTATATGCCGTCCATCTTGCTGTCCAGCCAGTATTCTGTCTCCAGACCACTGAAGGCCTTAAACTTAAACCTATTCCTAAATTTGTTCCAGAGGCACACTGGTAAATATTGTGGCTATAATGATAACAAAGTGATGAGTTAATATGTCTCTTCCTTTTTTTTTCCTGAGACATTCCAAGCCTTTTTCAGAGACAAGCATGTTGTAACAATCTAATCTGGATGTCACAAGGTCCCAGGCTCACAGCTTAATGTGGAAAATTTGGTGGAGCTGCCATTGAAGCCCATTATAGCATTCCTACACAGAAAACATCTGGTTACAGGAAACTGAAATCCTTGTACGTAAATCGTGCTGTAAAATAATCCTGCATGTGTGTATACATAAACACTGAGACCCTGGGACAAATTGTCTGTACATGACATACTATGGGCAAGGATCTTTTCTCCACCGATGGAAAGTCTATTATTTCTAAAAGATGGTCCAGCAATCTCTACAAACCGTCAGGGACGGGTCAATATTTCATCTTGAACTGGCTCTTATTCAAGCTACAACTCCTGTCAGCTTGCAGTCAATTGAAATAACGGAGGGAGAGATAAAGGTAAGTAATGCACCACCCGTACTGA
Organism: Vipera ursinii; assembly: GCF_947247035.1. Taxonomy (NCBI): domain Eukaryota; kingdom Metazoa; phylum Chordata; class Lepidosauria; order Squamata; family Viperidae; genus Vipera; species Vipera ursinii. The sequence goes on along the minus strand of NC_139513.1, from coordinate 33,734,065 downwards.
AATGCTGATGGCCATATATCTGGTAATTTGATGCTTCATAAAGGCAATCTTCTTGTTCAGTATTTGACAGGCCTGGCTGTCTCATTTATCTGTCTGCGTGTTCATGCAGCAATATATATTGCATGCGAGTGCATGGCTTTGTGGGGGCGAGGTGTGAAAAATAAAAATAACAGCTAAGGAGGTAACAATGTTGCTCAGGCAAAATGGTCTTGGTTCTCTGGTTCTCCATCTCTTTTTCTTGCCTGAGTGGGGGTGAGGTCAGAGATGGTGTTTTAATCCTCAAGGAAGAGGAATTACAATGCTTTCAAGGGCCCCAATAGATTGCATCTTTCAGAGCAGAAGCTGAAAACACAGGGACAATTAATGCTCCACACTATCAGCAGTTTCTCCCTCTGCACAAGTGTAAACATTTTAAAATGCAAAATAGGCTGAGCATCAAGTCATTGCACCACTAGGGAACTTTTGAGTACCAGCATGCATACATTTTAATAAAAGAGCTTAATTTGAGGCTGCATTTGGTCTTGGTAACGGAGTGAAATGGAAGATTTCAGCACATGATAACAGTAAAAAGTGCCTGCAGATTTGTCATTCCTCTGTGTTTTTCCTCGTCAGTCTCTGCACCACCAATAGATACTTGGGTTTATAGAGCTTCCTGGCAGATGTTGCTGTAGTTGTCTTCAAGAATCAAGCACAAATTATCATCCTCAGAAGAATTATGCAAACATAAAGAGAGGGTTAGTTCTGAATTATGTTTTTCTTAAGACGGCATCCTGGAGTCCTTTCAAATAGTTGGTTGTTCTCTGTCTTTCATTTCTCGTGCTTTCTTCACTCACCCACACTGCAGTACAAGAGCATTTAAAACACAAAAAAAGGTCAAAGAGAGTGTACAGACTTGATACCAGCATAATGTCTTATACCTCAGTTTACATTATTGGCTGGCGATGACAGAAGTAACAAACTCCACATATTCGGAAAGGATGATATAAAATGTGAATCGTATATGTCAGGCCTCTTATTCATTTTTTTTAAATCCTGAGACTGCATGCACTTCCCTCAAAGGCCTGTCATGTCTCAGAGCTTCTTCAAAAAAACTAAATAAAGGCTTCCTTAGTTTAACTGCATCTGCTCGTGGCAGCTTTGGTACAGTCACACAGATTTCTTGGCAGCCATTCAGAAGTGGTCTCTCTTATTTCCAGGATGCTGCTGTGGCTCACCAGTCAAGGGATTTCCTGGTGGTGTCTTATCCAAGTGCTGACCAGGTCTGACCCTCCTGTTCCTCCTCCCCCTCCTCCCCCTCCCCTTTCTCCTCCTTTCTTTTTACAACCAGCCAAGATTTGGCATCTGCTGTGATAATATTTTTTAAATGACAAAAGGAGAAAATCATTAAATGTGTAAGAGAATTTGTGTTTTGGAGATCTATGTCTGTAATACAAACATATACAGAAATGATCGCTCAAAGCATAATCTTCAAGCAGCCAGGAAAACAAGCTAGTACCTTTGATCTCGACCTACTCCAAGATCAACTTTATCAGAAGCTCTACTTTAGGGTCTGGTTGCAGGATGCTAGGGAAGTCCACAATAAGGTTCAAAGCTCAGCTTTTTAGCAGAACAGAATTGCTCAAAACCAGTAGGTTTGCAAAATATTGCCTGTGGTTAGTCATGGCTGATTAGGATCAGAAATGATATCTCTGAACTGGAGGTGATCTATATGGTTGGGATAAGTTTTTTTTAAAAAAGGATCTTGGGTAGTAGAGCCTCAACAATCAAAACAAAACTCTGTTGGGTTAGAACTGTTTGGAGAGATTGTCAATTAAACAGTATAGAAAAATACAGCTTCATACATGGTATTACATATAGAAAATCCAGAAGCATTGTAACATTCATCTAACATGCAGGGAAGGGGTTTGGGGGTATTTTTCTATGTCTTCCAAAATTGAAACCTTGTTTGTATCTTATAATAATAATAATAATAAAGTTAGAAGAGACCTTGGAGGTCATCTAGTCCAACCCCCTGCTCAGGCAGGAAACCTTATACCATTTCAGGCAAAACCTCCAGTGTTGGAGCATTCACCACCTCTGGAGGCAGGTTGTTCCACTGGTTAATTGTTCTAACTGTCAGGAGGTTTCTCCTTAGTTCTAGGTTGCTTCTCTCCTTGACTAGTTTCCATCCGTTGCTTCTTGTCCTGCTTTCAGGTGCTTTGGAGAATAGCTTGGCTCCCTCTTCTTTGTGGTAGCCCCTGAGATATTGGAACACTGCTATCATGTCACCCCTCACTCTTCTCTTCATTAAACTACACATACCCAACTCCAGCAACCGTTCCCTATGTGTTTTAGCCTCCAGCCCCCTAATCATCTTTGTTGCTCTTCTCTGTACCCTTTCTAGAGTCTCGACATCTTTTTTACATCGTGGTGACCAAAACTGGATGCAGTATTCCGGGTGTGGCCTTACCAAAGCATTGTAAAGTGGTATTAGTACTTAACGTGATCTTGATTCTATCCCTCTGTTAATGCAGCCTAGCACTGTGTTGGCTTTTTTGGCAGCTGCAGCACACTGCTGCCTCATATTGAAGTGATTGTCTACTAAGACTCCGAGATCCCTCTCACAGTTACTACTATTGAGCAAGGTACCACCTATACTATACCTATTCATTTGATTTTTCCTGACTAAATGTAGAACCTTACTTTTTTCACCATTGAATTTCATTTTGTTAGATAGTGCCCAGTGTTCGAGTCTGTCCAGATCCTTCTGTATCTTAAGCCTATCTTCTGGAGTATTGGCTATTCCTGCCAGCTTGGTGTCGTCTGCAAATTTGATGAGTTCCCCATCTATCCCCTCATCCAAATCATTAATGAAGATATTGAAGAGCACTGGGCCCAGAACAGAGCCCTGGGGCACCCCACTACACACTTCCTTCCATGTAGATGCGGTTCCATTGAGGACCACACGCTGAGTAGCTGAGTACGGCCTGTCAGCCAGCTATGAATCCATCTGGTGGTAATACTATCTAACCCACATTTTTCTATCTTATCAAGTAGTATGTTGTGATCTACTTTATCAAATGCCTTACTGAAGTCCAAGTAAATTATATCTACAGCATTCCTCTGGTCCACTAGTTTTGTCACTTGGTCAAAGAATGTAATAAGATTTGTCTGGCATGATCTGTTTTTGACAAACCCATGTTGACTTTTAGTGATGACTTTGTTCGCATCAAGGTGTTCGCTAATTTGTTGTTTGATTATCTTTTCCAGAATCTTCCCAGGTATTGAGGTCAGGCTGATAGGTCTGTAGTTTCCTGGATGTATTTGCTGATATCTTTGTTTTGCTGTAAATAGCCCAGAAAATTTGTGGTGGATTAAATAGATTCAAATTATTTATAATTTATTACTATCTGTTTAAGCTGTTTTTGAATCGGTTTCCTTTCTCCTGGAGATGATAGATAGATAGATAGATAGATAGATAGATAGATAGATAGATAGATAGATAGATAGATAGATAGATAGACAGACAGACAGACAGACAGACAGACAGACAGACAGACAGACAGACAGATAGATAGATAGATAGATGTTTACGTAGATTTTCACGGGTACAGGTATGTAGGTCTTGGTGTATTCGGGTGTTTTCCTGTGTACCATTGAGAGTGTTTTGGCGACGTCTCGACGAGGTCCCACTCGTCATCTTTTGGCTGGTTTCTTCGGCTTCGTGCTTGTGCGAGCAAAGCATGATTCTATAAATAGATAGATAGATAGATAGGCAGGCAGGCAGGCAGGCAGGAAGGCAGGCAGACAGACAGACAGACAGACTTTACTTCAAACTCATTTGCCATTAAACACACACAACATAATGTCATAATAAAGTGTTAGGCTCTAAACTGTCAGAAGATTCTCTGATACTGATATTAGGCAAGATGGCCAGATTTGCCTTAACATAAGTTTGCTTGATCTGTGCCAAGTTTATAGATGCTGTTTTATCTTGTATACTTTACATCAATCCCTGCTGTAACCTTAGTGTCTCATACGGGCAGGGATCCATTCAACATATGTATGAAAATCAATTCTTAAACAAACTCTTGCTGTAACTGCAAGTTCATAGGAACTTGAAGATGCTTTCCAATAAAACTGTTAACAAATAGCAAACATAAGCCTTTTCTAACTAAACCTTGTACTGTAACAAACATTTTCCTGATGTTAACTTTGATGAATTATGAACTTGTGAACCCCCCAAAAAAACCACTGGAACAGATTTCATCTGCAATCCTTTGGTTTGTCTTTTAATGACTTTGTTTATTTCACTTATCTTTAGTAATTCACAACATAGAATAAACTTGCATTTGGGCATTGGGATAAATATATGCAAGAAGGTAACTTTTAAGGAAAGGCAACAACTGTCAGTTAAAAAAAACAACAGCCAAATGTAGAAAACCTAGGAGAAAGCTTCAAAGGAATTTAGATCTTAAGCATTTTGAAGAGCATTTTATGGCTGTTCCTGGCTAGCTTTTATCTCCATCTGCCTCTCATGGGGTGGAACCATTGATTAATGATACCTATTGAAGTAAGCAGAGGTGATTTTGGGTCATTTTGAGGTTTCGAGATGCCCCAGGCAAAAAGAGCCATATAACCTTCTCTCTTCTCACCCCAATTTCCCACCTCCTTTGTCACTTTTCCTCCAACTATTTTGCTAACATCTGCAACAGCACAACACTGACACGGAACACATGTTTTCTTGAAAAATAGTACCTCCAAAGGACATGGAAACAACTCCCAGCTAAGGGCTTTGAATTGCAACCAAAAATTTCAAATACAACCATACATTCCTTTCATGGAGTGAATTGTACAATATAAAATGTCTGTGCATGATAAAAACAAATGAAAAGAAAAGCAGATTTTAAAATAAGTGTTGTCACGTGAATTTATCATCCAACAGCACTTACAGTAGAGTTACAAATAGCTAGTTATAGTTTATTGGGTTTTCAAGATAGAAATGAATGGTAAGACAGTTGCATTTTTATGACCAAAAGAACAATAATAACAGTACATCATCCGAAAAAGATACAAAATGCTAAAAGGTGCTGGTCTTTATAGTATAACTTTATAATATGCAATTGGATAACGTTAAGCATGGTCAAGTATTGAAGAATACATTCAAATAAAAAATTAAACAGGTGAAACTCCATCAAAGTCACCACTATGTGAGCCATGCCTGTGATATGATACACTGGTGGAATTATTAACTGAACACAGGCCAAACTGGGCAGTTTGGACTGGAAAAAAAAGAAAAGAAAAATGAAGGCTATTCATTCATTACATCCCCATCATGATATTTATAGATTATACCTGCCCCATAGAAATTGAAGCAAAGGCTTACTTCGAGTCAAACAAAATGTCAAAAGAAGAAAACCATACAGTGGCTGATTATGTAAAAGACAGCCAAGAAACAAGCATTGATGCAAATTGAAAATCAGAACTTACTGAATAGTACAGGAAATAAAAAGTGACTATCAAAATAAGGTAATTAAAAACACAAACAGAATGCTGCAAAGAAAAGCACTATATGATCAAATTGAGTGGCTTTGCCTAATTTCCTTTTTTTCTCCAACGCTATGAAAGATTTTTAAATAGCTGGTGCAGATCCCAAGGCATTTAATTGTTTTGTCTTAAGGATGAACTAAAGAAATATTATCTCAGATATTGATGAGTTGGGACCAGTCCCTCCCTACTGATTGATTTATTAAATTTTAGTCCTCTTAGCCTAACCACCAGCCACCTCTCTAAAGTCTTGTTAAGAAAATTGCAGGGATGAGTTTTTTAGGTTGGTACCAGGAGTCTACACTAATGCAAAGGCACACATTTCCTCCCCTCCCCCCCCCAATATACTGTAATAAAATACAACTCTTGCTAGATTTTGCTAATGTTATGGTCACTGGTCAAAAGTCATTGGTGAAGGTTTTACAATAAAAATAAATAAATTAGAATCCAGTTCACAGCTGGCTACAACATGGTAAGGAATTAAACAGCTCATAATTTTGCCTCTTTTTAATGACCCCAAATTCCTTAGAAGTGTCTGTCTTGCCTACAATCTAACTTTTTTTTTTTAAAAAAGGTGCATATTTTGGCATGTGTGATTACAATGTATGAAAACAAAAGCTTGTTGTGTTGTTTGTTCAATAATGACAACTTTTCAACTTTAGATCTTTAGCATTTTTAGATGCTAACTAAATTTAGAATATATGTACAATAGAATAAACAAAAGGTTGCAGTAAATGAAAAAGGAGGAGAAGAACACTTAATAAAAGGGGAAAGAACTCATAGTAAAACCTGGATTCCAAGTCCTGCATCTCAAGACAAAGTGATAATGTAAACCAAAACAACTTTGATCTCTCTGTGCAATAGAGAGGGGAGGACAGAATTGTCTTGCATACACCAGGAACATGTAGACATCCTTGCTCATGATGACAATAATTTGTATCCATAATAAAAATCATGAGTTAGCAACCACAGGAATCCTTTCAAACAGCTAGATCTCTTCCCCCTTCCCTCCCCCCCCCTCTCTTCCCCTCTCTCCCCCTTCCTTCTCTTTTTATTGCTGGTTTTAAAAGTTTTTCAAATGTTGTTTCAACCATTTTTACCTCTTCGATCTCTGTGGATTCTGAAAATTGCATTTCCACACTTTGAACCAATATAAAAGAGAGAGATTCTTGGCAAGGCTACTTTGCCTGCTCCCAACCTTTAAACAGTTGCCCCTGCATTTTCTACTCAGCGTATTTCCTTCTTTGAAGAGAGCAGGGTCTGTCTGTGTGAATGTAGCACAGGATGGAGAGCAGAGATTATGGCCAACACAGGGGAGAAGAGAAAGATTGCAATATCTTCAACAGACTCAAAAGAACCATCAGCTGCCCAGGGTAGAGAGCTGATAAGTCCTGTTGAGGATGGATTTTGCATAATTATTCCCTTTCTGGTCTACATAGATAATTTTTGACATACGTACATTTCTGAACTCTTGCCTGCTGGCATTGTTGCGAGTCTTGATAATCAAAATAGAAATTAATTCAAAATTAAAATAATCCAGCCAGAAGTCACTCAAGAAGTAATTAATTGAAAGGCCCAGAGGGGAGTCTTATGAGTAAAGTTGCAAATATTGTCCTTACAATTGCAGATTTTTTTTTAAAAAAAATATTCCATTGCCATCTAACACAAGGGAAGTTGGAGATAAAATTACATGGCTTGTAGCTTATTCCTTTATTGTTTGAACATGTAACCTACGCACATGGTCCTTCCCCAACCAATGGCAGTGCTGTCTGTAGTTGAGGGAGATTATACTTGTGGAAGCCACCAGATTGGCAGAGATTGAGTTACACAAACACACTGAGAAAGCAACATTTCCAGGCCAGGAGAAAAAAACAAACAGAGCATTTTGTATCCCAAGTCAGCTTATCAGAAAGTCCTGCTGTGATAGTTTGGCTGGACTAATCATTTTAGCAGAAAGCCCTGGCTCACATTTCCCTTTAAGTGTAATTTTGGGAATGGGGTGATGCGTGAATTCAAGTACTGCGCCTTATAAACAATGTTTAATGATTTAGCATTTTGTGTTGTTCAGATCACTGTAGCTTGCTCATTAGACAGCCTGGCATTTGGTCCTGCCAATTTATTTCTGTTCTTAGCAAGCCAGCCTCAATAGAGATAGAGAGAAAGAGGCAAGGACCACAGAAAAGCTAGCGAGGTCCTGGGCTTTCGGGAAGTAAAGAATTACAACTTTATTTTCATTGTCATTATCATTCCATAATTTTTATAATGGTGGGATTGCTCTGCAGATAGTCCTCAACTTACAACCGTTCGTTTAGTGACCGTTCAAAGTTACAACAGCACTGGGGGAAAAAGTGACCTATTACTGTTTTTCACAATCACACCTTTGCAGCATCCCCATGGTTACGTGATCAAAATTGAGAGGCTTGCCAACTGACTCATATTTGTGACGGTTCCAGTGTCCCAGGGTCACGTGATCATCTTTTTGTTGAGCTTCTGACCAGCAAAGTCAATGGGGAAGACAGATGAACAAGTGTGTCACCAACTTAACAACTGCAGTGTTTCCGTTAACAACTGTGGCAGGAAAGGTCGTAGAATGGAGCAAAACTCACTTAACAGGTGTCTCACTTAGCAATGGAAAATTTGGCCTCAATTGCGGTCGTCCGTCAAGGACTACCTATAACAAGATATATAGCAATAAGAATATCTTGTATTGAGCAGCGATTTAAGCCCCATCTCATGAATGTCCTAATGTTTCTTTTTTCCTCTTTTGACTCCAGTCATTAAATTTCTGGTTTTCAGAAACTTTTGCTCTCTGTCCTTCTGTTGTCTAAGCACGTATTTCAACATCTAGAAACCGTTGAGAGAAAGTAGGTAGATTATAAACATCAGAAATGTCCTTTTTTTTTCCTTCTTATCCTGCTATGCAGAATCCATGTTGCTTGCTGATTCCCCACCCACCCCCACCCCCGAAAGTCACATTTCTCCACATTAGGACAAAGTACAGAGGTTTATGGACACTAAAGGTAAAGGTAAAAGTTCCCCTGCACATGCGTGCTAGTCGTTTCCAACTCTAGGGGCCGGTGCTCATCTCCGTTTCAAAGCCGAAGAGCCAGCGCTTGTCCGAGGACGTCTCCATGGTCATGTGGCTGGCATGACTAGACGCCAAAGGCTCACGGAACGCTGTAGTGGTCCCTATTTTTCTACTTGCATTTTTACGTGCTTTCAAACTGCTAGGTTGGCAGAAGCTGGGACGAGTAACAGGAGCTCACTCTGTTACGCGGCACTCGGGATTCAACCCGCCAAACTGCCGACCTTCTGATCGACAAACTCAGCATCCTAACCCACTGAGCCACCGCGTCCCTTCTTATGGACACTACTGGGTATTTAAATAGATTTCTTTTAAGACTCTTCTAAGATTCTTCCACATCTGAAACACACACTCCTAATGTCCTATGGTCACTGAATATTGTCACCGGGATTATTGAAATCAAGCTTCAGTATTTTCCACGAGCTACAGTCAGGCTTTGGTTAAAATAGCTCTGCTCTCCAAGTGACAAATATTTCAGCTTGCCTGTTTTTTTGTTTTTTTTTTAAGCTACCTCTTGCTGTCTACCCCAGGGGGGTGTCGGTAAGCATTTGCTGTTTGCTTCAGTCATCAGACTTTTCTCATTAAGGAAAGTTTCCCTTTCTTGCTCCCACTCTCTTCCTCCCACTCCTATTTCCTTCTTTCTTTATGTCATTCTTCACTCTCATCCCTGGAGGGTGTGGAGTTTTCCCTCACCTGTTCTTGCTTATGAAATTAAATCCCAGTTTAGCCTGGGCCAGTAACAGAATTCCAATTTGTATTCCAATTTTGCAAATCCATAAACTCTTTGAAGTTTGTAATAATATTAGGGGATTATAACTAGGCCTTTTTTCTTTTCTTTCTTTTTTCTTTTCTTTTTTCTATTCTTTTATCTTTTCCAATTGCATTTCTCTCTCTTTGCCTTAAAATCTGTGGCTGGAAAGGCAGAGAAAGAAAAATAACTTGCAAAAAAGTATCCAAATACTTTTTAATTCACTTTTTATAAGGGACAGGCGTAAAGGCATAATTTAGAATCGTGACATAATTGCGAAAGCAATTTTCATAGATACTGTCTTTTGGAAAGTTGTATGGTTGATTTCTGACAACCATAGTAACCAATACTGTGGATATTTTACTGACGATAACCCTTTTTGGTGTAATTATTGCATGGATTTTATCTGGCTTTAACCATTTGCAATCTTTCTGAATATCATCTAACAATTCCAAGGAAATCATGTCTCTATATATTCAGAAATACACTTCCATTCAGTTTTGGATATTGCAGATTGTAGCTTGAAAAGTATTTCACTGTTTGAAGCTCTTCTTTAAAAAAATCTTCTTGTGCCATTTCAGCTCTTCAAGGGATTTCTGGGGAATGACAAAACTCCTGTCTGGAACTTTTGACTGTTTTTCTTGTGACTGGAACTTTGTTTAAGTTATTTCATCTTAGGTTTTCTTAATTAAAATCAGCATTCAAAAAGAAATGCTTGTGTTATATAACAAGAAATTCGGAAAGTACCTGGGAATAATTTAATTGATATTTTTTCTTGACCATTTTGATCTGGGCAGCTGATCAATAACTGCAGTTACCATGTGTCAAAGACATATCATAATAAACAAGCAAAGAATCAGATAGGCTGGCCCTCTCTCTCTCTCTCAATCACTCTCTCTCTCAATCTCTTTCTCTCTCTCTCTCTCTCTCTTTCTCTGTGTGTGTGTGTGTGTGTCTGTCTGTCTGTCTGTCTCTGTCTTTGTGGGTGATTAAGTCAGTATTGAGTCTTGGTGACTGAATGGAAGAGTAGCTACAGTTTTTTTGGCAGGATTTTGAGAAGTAGTTTGCTGTTGACTTCATCCTTACAGCTAAGAGAGAGGGAACGGACCAGGTTGATGTTGTGCTTAAAGCAGGACTCATGGCTTCTTCTAGACTAGTGCATTAACCAATATATTATTATTATTATTGAACATAGAACATAGAATAATAGAATTGGAAGGGATCTTGGAGGTCATCTAGTAGTCCAATCCCTGCTCAAGCAGGAGACCCTATACCATTTCAGACAAATGACTGTCCAGTCTCTTCTTAAAAGCCCACAACGTCTGGAGGCAAGCTGTTCCACTGGTTGATTGTTCTTACGGTTAGGAAATTTCTTCTTAGTTCTAGGTTGCTTCTTTCCTTGATTAGTTTCCATCCATTGTTTCTTGTCTTGCTTTCGGAAATAGTTTGACCCTCCTCATCTTTTCAGCAGTGCCTCAAATATTGGAACAAGGCTATCAGGTCACCCCTGGTCATTTTTTTTTCTAGACGAGACACACCCAATTCCTGCAACCATTCTTCATATGTTTTAGCTTCCAGCCCCCTAGTCATTTTTGTTGCTATTTCTGCACTCTTTCTAGAATCTCTTTCTAAAATATTTTTAATATAGTGGTAACCAAAACTGGATGCAGTATTTCATGTGTTATAATACCAGCAGTAAATGATTATATGTGCTAGTTTGAAATGAGCTCTGATTTTATCCAGGATGTCAAGTAAGCGGGACTGTTTCTCATTAAGTATACATTTCCAACTTACTTGATCACTTGTTCCTGAATTGGAGGGTCTGGAAGATCTGTGGGAAGCCAATTCCCATAATCCTTAGCTAAAATGCTGACTGGAATCCTCTTCTGATGGTTTCTTCCAGAACCCTTTCTTACAGAATGGAGATCTTTAGTAAATCTACAACAGGTTTATGGAATTTTCTCCCTAGATCATCTTTGTTACTATTTTTTAAAATATATTTTCTTGATTTTTTTTACAATAACAATCTTTAGTGCTTAGTAAACAGTTTGTTGTCTGGGTTCATATATTTAAAAAAACAATAATTAATTTCTATAATTCCATAATCAATCTATTAATTAATGATATATTTCCTTGACTTTCTCTTCTTCCAATAGTATTCTCCTTTTATCAACATTAAGCAAATGTAATTCTTAATACTTTCAATACATACATTTTTCTTGTGTTTATACAAATAACAGTAACATCAGCATATAATATCTTTCCTAGTCGGCTTATGTTTCAATTGTATTTATAAGAGTCATTTATATCTATAATTTATCTATTCTTTTAACCTTATTCAAACAAGTGTTTAATCATATCTGGTAAGTCGTATCAAATCTTTTGAATCTAGCTCTAGCCTTCTTCTTTTGTGAAGTAGCTTTCCAATCTTCGTTACTATTTTGACACCAGGAACATGTTCCTTTTGTTTCCCAGACTATAATAATCTTATCATTACTAGCATTGTAGTTGCTGTTTCATAACCTTATTTTTGTTAGCATGTTTTAAGCACTATCTTTTTTGTGGAGGGGGGGGGATAAAAACTGCTACAGGGTATGGCTACCTTTTCTGGTTTAGGTCAGGTTGGAGAAACTTCATTACTGTCACCTAATGCTTGTTGAGACTTGCAACCCAAATCTGGCAGGCATTCCAAAGGAAACTTAACATTAAATTTCCCAACCTTAGGACTTACATCTCACATCTACATTGGCCAGAAAACAAGGCATTGTAGACTAATAGTACACTGCCTTAAAAGCATTAGAGCCCAGTATTGATAAATGGGATTTCCAAAAGTGATTTTGCAAATTAAATGGCATGTTGGGAGTTGAGATTTCTAAAACAGGTATCACGAAATAAAGCAGGACTATAAAATGTGGGGGCAAGAAATAATAGTTGAGTCCTGTAGGATAAAAGTAATATGGAATAGGAAAGGTAATATGGTCATACAAAGCCTTATGTTTCAAAGCACCAATGGGCAAAACCAAGATATATTGGATGGAAACTTCTCAAAGAGAAATCCAACCTAGAACCAAGGAGAAATTTGCTAACAGCGAGAATAATTGATTAATGGAATGGTTGGCCTCCATTAATTATGGGTGCTCCAAAACTGGAAGATTTTTTGCCTGGGACTTTTCTTGAAAGAGAGCAGAAAGCCTAGATTCACAGGGGTAGGCAACCTTGGCTCTTTTATGACTCGTGGACTTCAACTCCCAGAATTCCTGAGCCAGCCATGCTGAGGGGAAAGGGAGAGGTTTCCATGCTGAGCCATGCTGGCTCAGGAATTCTGAGAGTTGAAGTCCACGAGTCATAAAAGAGCCAAGGTTGCCTACCCCTGCGATAGCCATTTGTTCAAAATGGTATAAGTTCTCCTGCTTGAGCAGGGAGTTGGACTAGAAGACCTCCAAGATACCTCCCAACTGTTTTGTACTGTTACTGAATCAGAAGACAAGTCACTTCTCTCATGCAAAACTAGATGCTTTTGGCCCCAAGCATTGCAGAATAGAATTGAAGGCTGGCCGTGCTGACTTCATTTTTGGCAGAAAACATAAGATTATCTGGTTTGCAAGCAAAACAGAATCTCTGGTCCTTTGACCAAAGAGTTGGGCTCTGCTTCTCACCAACAAATGATGATGGGAACATCAATCACCTACTTGGATTCTTGTGTGGTGGTGAGTTTGGTGATGGTTAAATGCTCTGTCTGCAGGAATTTGCCAGGAGAGGATTTCACAGTTTTTTGAATCAGTCTCCGTTGCACACATCTTTCTAGGGACTTATAAGAGAAACTCTTTTATGACGTACTTTGCTGGCTAGGGATTAAGCAGACACTAATTGAAAAGCAGAGGGGGGAAAAACTTTTTGCAGAGTCTTTTTTATTTTCCCCTGTTATCTTTATCAAGGAGCGAAATGAGTTCTTTAAATAGCTGCCTGATTGAGCTATGCATCTTTAAATGAGTTTATTTGCTCTAAGCTTTTTACTAACTGATTCCCCCCCCCTTTTTTTTCCTAAATGACCTCCTTTTAATAACAACGGAGAAATTAAAGCAACTCCATATTACCTGAAAAGCTCACAAGGATTCAGCTTAGGGGAGGTGTCCAAGTATAGAGTGATGCAAACTCAGTGCACAGTTGTATTGGGTGAAGGCCATTCTGTAGTGAAGGGGTACAAAAAGTGTGGTCCACCAGCTGTTCTGTAGTTCCCAGAATGTCTGGGGCCAACAATCCACTAATTAGAGGGGTTTTTTTTTAAGGAGTCATAATCAATTCCTTAATCAATGCAGATTTGTAAGTGTGAAGGGGGAAAAAAAGATATGGTTGAAAGCACCCTGGTACACTGGGAAGACCCAGGACTGAAATGACTAAAATAGCCCTCTTTTCTCAACCTCAGCTTATTTCTCCTTCACCAAAAGGCTAGGAGGCTAGGAAACCCACTGAAGGAGTTTGAGTGGATAAATCCACCTCACCCTGTTGACTGGATAAATCCACCTCAGTTGCTTTCACTCTGGCACTCCAGCCAGTCATTCAGCTACACTCATCTCTTTGACAGGCATAATAGCATCCACAACTGGCTAGTTCAGCCACATTTTGGTTTTTACAGGAATAGATCCATGTTCTTAGCCCGCCCGTTCACTTCGCTCTCCACCCATGTCTTCAGCATAGGAGAGAGAAAGCAACCCGGAGGGATATCGGGGAGAGAAGGCGGGCTGCAGTTGAATAAGAAAGCAACGTCTTCAAACTTCAGCAGTGATAGGCAATAAACTGGGTTCGCATCCAGTTGAAAGGACCATAGTAAGCAGCTACTGCTCCGCTTCCAGCTCTGCCTGGAGCTTCGCTTGAGACTGAGCAGCAGGAGAGTTGGCATCAAGGTTTACTGCAGCTCGACATATATAAGGAGCAACCAAGCTGAAGCAGCACAAAGCCTCCCATGGGTGTGTAGACATTTCAAGGAGGCAAAGTTTGCGTGTTACCCTACTGATAAGGCAGAAAAGAGCCCCACTAAGCAAAAGCTCTCTTCCTTAAATGCCTCCTGGCTCTACCCACTTTGAAGCACGGCCCTTGGGATGCTATGCCAAGCTTGCTGTGGCCCTAGAGGTTAGAATATATGATCTAACGTTTCTAAGGGAGAGACGGATTTTCTCTGTCGACGTTTTTTTTCTCTCTCTAAGGCTAAGCTGAACTTCAGAAGGGAAGCAGCCCAGCCCCCTTTCTGTGTGAAATTCATTTTTTTTCGTTTTGCCTCTCTGTGGAAACCTCTTCCAGTAACTCTGCAGATATATATAGAAGCCCCTTCTGATTGGCTGTTGGAATTGATGGCCAAGGCTTTAAGGTGACGCAAATGGAGAAGAATGGGACACATTTTCATCCTGACAAAAGAGAATCACTTTGCTTCACAAAGCAGAAGCAAGGCCACTTTTCCAAAGCTCAAACTTTTCTTCTGAGGGCAGCTCTTAAACAAAACAAAACAAAACAAGACAAAAAGGGGGAGGTGGGGGGCGAGGAAGAAAAAGAATTACAATAGGCTGTCATAAAGTCAGTTGTCACGGACTCGAGACCTTGCCCCTGGAAACGAGGAAGTCAGAGTAACCTAAATTTTAATTTTCTTTGTTATAAGGAAAAGCCAAGAAAGGCTTTCAAATCATGTTGTTATTGTATTGTACAGCACCACACAACATTCTTCAAACCCTTACTACTGCTGGTTCTTGACCTTGCCTACCTCAAAGGGCTGGCATGGGCTAAGCCCCAGCTGGGGAATTTTAAACAGTCTGCCAGCAGCTGTTGCTGTTAATTCAAATGAGCTGTGCACAACTGTGCAAAGGAAGTGAATAGATGTGAAAATCTACTTTTGAACAGAAAGAAATCTTTATGGGGAAAAAGTCTTTTTTAAATCATGGAGTCAAACGTCTTATCAAACCAAAGAAGAAGCTGGCAAGAGAAAGCAACACAGAATTATAAAGTAAGTCAATTACACTTGAATAGGATTTGGAATTTTAAAATATACAGGCAGAAAGGATGGTCTGAGAACAAACTTGCTTAGCTATCAGTATTTCACCCTTCCTTACAGAAACTCCTCAACTTATGACTGGTTGTCTAACAAATGTTCAAAAGTGTGATGTTTTTGGAAGGTTTAGCAATGTAAAACATAACTCCTTACACCCATGGTCCTATGATTGCAATCTGGGTGCTTGGCAACCTGTTTACAATGAGTTGCCAGGCACCAGTGATCACATGATCCACCATTTGCAATTCCTCTGCCAGCTTCCCCAGGAGGTCAGTGGGGAAGCCAGCAGGGAAGGTTGCAATTTGCCACTACCCAGTGAAGAATTCTCCAGGGGCAGGAATCTTTCATTGGGATGCAGAACAAAGCCTGGATCGTTAGGATCCTCAGCTCATCTCTCCAGCCCAATGCACAAATTCATCTCCCCTCAGTGAGCAGAAGGGAGCTTGTGCACTGGGCTATGGAAATAAGATAGGAATGACAAAAAGTCTTGCTTCATCTCTCTGTTCCAGCGTAAGAGTTGCTCTGAAGAGAACGTGTGTGTTAATCTAGAGTGACAAAGCAGGGATAAGATGATTAAAGCCCTGGAGAATAAAACACATGAAGAACAATTGCAGGAATTGGGTATGGCTAGTCTAGAGAAAATGATTAGGGGTGACATGATAGCAGTATTCTAGTATTTGAGGGTTTGTCACAAAGTAGAGGGGTGGCATCTGTAAATTTATTTCCCAGAGCACCCGAAGGAAGACAAGACAAGAAACAACAGATGGAAACTAATCAAGGAGAGAAGCAACCTGGAATTAAGGAGAAACGTCTTAACAGTGAGGATAATTAACCAGTGGAATAGCTTGCCTTCAGAGGTTGTGGGTACTTCATCACCAGAGGTTTTTAAGTAGAGACTGAAATGGCATAGGGTTAGCTTGAGCAAGGAGTTGGAGTAGAAGACCTCCAAGGTCCTTCCATCTCTATTCTGATTAATATTAATATATTAATATTAGTATTGATTTTGGGGCTTTGTGCTATATTCCAGGAGCTGAGATTCCCCCTTTTGCAGGCAGTCCTTCTCAAAGGTAAGAGCGAAGGGGCTGCCTCTTGAGAGGAGGGGAACTCCTCTGTCAAAGCTGCAGAAACAGAAGTCAGATCTTCTGACTATCGTCTTGAGACTATTGTCTTGAGTCCTGTTTCTGAGGTCCTTTGAAGGAGGACCGTAGTTCTTTGCCCATGGAGGAACTGAAGGCCTCCAGATTGGAGAAACAGAGCTCAAACCTTGACGATCCCAGCTCCTTTTTGGCAACCAAGCACAGAGGTTTTCTTCCACACATGGAGAGGAGGAGAAATCCTCTGGCAGGCTTCAGAAATGAAACTTAGATTTTACAGGCTCCAACTTTGTTTCTGTAGCCTGCTGTAGGAGTTCCCTTCCACCCGTGCATCCTTCTGTGCTCAAAAGGGAGCTGAACTTCTCTGGTGGGCTGCAGAAACAAAGCTTTGACCCTGAAGATCCAAGCTTCTTTTCTGCAGTCCATGGCAGGAATTCTCTTCTGTATGTGGAGGGGATCTGC
The DNA here is from genome assembly GCF_947247035.1 of Vipera ursinii. Lineage (NCBI taxonomy): Eukaryota > Metazoa > Chordata > Lepidosauria > Squamata > Viperidae > Vipera > Vipera ursinii. The sequence continues at coordinate 33,717,116 of NC_139513.1, read as the reverse complement.
CTGCCCTCATTTGGCAGGTTGTGTTTTTGCTGTAGCCATTAAATCAGGGGTCCCCAACCTCCCGTCCACGGCAGGCCAGCAACTGGTCCACACAAACAAGGAAAGCCCCAGACTCTGGATGCAGGCAGCACACAAAACCACGCACCCTCTGGTCCGCGGAAGAACTTCTCTCCACAGAACTGGTCCCTGGTGCCCAAAAGGTTGGAGACCTCTGCATTAAATGTTCCTTGTATTTGCTTAACAACTGCAACTGGGGGAGCTGGGATTGCGATTATTGAGTGAAGCAGTCATGTGGCAATCTTGCTTAATGATCACTTCACTCAATAACTGAGATTCCAGTCCCAATTGTGTTTGTAATTCAAGGACTACCTTTATTTTATTTTATTTTTCCTCTTTTATTGAGAATGGCTTGTCTTATAGTTTTTAAGAAACTATAGAGGCAAGTGAAAGCTAGCCTTTTGGAGAGATGGACTGCTGTGTTACTCATTCAAGTAATATGTTCCATCTCTGACCAAGGTTCTTCAGTGTCTACTGAAGGACAAAATGGTCTATTCAGCTTCCCAGCATGAGATGAACTTACCAGATGTTCTGAGTGCTTTGTTGAGCTTTCTCATACGATAGGACTGTGTCACGTATATTTTCAGAGCAGAAATTTGCAGAAGTAATCCTTTCATCAACAGCTGAAGCAGATTGGTTAAAAATATTCTTCTCTATAGGAGATCCTGGAAAAAATGCTCTTAAAGAAGTATACTGTAATGCAGGACTGATTGACACATAGTCTAAGCCAATTTCCTAAATCCCTCTGAAGAAAAAAAGATCAATATATAAAAAAGAGGACAATGAATATTGTTGAACTCTTTGCGCATTTAATTATTCTACATAACCAACAAATTTACCACCCAATCTCATACTGATTCTTCTGATCAGCCTTGACCCTCCTTGTCTTTCATTTGCTTGCTACTAGCTATTATCTTACTTGCCTACTACTAGAAGAGAGACAGTTCTGTTCTATGTCTTGCCTTTGTTGACAGACTGTGGTAACTTCTTTCTCCAATTTAACTCATAACTCAAATATACTCTGACTACTATGTCTCTAAACTATACTTCATGCTTTTGTGTGTATATGCAAACACATATACATACACATATTTGGGGGAGTAGTGCAGAGAAGTATATATGGGCTAGATTACAATTTATCCCTTCCTCTGTAAACATTCCACTGGAGATCTTTTTCAAAGTTAGAATTTAACTTTCCTTCTATTGTGTTAACGTGCAGGAGATTGTAAATTAGCATGGAAGAATCAACCTGTTAAACTTTTAAGTAGAATTCATATAGCTACGGTTACAATATCGGGGATGCAAAAATCACATTAATTGCTAGATTATAGAAAAGGAATACAGGGAACATGAAGGACTTGCTGTTATCTATTGATCATCCAGATTTTTGCAGCTCTGTTCTGATAGAACAATGCAAAACAGCTCGTTATCAGGGACTAAAACTTACTGTGTTAATGTTCAGCTAGAATGAGAAAGCAGACTCTTTTGAGAAAGCATAATCCAAGCAAGATGTGCAGAACTTAGTCTGGTGACTCATAATATGAGCAGGCATGTGATAGAATTGCAATAATGAATCAAGGCATCATCCTGTATAGATGGCTATTCTGAAGAAAGCTGTGCTAGAATCATATGCATGGATGAATGATTGTGTGCGTGTGTGTGTGCGCGCACCTTTGAGTCAGTTTTTAATTCCTAGTGACTATCTGGACTAGTCCCTGAAGTTTTCTTCGTAAGGGTTTTTTGGAAGTGGGTTGCTAGGGCTGAAAGAGAGGGGTTAGCCCAAGGTCACCCAGCTGGCTTCGTGCCTAAGGCAGGACTAGAATTCATAATCTCCCACTTTCTAACCTTACTGCTTAACCACTACACCAAAGTGGATGGATATTTGTCTTCTGGAACAGGGGTCCCCATCCTATGGTCCGTGGCCCGGCACCGGGCCATGGGCTCTTGGCCAATGGGCTGCAGAAACGGCTGGCGAGTGCACATATGCGTGGGCGTGCATTTCCTCCCCCCCCATTTGTGCTAGCGCCCGTGGCCCTGTTTATGCATGCACGCGAGCATGAACAGAAATGCTAGCACGGGGCAGGAGGAAATGTCTTAGTTCATTTGGTTTCCATATATCTTTAGGGAGGCTCTCTGGTTTGAGTCAGAATATCAGAATATTACAAGTGGATAACTTTCTTAGTACACAGTGCGCACAGCACACTCTGGCTGTGTGTTGCTTCTCTGTCTTTTGTAGGAAGACAGATTATATCCCCTCACGAGGAGGTTCAAAAGAAAGAACTATGCTCTGCATATTTTTTCACTTAAGGAGGCGACTTGTTATCACAATGTTTGTAGCCGTAGAGAGGCACGCTGATGTTACAGAACAACAATGCCTAATGGAAATCCAGGAATTGCATGTTTTCCACACGTCAATGCCTGAGGATTCATAACTGGCACTCGGTGCTCGGTAGACGCTGAACAGAATTTTCCGATCTAATTACTCAAAACTGAAAGAAAGCTTGCAATTTTCAAGCCTGTTTAGGTTATACCTGAAGAGTACAATAGAAGCTGGAAGCATTTGCATACTTGTCTATAGCGGGTGGTGGAAAAGCTATGCAAAATAGGTGGCTTCGCTTTTTGTTTGTGGTAAACTTTTGATGTACCAGATGGCAAGGAAAAAAAATACTTTTTTTAAATTTTCTTTTTCTATTGTTTAAATACTGTAAGTCTCATGAAAATTAATTTATAAGAAGATAGGAGTCTCTGGGATTATACTGTTAACTCCTCAATTTATGACCACAATTGGGAGCAGGGCTGTTGTTAAGTGAGTCACCCCCAATTTTACCACAACTTTGCTCATCAGAAACCATCTGGGAAGGTTGTAAATGGCAATCATGTGGCCCTGGGACACTGCAACTGTTTTAAATACATGCCAGTTACCAGCTACCCAAATTTTGATCACATAACCATGGGGATGCTGCAATGGTCTTAAGTGTGAGGACTGGTTGCGAGTCACTTCTTTCAGTGCTGTTGTAACTTCAAATGGTCACTAAAAGAATGGTTGTAAATCAAGGATTACTTCATATATATTTTTGTCAAGGGAGCCTAAGGTATGGGTTGGCTTCTGGGATGTTACATTGTTCTGTCCTGATTTCTAGTTCTGCCTAGAGATGAGGAGCCTATGGCCTTGGGCTAAATCAGCTACCATATCTTAAACATCCACAGGCTCTACCTTTCCTCTTTCCCTTCCCTTTATTAGGAACCTGTTGCAGAGTCTTACTCACTTCCTTGGAGAGCAAAGTCAGCACAACGGGGAGTTTCTATCAATCAAACAATCAATCAGAATAGAGCAGGAGAGCCTATACAATGTGAGGCAAGTCCAGTCTCTTCTTAAAAATTAGTTGAATACTAATTCAGCTCCCCCATAGAATCTGGAATTCCCAAGATCTCAGTCAGAGAGGCCCAGTTTAGCTCTACTGAGCAAGATTTTTGTAGTTGGGGGAAAAAAAAGAGAATTGAACTTGGAATGTTTTGCATGACGCATATCTCCCATCAAGATTCCAGGCACTTCTTATATTTCCTGTGGAGCAGACTCAGCTAAAAAAGTAATATAGTGTTAATTTGATCTATTTGCATAATTCATAATAGTTTCCAAGTCAAGGTTTTAAATTGCATGGTCTAAAACCAGTTTCTTTTAAAAAATAAAAGCAAAGGATGAAATATGTATCTGACTTCTTTATGTAATAAGAAGCTGTTATCTTCTGTATACTAGAGAGTGGAATAAACTCAGTATATTTTTCTGCGCTTGGCTCATATTGCAGTCGTCTAGAATGCTTTTTTTTTAAAAAATAATAATAATATAATAAGGTCACCACTTAATCACATGAGGTCTTCCTCCAAGAAACATCCATATATTAGACATTTATTGAACTGTATTCATTACCATTTGCATTGTGTTTGGGAATAGCAAGGGAAGCTATTTGAATAATTGAAGCTCTTGTCACATAGCCAAGTGGCTGAAAAAAGCAGGTTTATGCAGAAAGGATATGCAAGGAGTCCTGTGATACATCTCCCAGACTTTAAATTCTAATTTCATCAACTTTTTGGCAACGTAATAGAGATTCAGTGTGCCACACACCCACACATTACTCCTCAGAATGTATTTGAGAGTAACTGGTCAACATTTCGTACTGGTTCTTGGTACAGGTAGTTCTCGACTTACAACCATTCATTTCCTGACTGTTCAAAGTTACAGCAGCACTGACAAAAGGTCACTAATGAGCATTTTTCACATTTACAACTGTTACAGCATTCCTGTGATCATGTGATCAAAATTTGGGGCCCATATCTCAGGGGCTGCCACAAAGAAGAGCGAGGGGGGGGAGGTTCAACCTGTTCTACAGCTGAAGGCAGGACAAAAACCAAGGGATGGAAATCAGTCAAGGAGAGAAGCAACGTAAAAATAAGGAGAAATTTCCTGACTGTGAGAACAGTTAACCAGTGGAATGACTCGCCTCCAGAAGTTGTGGGTACTTCAACAATGGAGGTTTTTAAGAAGAGACTGGACAACTGTTTGTCCTGAAATGGTATAGGGCAGTGGTGGCGAACCTTTCAGAATCCGAGTGCCCCAAAACCCACTTATTTATCGCTGGGTGCCAAGTGAGAGTGGCCCACTGGGTGGGTGTGGCTGTGGTGGTCATGGAAGATTGGGTGGTCATAACCAAGGTGGGTGTGGTCACCTCAGTGTTGCTCGTGGGGAGGGACACCTGTGAGGGGTGGGCAGGGTTGGGGGAGCTCCAGGAGGTCTCTGGCAGGTGGGACAGGAGGCAGGAGACTCATCCTGTGGGGTGAGGCGAGGCAGGGTGGGGGTGCCATTGCCATGGGGCAAGGCAAGGGCTGGGGCAGCTGCTGCCTGACACCCTTGGCCCCTGCACACAGAGGCCAACGAGCGCATGGAGGCCAACGGTGTCCGTCAGTAGCCACAGCGTGCCGGCCCCTCGACAGGTGCACTCTGGGGCTCCGCAGCCCATCGCCAGCAGTTTAAAGAAGCCGCCTCCGAGAAGGATGGTTGGCCAACAGCTGAGGAGGTGATGCAGTGGGTCGTGCCTGGGAAGAGGAGAGCATGCGAGGCCAGGAGGGATGGGATGGGGGGCAGGGAAACCAGCCGTGCCAGGATGCATTCAGCCACATGGGACCTCGGCAAATTAGCAGGTGGCTGGTTGAAGAGGGACAGTTGCCACGTCCGGGGCATGGCGCAGGTGCCCACAGAGAGAGCTCTGAGTGCTGCCTCTGGCACCCGTGCCATAGGTTCGCCACCACTGGTATAGGGTTTGCTGCTTGAGCAGGGGGTTGGACTGGAAGGACTCCAAGGTCCCTTCCAACTCTGAAGGGTTTTGGCAACTGAGTTTTTGGCAACTGGCATGCGTTTATGACAGTTGGACTGTCCCAGGGTCATGTGGTCGCCATTTGTAACCTTCCTAGCTGGCTTCCGACAAGCAAACTCAAGATTCACTTAACAACCACGTGATTCACTTAATAAGTGCAGTGATTCGTTTAACAACTGTGACCAAAAAAAGGTTATAAAATGAGGTGCAACTCACCACTGCTTTGCTTAGCAATGGAAATTTTGGGCTCAATTATGGACATAGGTTGAGGACTACCTGTAATCTGTTGTCCTCCACCTGTTAGAACCATGGTTTTCAGAGTTCCAGTATTTTGGGGGCAGTAGTCCCAAAATAATCTTTGCGAGCTCCAGACAGGGGAGGGTTTAAAGCACAAAAAACCCAAATTTATATGGAGATTTGGAGAATAATTCATCACATTAAATTCTTAGTGAGAATACAGTGAGTGTTCTGAGGGCCAACTATCCTTTTATACTTTAAAAGAAAGCCCAGTTGTTGCCTGTATTGAACTAAAATAAACCTTAAATTATTGTGGGATTCTCTGAAATAGGGTGTCAAGTAATTAAGAGCAGTCAGGTATGTTAACCTTTAAGGACAGACTTGTGTAATGTATATAAATAATATGATATTATTAAAAATTTTACATTATTACATTATTCATGCAGCCTTTGGATTATGGGTTGCTCAAAGAATCTCAAATCTGTCCATATCTGGGAAAGTCACAATAACTGACTCTAAGTTTGATCTTAGAGCAATCCAAAGTCATCACTTGTAAGTTCTGTCCTGGTAATCTTCAATTTTGCAGAATTGATAACTGGCATAGTAGAGAGAGATGCATTACAGTCTATGGAACATTTGCAAATCTTTCTGCCATCTGCCCCAGCTTTCCCCAACTTGCTATGTACCAAATATGATGGGATTACTGTTCCCCCCAATACTCAGCCAGTGTAACACTGGGAGGTGTTTTGTTTTGCTGTATTTATTCTTAAACAAATATCTACTGCAACCATAGGAATACCCAAGGCTGGCCACAATATCTCTGTATTAATGTACTAAAGTGTTCACAATACCCATAGATTTGTTAATAAAGAAAGGCAACCATATCCAGGTTCACATAACCTATTAGTAACCAATAGCATCAATTCCATACCCCAAAATATCTTCCAAATAATTCTCTTCTCAAAAGTTTACGGAAAGCCCAGTGTGGGGCATGAGCCATGTTTTTTGGAAGACTATTCCAAAGTGCAGCAGGAAAACGGTATCCGTGGCCTTCACCTCCTCATCTCATGAAAGAGGGACACTGCACCAGGATTTTCCTCAGACACTTGAGTTGGATGAGTAAAAGTTGCTAAATAAATTAGTCTGGCAAGCTTAGAATTTTTTTTCTGCATTTATTGAACATCATAGCGCAAATAGGTTCGACTTACGATTAAGCCCAAAATTTATGTTGCTAAGTGAGGCATTTGTTAGATGAGTTTTGCCTCATTTTAAACACTTATAAGTCAGTTTTTTTCCCCAGTGCCATTGTAACTTAAAATGGTCTCTAAATGAAATATTGTAAGTCAAGGATTACACATCAAACACCCACATTTTTATTGGAATATAAGAAACTCTTTTATATATGAGCATATGTCCATCTAGGACAATCTTCTCCATCCTGTATAGATCTATACATTATAGATGTATAGATTTCTCCTCTCAGTAATAGCTGGGCTGGTTTGGGGATTGACCTTCATATATCTAGAGCAGACATGTCAAACTCGTGATGTCATGTGACATCATGCAACATATTGGGAGAGTTTTGCCATTGCTGGCAATGGGGTGGGCGTGGCTTCTGGATGACATGTCTGGCCTGCGGGCCGGCAGTCTGACACCCCTGATCTAGAGGGAGGTCAGGTTAGGAAAGGCCAGCTGTGACTGAAAATGAACAATTACACATCCCCTGATTCTTAGTACACGAAGCAAGTTCACTACCAACCATCCTGTTTACAGATAAGAGAATATTATTTACTGAAGTCTTTATTTTCCCTCAAGTTAAATATACATAGCAAAATGCAACTACGGGTAGTCCTCGACTTACCACAGTTCATTTAGTGACTGTTTGAAGTTACGACGGCACTGAAAAAAAGGACTTATGACTATTTTTCACATGACCTTTCCAGCAGCATCCCCTTAGCCATGTGATGAAAATTCAGAGCCTTGGCAACTGACTCATATTTATGTCTGTTGGAGTGTCCTGGGGTTGATGTAAAGGTCAACCTTTGTGACCTTCCGACAGGAAAGGTCAATGGGGAAGCCAGATTCAGTTAACAACCGTGTTACTAACTTAACAACTGTGTCATGGTTCCGATAGATGAGTCCAATAGAAATAAGAACTCTGAGGTAATTGCTTTCCTCAAAGAACACTTTTAATGGCTACCTAATATCAGCAGGAACAAAGGTGAAACCAAGACTGAAAGTTACCCCCTCAAAAGGTTACAAAGTAAAAGTTAAACTCCCCACCCCTTTATGTGTCATAAATCACAATCCCCAATTAACACCTTTGGCGGGCTCCCTAATGGTAGCTCCAGCCCGCCAAACACTAAAGCTGCTTGACTTCGGTTACCACAAGAAATTTATTTTTTTCGACCAAACTAAAAGAATGCATCTTCCCCCCTCCCATTGCTCTGGCAACCAAAAAGCGAAGAAATATGTCTGATTTCGGAGCATTTGAAGGTTTGACAAACTGCACCGGTTCATTTAACAACTGTGGCGAGAATGGTCGAAAAATGGGGCAAAATTCACTTAACAACTTTCTCGCTTAGCAACAGTAATTTTGGCCTCAGTTGCAATCGTAAGTTGAGGACTGCATGCACAGCCATCTATCCAGAATGGAAATGTTTAGATTTGAATGCCTGATATACATTTTTCAGCCAAATATGGGGAAAAAAAACCCCTCTCTACCCTCATTTAAGATTATTGAAAACTACGTGAGCCATTCTTCTCAGATTACTCAGAGGTTTCTCAGAATTTCTATTATGCCTTATTTTGTCATTTCTTGTAAACCATCCCGGGATAACACTGAAGAGATAACAGCCCTTCCCTCACTTGTTTTCTATCCTTCCTGGAGAAAATCAGCAGTAACAACAACATGAAAGTAAGTTTGGGGAAGTAAGAGGTTGTCTTTCCTTGAGGTGGTTGGAAATTATCACCCTGGGAGCCTTGAATGTTTAGCATGAAATGGCAATATTTATTCTTAAACCTTCTACAAACATTACTTATTTCCAGTGCTTCCCAGCTCTCCGATGTCTTATTTTAATCCAGATGCTTACTGTAGCACTGCTAAGTTCATTCCTTTAGATTTCTCAGCAGGAGTGGACATTTTTTTAACATATAGTACAATTCTTTCTCCTTTTTTATGGCTACTTTTTCTTTTGAAGCAAGCTTATCCCCCAGTTGATATATTCCAATCAAGAGAGTCATTCACAAGGACTCTGTTACATCTATTACTAAGTCAGAAGAGAATGGAGAATAACAGATGTCCTGCTCTCATTTCTATCTTGTTGGTCTATTGTTGGGACAGCTTTTCAGCATTTTTGTAGACAAAAGAATGAAGAAAAAAAAGACATCACTGGCTTACCCACAGAATATGAGATGGAACCAGGGGGAAAAAATGTGATTTTTGAAAGACTCTGTATGATTTAAAAAAAAATACAGCAGTGCTGTCAATCTTTTTATAGAGCATTTATGGTTTGGACTGTAATACACTTTCTGTTTTGTTCTGGATAAGAATAAATATATTTATGTCAGTTAGGCAATCAAAAAAAGAGAACGAAGCTAGAACTAAGGAGAAAATTCCTGAAGGTTAGAACAATTAATCAGTAGAATGGCTTGCCTCCAGAAATTGTGGGTGTTCCAATATTGGAGGTTTTTAGGACGGGACTGGAAATGGTACGGGATCTCCTGCTTGAGCAGGGGGTTGGACTAGATGACCTCCAAGGTCCTTTCCAACTCTGTTGTTCTGGAAACTTCCTGACATCATGACAAGCCTGGAAATGCAGAAAGAGAAGGATGAGGGTGCTTAACTGTAAACATTTAATGTACCGTAGTTAGTTGCAATTGAGAATGGTTAAGTGCTATCTTCATTTCAACCAAAATGAATAAGCAGGCATATACATAGAATGAAGGCTACTGCTAAGTTTGTAAGCCGCCCTGAGTCTTCGGAGAAGGGCGGGATATAAATGGAATTAAAATAAATAAATAAATAAATAAACTTGCTAATAAAGCTTTATTCACACATCACTCAGTTTTAAAAATTGCATTTTTATATAGCTTTATTTACAATAAGTGAATAGAATACATACACACACGCGCGCGCACACACACACACACACCAAAATAGATGAGGTCAAAGGCAACCCTTAACAACCACACGGATAGATTTTTCTCTATAATGATTTATCCACAGCTTGATTCTTTAGGTCTTCCAACAGTGCAGCCATCACCACTTTAATTGAGTATATCTGCTTTGCTGCTGATCTCTCCCTCTTTCTTTCAAAACAACCAAATACATATAGCCTTATTTAATGAAATTACCTTGGAACCTAGCACTGTATAGTAAACAATAACTTTTCTTTTCTTCTTGCATATCATTAGTGATTAAATAGATAGGATAAAAGCATCGTCTAAAGCAGCGTTTCCCAACCTTAGGAACTTGAAGATGCGTGGACTTCAACTCCCAGAATTCCCCAGCCAGCTATGCTGGCTGGGGAATTCTGGGAGTTGAAGTCCACGCATCTTCAAGTTCCTAAGGTTGGGAAACACTGGTCTAAAGTATAAATATAAGGCCTTTTTTCTGTCAATTTTTTTAAATTCTGTTTTCTAGTATATTTGTCACCACATGGAAATTCTCAAATCCTCTGCAGTTTTCCAAGAGCTTGATAGTTCTTCTTTGGTTGCAATCAGTTAAAATAACAATCATTTATGCTCTTCAGGTATTATTCGATTATTTAAAAATTAAGTCCATATCATATAAAATTAAACAGGAAGGTGGAACATTAGAAGGCTACCACATGTATTTACCTATTTCTTTACATTTCCCTTACACTTTGGATTTATACTAAGCTCTGTTTCCTTGAATTTAATTGTAACCTCCTGAGTTCTATACTAATATATGCTAATAGTTCTATACAATACTAAAGCTCAGGATGTCACAACACAGCCAACCACCCAGGATGTTGCAGCCCAGAACTGAGGATATCACTACACTAGCACTCAGGATGTCATCACACAGCCCTTCACCCAAGTCGTTACAACACAAATGGGCACACAGCCAACATCTCAGCCACACAGGATGTCACAAAACAGCCGACTAAGCTGCAAACAATAACTCCATCATCCAATTAGGATGTAACAACATAGCCAACCAACCCACTTACAGCAACAAAGCCAGCACCACACACAACCCCACCAATATTTATAGAGAGATGGCAGCTCCGATCATGCTTTGCTCGCACAAGCACGAATTAATTAATTAATTAATTAATTAAATTTTTAATTTTATTAAATTTATATACCACCCTTTCCCGAAGGACTCAGGGCGGTTTACAGGGTATTTAAAATCAAACAGTACAAAATACAAAAGTTAAAAAACAATTTAAAAAGATTAAATTATCCCTTAAATAAAAACCCCAGTTAAAAATTCTCAGCCTGGGCCGGAGAGCTCAAAGAGCCAGGTCTTCAGGTCCCGGCGGAATGAACGAAGGTCAGGGGCGGTCCTAAGCTCTACAGGCAGCTGGTTCCAGAGGGCAGGCGCACCCACAGAGAAGGCCCTCCCCCTGGGTGTTATCCACCGGCAATCTTTTACCGGCGGCACCCTGAGAAGACCCTCCCTGTGTGAGCGCACTGGACGAAGGGAACTTGATGCTGGCAGGAGGTGTTCCCTCAAATATCCCGGACCCAAGCCATTTCGGGCTTTATAGGTCATCACCAGCACCTTGAATCTCACCCGAAGGGCAACCGGAAGCCAATGCAGCTCACGGAGTAGAGGTGTTACATGGGAGTATCAGGAAGTATCGGGAAGCCGAAGACACCAGCCTGAAGATGACGAGTGGGACCTCGTCGAAACGTCACCAAGACACTCTCAATCTTACATGGGAAAAGACCCAAATGCGCCAAGACCTACATACCTGTACCCGTGAAAATCTACGAATATATATATATATGGGTGGATTATTTAGACTATGTTTAGTTATTACCTTTGATGACTGTAATGACATGTCCATGGTACAGAGGAAAAAAAAGGAAAGGGAAAAGTGGTTTCTTTCATAACTTTCAGGAAAGACGTATTGCAGCAAATACATCAAAGTTCACCTCCTTCAGTTGTGGGAATTTTGAGGGACAAAGGTTTGGAACAGAATTGTTGTAACATTTGCTAAAATTAAATTGGCACTGAAAAAAGTGAGTCATGACTGTTTTTCTGCATTTACGATTATTGCAGCATCCCTGTGCTCACATGATCCAAATTTGGACCTCTGGCAACTGGCATGTACTTATGACAGTTGTAGTGTCCCAGGCTCATTAGATCACTTGTTGTGACCTCCTGACAAGCAAAGTCAATGGGGAAACCAGATTCATTTAACAACCATGTTATAACTTAAGAATTGCAGTGATTCACTTAACAACTGTGGCAAGAAAGGTTGTAAATGGGGAACAGTCACTTAACAACTCTTGCTTAGCAACAGAAATTTGGGGGTCAGTTGTGGCCATAAGTAGAAAGCTAGCTGTGTGCAAGCAGGACATGGTTCAGGCAAAATATATTTTTGTTGGAGGACTCTTCAGCCTGGGATGAATGTTCTAGATCAGGCATTTCAAACCCGTGACGTCACATGACGTCGCGCAACGTATCGTAACTTTTTTCCATTGCTGAAAATGGGATGGGCGCGGTTTCTCCATGATGCTCTGGCCCGCGGGCTGCCAGTTTGACACCCCTGTTCTAGATCATCTAGGAAGTATTGTGTGTTCCGTCCCACAACAAGAGCTGAAATTTTCCAAACACTGTTTCAAATATTGAGATATTGAGAACCGTGATCTCACCTTATTTGAAAGGCACCACCTGGAACATTTTGAACGATGTTTCAAAATCGGTAAAATATTACTTTCTCCCCTCAGATTTTTTTCTGACTTCTGACTCCACATTGGTGGAGCATTAACGTCTCATACAACTGCTGGTGAACTCTCCATTTTATTGAATTTTCCAGATATCAGAAGCTTTTATCACTTTTTGTCATTGGTTCTTATCACTGAATTGGAGTAATCAAACAAACAGACAGCAGCAGCAACAATAAAATCTAGCTCTTTTTTCTGTCCTCTGAAGAATGAGGAACAATTCTAAGTTCACTTTTTCAGATTGGTTATCCACTTCTTTCTTCACAGAAGTCAATATAGTGGCATCGCAAGCTTGGGAGGTGAGACAATTGCAGCACTTGTTTTCATGGCCTTAACCTTTCATAGATGTATAGAGATATCGCTGTAAGCAAAAGTGGCAGAAATACATGTTTTTAGCTGCCTTGTGAGTTATCATTTTTGGGAAAGGAGAATAGAACTAAGAAGGACCAATGAAATCACTAGATTTATACAAGGACAATAAATAAGCTGGACGCTGAACTTCTTTTCCTGTTGGACAGATAAAGACTTGATCAGTACTTTATTCAGGCAAGATTTGGGCAGCCTGAGACTTGCTTAAGAGTTACCTTACCTAACCTTACTTTGAGTCAGGGTTGACTCCTGGAGACTGCCTACAAGCCCCTGCAGTTTTCTTGGAAAGAATTTGGAAGTGATTTGCCTGCTTCCTAGGAATGGGAGAGAGTGTTGGCCCCAGGTTCACATAGCACAGGGGTCCCCAAAGTGTGGGCCAGAGCCCACATGGCCTATTTGCAACCAGGCCACATGAGTGGCGGGCCATCGGGTGTGCAGGCAGCCCCGCTTGTGCAAGCGGTAGGTGCGCGCACTCGCATTGGATGCGCACTCCCCGCTGCTCCCACAAATGAAGATGTGTGCGTGCATACCTTCCCCGCACACAAAACCATCCCCTCTGGCCAGGCTGCCAACCTGAAAAGGTTGGGGAAGGCTGACATAGCAGGCTTCATGCCTCAGGCAGAACTAGAACTCACAGTCTCTCGGTTTCTAGCCTGTGCCTTAACCACTGCGCCACAATGGCTCTCTTTAAGAGTTTCTAGGTGCTCATTAATGCTGATTAATGCCCTTAAAGACTGCTGAGCAAGTTGCATCCTAAAAACTTCGAAGCTAGTTGTTGCATTTTTTTAATGAATGAACCACATGTGGAGTCCCTGGTGCTCTCTGAGCTTGATTGTTTATTTGCAGATGTTTCACTTCCCAAATAGGTAACTCTTACTTAGATTATGCTAACTGGTTGGGTTAATGAAACATCTGCAAATAAACAACCCAACTCAGAGAATACCAAGGACTTCACAGTTCTATGCTGAGCTATAAATGCTTTCTTCTATTAGAATGAACAACATAGTGGAGTCATCAGGTTCTGACCATTCTCCTTCATGCCATGAGTCAACAAATAGATCAGGCATTTTTTTTTAAAAAAAAGATAGCTGGGTAGAATCATAAGGCTGGTAAGGACCTTAGAAGACTTTTAGTCCAACCCCCTGGCCAAGGCAGAAGACCTTATACCATCCAGGACAAATGGTTGTACAATCTTTTCTTGAAGACTTACAGCAAGGGAGCACCCACAACTATGGGTGGCAAGTTGTTCCACTGATTAATTGTTCTCACTGTCAGGAAATTTCTCCTTTCTCCTTCATCTCCCTTTGATGAGCTTCCACTCACCCTCTTCTTGTCCTGCCCTTTGATGCCATGGAGAATTAGTTGTGATGACACCTCAAGTACCAGGAGAAGGTTATCATATCGCCCTTCTCTTCCTTAGGCTAAACCAGGGGTCAGCAACCTGAAACAGTGAAAGAGCCACTCGGAACCGGTTCCCTCACAAAAGGAAAAACTGGGAGCCGCAAAAAATGTGTGCGCATGTGTGTACATGCACGCATGTGCAGAACAGGGTTTGACTGAAGAGTGGAGCCAAGGCGAGATATGCACCTACCCTGCATATTTGAATTGATTGGTTGAACTTTTTTAGTCCCACTTTTTTTTTGGGACTGCACATGGCAGAGGACTGGGAGCCGCAGGAGATGGCTGAAAGAGCCGCATGTGGCTCCGGAGCCGCAGGTTGCAGACCTGTGGGCTAAACAGACCTAGTTCCCTTAATCATTTATTGTATGATTAGGCACCAGACTCCTTATCTTTGTTGCTATTCTCTGCATTCTTTCTAGGGCCTCAGCATCTTTTTTTGTACTGCACTGACCAGAACTGGATGTGGCCTCACTAATGCCGTATAAAGTGGCACTATCACTTCTCGTGATCTTGACGCTATCCCTCTTTTCTTAACATCACATATATGAATTACACTTTCAATCTTCCCCTGCTCTGGGTTCAACAATCAAAGTTATACCTGCAACAAATAAGAGAGATCAACAGATGTGTAAAGAAATTCAGACCAAAATTAATTTAAACCCAATGATTCCAGTTTTTCTTCCAGAATTGGGTATGGCTTTTATATTTCAGTACAGATAATCCTCAGCATATGGCCATTTGTTTCACAATGGTTCAAAGTTACTACAGCCTTGGAAAAAGTGACTTATGACCCGTATTCGCACCCACAACTCGTAGTACCCCCACAGTTCTTTCATTGCAATTTAGAACCGGTTGCAGTATCCTGCAGTCACACGATTGTGATTTGAAACCCTTTTTTTGCCAATTTCCAGGGGGGGAAAATACTTATTGGGGAATTTGGATTCTCTTAACAACCATGCTGATTTGCTTAATGACTGCAATACAAATTGTAAAATCCAAGTCTGACTTATTTACGACCACAAATGACTTACAATGGAAATTCCACTCACAATTGTGGTGACCTGTAAGATTATTTTTTTTTAAAAAAGCGAGACATTCATTTTGTCTGAATTCCCTTTCTGAATTTCATTTCCATGATACAGTAGGATTTTGCTTGCATATTACTAACGATATCCCATATGATTTATTATCTTCTTTTATAAGAACATTTTGCATCAAATAGGGATGGATTTTCAGCTGACACTCAAAAGCTGGATCTTTCTGAAAATGATATTTAGATTTCCTGCAGAGCTGTCCTATTGATTTCCCCTTAGTCACATTTGAATAGTTTGATTGATCTGCCTGGCTGAAGGATCAGACTTCTGACAGATGAAAACACTGACCTTTTTCTCAATGGCTAGAAAGAGCATTTAATGATCATGATATGGGCTGACCATTTAAGTGTGTTTAAAACAACTACCAAATCTACCTGCAGGAAAGTCTAAGAGATAGTAATGAGAGGCAATGTCTTCTCTAGTTAAAAACTTTGTGGGCGGTGTGCGTGCAGCTATTTCTTTATTTTGGCAAGAGAGCATTTTGCTTAATTACCAACAAACGGTGCTTGAAAACAAATCTTACCATTTGGACTTTATTTTCATGTTAAAACACAAGTCAACTAGCAAGCTACCTTCTGTGTATTGCATCAAAAAGAAGTTTTTTTACCCCAGACTATGCAGAATAGTTAATATTTAGCACATCATTTTTATTCAGAATATAATAGGTAGCCTGTTAAGGAGCAGAAAGCAATGGATTCTTTTTTTAAAAAAAGAAAAGAAATATATTGAATATTTTTAGAATATTTGGTTCTCATAGGAGCTTCATGGAATATTTACCATCCCAGTTTCTAGACTCAATACTACATGTGATTATAATGCTATTAGAGGCAGGCACTGAAAGTGTGGCAGAAATTGTGAAATTTGTTGTGTCTTCTGAGTTAATTTTAAAACCTAGAGATTAATTCATTTAAACCCTTTAAAAATATAAACATATTAAAGTGTCTATATTATTTTTAATATAAATAAAATGTCATGTGATTGGCACTACTGTCAGTTTGGACCTTAATTATGTTTAAAATTTGATCACTGGTGTTTGCTATAATAGGCTATTAAAGCCTAGAGCAGGGGTCAGCAACCTGAAACAGTGAAAGAGCCACTCAGAACCGGTTCCCTCACAAAAGGAAAAAATGGGAGCCACAAAAAATGTGTGCGCATGCGCGTACATGCACGCATGCGCAGAACAGGGTTTGACTGAAGAGTGGAGCCAAGGCGAGATATGCACCTACCCTGCATATTTGAATTGCTTGGTTGAACTTTTTTAGTCCCACTTTTTTTTTTTGAACTGCACGTGGCAGAGGACTGGGAGCCACAGGAGACAGATGAAAGAGCTACATGCGGCTCCGGAGCCACGGGTTGCAGACCTGTGGCCTAGAGGAAGTCCTATAACTTCTTTGGTCTGTACCTTGTTATGAGAAGAGGTAATGAGTTGGATAAGTGGTATAATTTGTATCAGGACTGGGGAGACCCTGATTTATGTAAAGTTTCAGTCACAGAAGCTTACTGGGACAGTCTTCTCTCACTTTGGCCTCCCACATAGTTGGAAAGAGAAGAGAAAATTACAGGTGACCCACATCTAAACTGACATCAACTCCTGGAGGAAAAGGAAGATATAAATTTAAAGAGTAGATAAAATTGGTTTTGGAATAACTCTTGCACCATGGAGACAATCAAACTATTCTGGGGGAGGGGGGTGAAGGAGAGAGAGACACACACAGAGAGAAAGCAATTTACAAACTCATTGATTTTCATTGTGTAAACCTTTCTTCTTTCCATTTTTAACTGAATGTCTAAATGTTAGCCCTTCGTGTCAAGCAGCTGTTTTTTTTTCTATAAGTGCTTCTACAAAAAAAAAACGAGTACATTTTTTGGCATGCATGTTAATATACATCAGGTACAAGTACTGTACATTAGACACAGAGGTGCGATCAAACCTGTGTCGACATCAACTTCAACATGTTGACATAGAAGTATCCTCCTTCCGAATATATTCGTATTATAACAAACAGAACTTATTCTCAAACTAAGAAGTTCTTCCTCAGAGCAGTGGACATTTCCTGAGGTAAAGTGGAGGTACAGTACTCTTAGGCCAGCTTCTAAGTAAAAACAGTAGCAGAAATAATTGAAAATACATGCTGTAGCAGTAGCATTGTCACAAAGCAATTTAGTGAACAAAGTAAAGAGGCATGTTTTGATAACCTTTCTTAATACAGAAAGAGAGGGCTGGAGTTCCCCAAGGAGTGAGATCCAAGAAGAAGGAATGGTACAAGGAAGTAAACAAATTGGTGGGTTGTTGCCAATAAGAAGAAACACAGTGGTTACAAGGCAGTGTTGTGATTTGGGAAGGGTGAGGGTGGGGGATGGGGCTTCCTTTATTTCTACTGACTTGCTTTAGGTGAATTTTGGGCAACAGTATTATTCATCCAGATCTGCAAATACTATTACGGAGAGTCTTCAACCTATGACCACAATTGAGCCCAAATTTTCTGCTGCTAAACAAGATAGTTGTACTGTCCCATTTTACGTCCTTTTTTGCCACATTTGTCAAGTGAATCACTGCAGTTGTTAATTTAAAAACAGGGTTGTTAAGTAAAGCTGGCTTCCCCATTGACTTTGCTTTCACAAGGTCACAAGAGGTGATCACATGAGCCCGGGACACTACAAACATCATAAATAGGTACCAGTTGCCAAGCATCCAAATTTTGATCACATGTCCATGAGGATGCTGCAAAATGGTCGTAAGTGTGAAAAAAGGTCATGTGGTCACTTTTTCCAGGGCTGTTGTAACTTCAAATGGTCACTAAACAAACGACTAAGTCAAACATCACCTGTATCCAGTGTTCAGATTTGCGACATATGTTGGCCTCGTTGTTGACAAACAAGCAAAATGAATTGGGTGTGATTGTGATGTTATGGAATAGCATATTTTGCTCTACCAGCCTGTATTTTACCACTTGGAAAGTACTGTACTCATGTCAAACGGTATCAGGAAGGAATCCTTGTATAAAAGGAAGGTGGAGATTAATCACGTCTCTTTCTATGGCCTTCATTTAGAAGCATGCGGTATTTCTAAGAGGGGAAATTACCCTTCTCAGTTTGTACTGTGTTATGTTTCTGGAGTCAGAGGTGGCTTCTTCTTTCGGTGTTTGCCATTCCCGAAACAATCACAATGGGCTGTTTCTCCCCTTTAAGATTCATTGTGGCCTTTAGATTATAGCTCTGGACTCTGTTCTCTTTGTTAAAGCAAGCAAATCAATGCATTTCTGTCATTTCTTTTGTCTGCGGTATTTCCCATTAGAGCCTACATTTAAGAAAGAAGCTTTGGGTAATTCTTCTCTGGACAAAGAGGGAAGGAAGGAAAAGCAGTGTCTGTCTTTAAATTGTGTATTGGAAAAATGACTGGGCTTCCTTCTAATGACTTCAATCAACATTTCTGAGGTTGGGCTGAGAAGCAGAAAGAGGACAAGATAGTTCAGGAGGGTTATCTGCTACAAAGGCAGAAGAGCAAAGTGTATGCCCCTGGAGACCTTGCACATTGGGCCAACTATTTACTTAGAAATGTTATTTATTGTTGAACTATTTGCTTAACCTCAAGGCTAAGACAGCTGTAATGCTCTCCATGTGTGATTGTCCTTGATCTGCTCACTCAAGTATGTAATTGGAGTGAAGGCTGTGCACAGTCCCTTTTAAGGCAGACTCTGGGTGCAGCTCCTTATTTTTATTTATTTGCTTACATCTGTAGTTTGAAAATACTTTTCATCTCAGGACTTCTTACACATAAAAACAAAGCGAAAAGAAAAATTGAAACCATCCAGCATGAGAAATATAAAAAAGAGCACAAAGTGGCAACCAAACGACTTCGCATTGTGATAACACAGCAGTGAACTATTCCAGTAACAAATCAGTCAAGAGCAAAATCTAGAGAAATTAAAACAGTGTCTTCAAATTGTCTCAAAAGCTCTTCACATGTATGGATGGGGAAGGGGGATTGAAATCTTTGAAGAATTACAGTTCCATGGTTTAGACATCATGATGCAACTTTGATCAATCGAGCAGAAGGTACTTCATGTAGAATAAAATCTTTAGCACTGCAAGTCTCATGTTGATAACACTGATATACAGAGAGTCCTCGACATATAACCATTTGTTACAACTGTTTGAGGTTACAACCGCATTGAAAAAAGTTACTTATGACCAGTCCTTGTATTTACAGCCGTTGTAGCATCCTCATGAGCAGGTGATCAAAATTTGGGTGCTTGACAACCAGCATGTATGTATGACATTGTAGTATCTCAGGGTCACGTAATCAACCATTTGCAAACTTCCCAGTTGGCCTCCAATATGCAAAGGCAGTGGGGAAGCTGGATTCATTTAACAGCCATATGATTCAATAAGTGCAGTGATTCTCTTAACAATGATAGCAAAAAGGTCATAAAATTGGATGCAACTCAGTTAACAACTGTTTTGCTTAGCAACAGAAATTCTGGTCACAATTGTAGTCATCAGCCGAGGACACTATCTGTATACCAAAAACTGAACTTTCTATAGGAAAAGCTTGTGCTCTGCCACTAAACTATGGCCTCTGCCTTGTTTTGCTTTCTGTCATTGCCAACTCCATCTCCGATATGACATGACATGGTGCTAGACCTTGTTGTAAGCATGAAGCTTTGCTAGACTTTCTAAATAAATTTCCTAATTGAATGGGCTGCCAGGGGAAGCACCAAATTTGAAAGCTTTTCCTTGGTCTTATATGTTTTCACTCGACCAATTTGTTTTCACATGAATAATAGAGGCTGCTGGCCTTTTTCCCCCATTGCTTTTTTTTTCCACCAGCAGAGCAATCAGGATTCTTTTTGAAGTTTGCAGAAGAGGTTTTTTTTGTGTTGTTTTTTTTTTGATGGAGGGGGGAGGTACATTTGTGTTACCTGCTTTGAAAAGACAAATAATGCATTTTCTGGCAAGCAACCATGATCTCTGTGAGAAGCAGAAGTGTCTGCTTCCAGACTTTGCCACTTCAAAAATGTGACAATGAACCAGCCCATTGTTCTTATGCTGAAAAATACTCCTAGATAGAATAGGTTCACAGCAAAAGGTATGCAGCGTGATTGGGTGAGATATTATTCATAATGTGATATTTCTTAAGGTAACAATGTTACTGATCCTGAACTTTCTGTCAAACATGTTGTTCAGCAAGGTCAAAGAATTTCGATTCAGATTTCGCCCAAACAACAACAGATATCAAAACCAATGACAAATGAAAGATTATTTTATGTGGTACTAAGCCATACCATAGGACAGTGATGGCGAACCTTTTAGAGACCATGTGCCTAAACTGCAACCCAAAACCCACTTACGTATCATCGGGTGCCGGGTGGGCGTGGCCCTTTGGGTGGGCGTGGCCAATTTTGTGGGCATGGCCCATTGGGTGGGCATGGCTGCAGTGGTAATGGCAGACTGGGTGGGACTAAAAAGTTCAAGCAATCAATTCCAACTTTGCGAGAGAACTTTTTTTCCCCCCGCAAGAAGTTGAAATTGATTGATTGATCGATCGAACCCTTTTTTTTGTGTACACGGCGGCGGAGGCCTAAAGCGAAAAGGCTTTATAAAACCCAGCTGAAGGCCTAGGAGTGGGGAGATGGCATGCGTGCCCACAGAGAGGGCTCTGAGTGCCATGGCCATAGGAAGACTCTTTCAAAGCTTGTTAATTCCACTCTAAATGGAACCTTGCATTTGTATAAATTAAGAATTAATGATCAAAAAGCAAGACATTAAAAAAAGGCATCCCAAGATAAGCCTGAAGATTAATGGGTTTCCTCCATAACCTATGTTTTGAAAATACTCTTTTGGTCATAGAACGGCCCCAAGACAAAGATTTGATTAACTATATACAGAGATGGGTTTATTTATCCTCAGTTGAGATACTTTGCTTCAACAGGACTTTGGAAAATATTATTAACAAGATCTCATCTTCTTTCAGTGAAAAGCTATTTTTGAGCTAAGGTAGTTCCATTGTTGTAATAATGTTAGAAATCAGGTTTAACCCTACACACCCAGAATGAGGAAAGTGGGCAGTGTTACAGCTAATGACTAAGAGATTATTGTGTGAAAACATTCTTGCTCTACAAATGAGAACAAGTACAAAGTACAAGTTGCTTGACTGACAGTTTTTAAGTTGCCCAGTTGTGCGAAACAGAAGCTGTGATCCATGATATTGGATTTCATTTAGAAGCTGATGCTACTTGTAGAGTGTCTGCTATACAGCTACTAATATCCTGTAATCAAAACCAGGCTCCCTTTAAGGGAGCATTCTGTAGTCTATTTTTTTCCTGGTGAGTCCCCTTCTCTAATATGATGGGAAGGTTTATCGGGTAGTAGCAATGTTTTGTATTTTAATTTGTCACAAATTTACTACCATACTGTCATTCTGGGGCAAATAGCAATAGCAATAGCACTTACTATAGACTTATATACCACTCCATAGTGCCCAACAATCTGGGTCCTCATTTCACCAACCTCAGAAGGATGAAGGATGAGTCAACCTTGTGCCCTGCCAGCATTGAACTTCAGCTGTTAGAATTCCCCAGCAAGTATGGCCAAGCTATGTAGTAGTCTTCCTGAAAGAGGAAGACTATATAGCTGGAAGACATTTAAATGGTTAGACCAAATTGCTTAGGATTTTTTTTTTCTTTCTTTTTTTTATTGAAAAGTTTTAAAATACAGTTTTCCATTAAAAAAAACCCCCTTCCCCCTCCCTCCTCCCCTCCCTACCTCCCCCCTTCCTCCCCCCTCCCCCCTCCCTCCTCCCCCCCCTACCTCCCCCCAACCCCCCTCCCCCCCCCCGACTTCCCAGAGCTAAATACAAGGTATATATATATAAAAAAGCAATCATAAACAACCATATACTAACAACTATAAATTCTAAAATCCATCACTCTCTAACTTATATAGGATCAAACAAAACTTAGCATTATTAAATATATATAAAAGACTAAAATAGAAAAAAAGAAAAAAAAACACGAAAGAAGACTTATTCGAATGCTACATAAAACTTCTTAATCCTATACTTGTTCTGGATAAACTCAATCCATTTTCTCCATTCCATAATATAATGTTCTTGCGAATGATCTTTCAAGTAGGCCGAAATCTTCGCCATCTCTGCCAGGTCGGAAACCTTTAAAATCCACTCTTGTATAGTCGGCAGTTCCTCTTTCTTCCAATATTGACCTATCAAAAGTCTTGCTGCCGTAACTAAATTCAACATCAACTTGGAGTCCACAACTGTAGCGTCCACAATTATTCCCAACAAAAAAAATTGCGGACAAAACTTTATCCTCCGTTTAAAAATCTTCTGCATGTTCCACCAGACTTTTATCCAAAAAGCCTTAACCTTTTTACATGTCCACCATATGTGAAAATATGTTGCATCTTCATCACCACACCTCCAACACTTAGGCTGGTAATTCGGATACATACTTGCGAGCTTTTTAGGATCTAGATGCCATCTATAAAACATTTTATAAAAATTCTCTCTTAGATTTTGAGCTTGGGTGAATTTTACATTCCTCACCCAAATCTTTTCCCACATGTCCATTGTAATAACTTCCTGAATGTTTTGGGCCCATTTTATCATACAATCCTTAACAAGCTCTGTTTCTGAATCAATCTCTATCAATGCAAGATATATCCGTTTAATATGTGCTGGTCCCTGATTTCTAATTTGCTTTATTAAATTTTCATCAGTCATTGCAAATCCATTTTTCTGGTCTTCTTTCCACCTGGCCCGTAACTGAATATATTGAAACCAAGTCTGAACAACCTTCTCTTCTCGCAAGAAGCTATATGATTTCAAGCACCAAACATTCCTTTCCAAACTTAAAATTTCCTTGTAAGTAGTTCCATCGTGTTTGAAACCAGCATGTATATTTTCTATTGCGTGTTTTGGGATTGCCCACAATGGTATCTTGCTGCTTAACTTGTGTCTATACTTCTTCCAGACTCTCAGCAGTGCCTGTCTTAAAATATGCATCCTAAACACAGTATCTACCTTCTTATCATACAACAAATATGCATGCCAGCCAAACAACAAATCATGGCCCTCAAGATTTAATAACCTCGGTTGTGTCAAATTAATCCAATCACTTATTCCTACTAGTGCAGCAGCTTCATAATATAATTTAAAATTAGGCATTTTAAGGCCACCTCTCTCACGAGTATCCTGCATAATCTTAAGTTTAACTCGTGGCTTTTTCCCTGCCCACACAAATTTATTGATACCACGCTGCCATTCCTCCAAGTTAGAATCTTTCTTAAGAATCGGTATCATTTGAAATAAGAATAAAAATTTGGGCAGGACATTCATTTTCACTGCTGCAATCCGTCCCAACAAAGACAATTGCAATTTTTCCCAACTCTCCAATTCTTTTTGAATTTTCCCCCATAATTTTTCATAATTATTTTTATATAGCTTTGTATTAGAGGGCGACAAAATCACCCCCAAATATTTAACCCTTTTAACAATCTCAAATCCAGTTAATCCTTCTAGGAGAGCCTTCTGTGAAACTGTCATATTTCTAGCCAAAATTTTAGTTTTCTGTATATTTACTTTAAATCCAGAAACCTTCCCATATTGTGTTATTATCTCCATCAGGTCCACAACAGAATTCTCTGGCTGGGTCACTGTAACAACCAGATCATCTGCAAATGCTCTCAATCTGTAATCCTGATCTCCAACTTGTATCCCCTTAATTTTTTCCGAATTCCGAATCTTAACCAATAAAAAAAAATCTTAACCATCCAAAAAATCTGGACCTTTTCTGTAAAACTAAAAGTTGGGGATTTCAGATTTGTGAATCTGAATTTGTTTGGAAGCTATATGTTTCTATAACGTTATTTATCTTTTTTTAAATGACCACCATTTATAGCAAGAACTGGAGTCCTTTGGACAAACATACAGTCAGGTACCGTATTTCTTTTGGGAAAAGTAGTTCTACAAGTGTCTATTTGTTTCTTAAAAAAATATCTTTGATTTGAATAGTTAGGCCACAATCTACAAATTTGATGTAGGATGCTCTTTTTAGTGCCCATATAAATTAAAATGATCTACTCCCACTAATCCCACTATAAAATTGTAAATGTTCATGTAATTTATATTTTGTAGCAGTATGGGATCCCTTGATGTGGGTGGTTCTAGCTAGAGATGCTTGAAGACCTCTTCAAGGTCTTTCTCAGTAAGACAGCTGATGGCCATGTGGTGAATATTAGTCACTCTGTCATGGGCAACTGCAATAATAAAAATGATGCAGAGAAAAAACTGATGCGTACGCATTTATGGTTGTCACGGGCTCAGCTGTATAATTGCATTAGTTGCCTAAAGCCTCATTTAAGATGAAAGTAGAGATTGGCAATCACAACTCTGCAGTCACACAAGGAATGTCTTTCATGCTGGGCTTTACCTTCTCCATTCCAGAGACAGTGATTTATGTGACTTCCACTCGGTGTGTGCTTATTTTTGGTCGAACTACTAACACATATATTCAATAAGGGATAGCTATTTATATCATGGTCACATGATGAATCTTTCCTTGCCTGAAGAATTTGGAATAAATGTTGTCTGTCCAAGGATAATACTGCTGGCTCTGTTTGGTAGAAGTTCTTGCACACTGAGTTGTGCAATTGTGTCTCGTTGTTTACTGAAGGAAGTAATGAGCCGTGCATTCCTTATTGAAAACTGGGAAAATGTCCTGATTCTCCTGGTATCTTGTTTTCTCTAGGGTCATATGATATCTAACAAAGATGGCCCAGCAGGAGACAGAACAAGGCAGCCCTTCCCACAGAATCATGTGTTTATGATTCCATAGTTTAAAAAAGTATTCCAGGCTATTTATTTTTTAATCAATTGTAATAATGAATTTGGTCACATCAGAAAACAAAACCAGCACCAAAAATGTAAAATAAAACCATGCATGAAATGCAACATCCCCACCCCCCAATAAAGGAGAATAAGCAGTCATCCTACTATGTTGAGACTCTAGATGTTGAGACTCTAGATAGAAAGAGTGCAGAGAAGAACAAAGATGATTAGGGGACTGGAGGCTAAAACATATAAGGAACGGCTGCTGGAATTGGGTATGTCTAGTTCAGGGGTAGGCAACCTCGGCTCTTTTATGACTCATGGACTTCAACTCCCAGGATTCCTGAGCCAGCTATGCTGGCTCAGGAATTCTGGGAGTTGAAGTCCATGAGTCATAAAAGAGCCGAGGTTGCCTACCCCTGGTCTAGTTTAACGAAGAGAAAGACGAGGGGGGACATGATAGCAGTGTTCCAATATCTCAGGGGCTGCCACAAAGAGGAGGGAGTCAAGCTATTCTCCAAAGCACCTGAAGGCAGGACAAGAAGCAAGGGATGGAAACTAATCGAGGAGAGAAGCAACCTAGAACGAAGGAGAAACTTCCTGACAATTAACCAGTGGAAGAACCTGCCTCCAGAAGCTGTGAATGCTCCAACACTGGAAGTTTTTAAGAAGAGACTGGATAGCCATTTGTCTGAAATGGTATAGGGTTTCTTGCCTGAGCAAGGGGTTGAACTAGATGACCTCCAAGGTCCCTTCTAAATATTATTATTATTATTATTATTATTATTATTATTATTATTATTATTATTATTATTATTATATAATAATAATAATAATAATAATAATAATAATAATAATAATAATAATAATAATAATAATAATAATAATAATAGAAAGCCTTAGCAAAATCTACTGAAATTCGCAATCAGTTGCTTTCATGAAAATTGCAAAAATGATCCAGGAAGCAGATCTTTAATGTCCCCAAATGAGTGCTGATAAAGATGGTTGTTTTTAAATAATTTTGTGTAGTATTTTTTTTAGCTTTTCCAAAAGGAATGTAAGTGAATACTAATAAAGTCAGCTAATTTTAGATTTAGGAGTTCAGAGTCTTAGGGGCTACTTTTTAAATCATAGAATTGGAGGCAGAAGGAACCATTTAGGCCAGGGGTGTCAAACCTTAGCACGTTTAACAATAGAATAGAATAGAATAGAATAGAATAGAATAGAATAGAATAGAATAGAATAGAATAGAATAGAATAGAATAGAATAGAATAGAATAATAGAGTCTCACGTGCAGTTGGCTGCCTTGCCTCTTAATATGTTCAGTAAAAGGAACTCAGCATATTTTGCAGCAAGAATTTCCTTTACTTAATTTAGAATGTACCAGTCTTACAGATTTGGACAATCCTTCTGATGGTTTTGCTGAGTAGGATCCTAGTTTTTTTTTTTTACCCTGACTGCACAACTGTGAATCTTAGGTATTCTTTTAAGGCTCTGTCAAAATATATGTTTTCCTTTTGAGTTGTGTTGATTCCACATTAATCGGCAATTATGCTTATAGGGTCACATATGTCCCTTGGCTTAGTGCGTGTAGTTTATGGCCTGATTTCAAAAGGTCTGTGTGAGCTATTAGTTCAGACCTCTGGCAGAAGCTATCTGTCCCTTTCATGGGAGAGAAAAAAATGAAAATATAAAGAGAGAAAAGAAAAAGAATACATCAGAAATAAAGAGAATATTGGTTCGAGACTTGGCTGGTTTGCTTCAGCACAGCTTTGGTTTTTGCTTTATTGACAAAAGCCACTCAAAAAAATGTCCCGTCACATGTCAAACTTCTTGCCATGCATCAAAATGGTTTCCGATCTCTACCAAGAGCAGGACATTCTCTGTTCAATTGGATGTCATAAATGAATATTAGAAAGATTGAGCTGACTTCCTAAGAATGGACAGGTGTAGTTTGCTCACTGCCTGGATGAAAAAGTACAGGTAGTTCTCAACCTATGACCACAATTGAGCCCAAAATTTCTGTTGCTAAGTGAAACATTTGTTAAGTGAGGGGTCCTTGATGCTCTCTGAGCTATTTGAGCACCCAGGACCCCTGATGTCATCCCTGAACTACAGATATTCTCCTTTGTATTGGTTAAATGAATTTTGCCCCGTTTTATGACTTTTCTTGCCACAATGGTTAAGTGAATCACTACAGTTGTTAAATTAGTAACACAGTTGTTAAGTATATCTGGCGTCCCCTTTGACTTTGTCAGAAGGTCACAAAAGGTGATCACAGGACCCCGGGACACTCCAACCGTCATAAAAATATGAGTCGGTTGCCAAGCATATGAATTTTGATCATGGGACCACGGGGATGCTGCAATGGTTGTAAGTGTGAAAAACAGTCATAAGTCATTGTTTCCAGTGTGGTTGTAACTTTGAATGGTTAACTAAATGAACTGTTGTAACTCAAGGACTACCTGTATAGGAATTCCATGTAAGGTGTCTTGGATTTCACGATGGAAGAAAGATGGGATATAAATCAAGAACTACTAGAGTCAAAGATCTCCTGGGTTGGAAAAAAGGGCTTGGTATAGCCAGGAGTCATCTGTAGCTCCCACCCCAGTATTCCTTGTACAACTATAATCTTTCAAGCCTACAGCTGCAATTGCATTTTAAGAATCTGTGACCACAGGCACAGTCTTCAGCAAGAACCGTACCTGAGTAGACTATTAAATCAAAAACAGCACTTACAGAGAAATGAAAAATAAAAGCCTCTTTCCACAAGGTCAGGCATTAACCAGCCCAGGAATGTCAAAAGTTTTGATTCAAAGGATTCTCAAAGGCAGGCATATGAATTGGTGCTTTAAACTTCATCCTTCTTTTTCTGGAGTTAATGAGAAAAGGATCTGGTTTTGTGTTTTTTTTTTAAAAAGTAGAAGTAGCAGGGGGGCACCAGGCTGCTTTGAATATAGTTAGGCAGAATAAAAAAAAGGAAGAAAAGAGCATTATAATATTCGACCTAGTTAAAAATATTCATTTCCATTATTTCAAAGAATGCAATCTAATCAATTAGAGTTTCTCTTTGTTTCCAGTTCTCTTTCTCGTGCATTATGTATCAAGTTTTCTTGAGGCTCCAGAGTTGGGTTTTGCTTTAGTTTTGCTTTATTTTTTTTTAAAGCATTCTGGGTTCCTGAGCACTTGTTAATGAGCATCAATTTCATCAAGCAAGCTGCTACATGGGGCCTTGTGCCAGCCTGGGGAATTGATCCCAGATGCAGCAATGGTACAGAATACATCCTGTCTCCAAAAGGCCATTTGTACGGTGGCAAGTGTTGGTGACTGTGTGACCTTGGCAGCTTATCTGATGCCACATCCTGTTCAAGAAGCATGGATTCTGGGCCCATTGCCACAACAGACATTTTTGTATCCAGCTTATTGGCTCTTATTTGCTTCTGGGCACAATTCAATTGCCTAGGATATTTAGACGACGTCTTAGTTTACCATCCGCCTATCCATTCTTCAAGGCCTTCTTCAGGAGTCCTAATCATCCCGGACATTTTCTGTATTGGAGGTTGTAGTTTACAAAACTTTTTGTTTCCTTTAATATTTCAAATTCTGCCTCACTCATTTTATTAATACTTAGCAAATCCGTATGTGTTATTTATGGATTTTATTCCGCTGAAAATCTGTTTCAAATGCTTGCTGCGGATACATTTATTAGTGTTGTAAAACACTACTAAATACCTCCAGAGTATTTGGCTTCAGAGGTGAGATGGAAATATGAAGTTTTTAGGGATTTTGTGCAGAGATAGCACAGACAAGAAAAAAAAGGCTCTTGAATTAGGCAAATATGAAGAGTGCTTTTATTGGGAAGAAAAGGATTTTTTAAAATATTTTTTTTGATATGTAGTATTACATTTGCAGACTTAGATGTTCCTTTGTTCCTCTTAAATTTCAGAGAAAGGAATATCAAAACTCCACTGGACTTGGCTAAAAACCAAACACTTACCATTCTTCTCAGAGTGTTCAATTAGATATCTCTGGGAAATTCACAGTGCAAAATATTTTCCCATCTGTATTCCGCAACAACTGGTTTTCAGGGACTTTTACCGCCATTACACCCATGAATTTGTCCAAATCTATTTGTTTGTTTGTTTAGAGAATTTATATGGCCACCTTAGCCAAATAACTTTCTGGGCAGCTACTTTAGCAGTTGTTGTTGTTGTTGTTGTTAGTTGCAAAGTCGTGTCCGACCCATCGCGACCCCAAGGACAACGTTCCTCCAGGCCTTCCTGTCCTCTAGTATCTTCTGGAGTCCATTTAAGCTCACGCCTACTGCTTCAGTGACTCCATCCAGTCACCTCATTCTCGTCGTCCCCTTCTTCTGTTGCCCTCAATCTTTCCCAGCATTAGGCTCTTCTCCAGTGAGTCCTAATTTCTTCTTGAAGACAAATCATGAACTGTGGGGAAAAAATTTCCCTGCTGAAAATGTAGCAATATTCTCTGTTTCAGGAAAGCTGGGAATGGGTCATCAATTAAATTTGCTTTTAATGTTCTCTCCCCCACCCCATCCCATCCCCGCATGCCACTTTTCTTGTTACTTGGTGTATGGGAATATTTGGACAGTCCTGTGGTTTTTGCCTAATCTAAAGAGAATCCACCACCAAGCAGGTGTCAAGTCACCAAGACATGAACTGTCCCTTAAGCTGCTATTTAAGGAACTTTTAGAAACCGTGTAGTCAGCATTTTGCCAGCAGCAGCTCCCATGAGCACGGACTGCATCTTTTCTGTGTGATGCTGCCTTGACTGTCTCCATCTGTCTCCATAAAGGATGTTCACTAAATAATTCAACAGGGCAACTTGATATCTCATCCATCTACCTGATTACCCTGGTGACCAGATGGTAACAGCTGGCTTGTTGATGTTACAGCTTTGCAGTTTCAGGAAAGTTGTTGCATTCTGAGAAATAAACACAGTAATGTGATCCCTTAGCTACCCTTAGCATTGCCAGGGCTCAGAGACCTATGTGCAAGATTTTGGGTACCTTAAAAAAAATAAAAAATAAAATAAAATGGTGAATGTTCTAATGGAGAGGATATGGTTTTTCCCTGGGGGTGATCTTCATTTTGCTTGGAAACAAGAATACTTCTAATCATAAAGATTTGTGCGTAGAAAATGTACCACCTATGATGTATTAGCTCAGAAACTGGATGTCACATTGCCTGGCAACTAACTCTGTGCCCTGTTGGTAGCAGCTCTGGAACAGTGAGTGCTCAAAAGAATGCCATATCCATCCAAACTAAGGCAACCAAATCACTATGACATTCTGCTCCCCCTCACTGGTTTAACAAAATGTATGTTTATGGTATAGGACAGGGACTGATATTGTTTATGTTTACCTTCTCCCAAGAAATGGGGGGAAATGAGAACATAATGACTCTGATAACTCCTACAGTTAAGAAACACCTCTACCCAACCAAGGGGTAAAAGGTAAAGGTAAAGGTTCCCCTGCACATGCGTGCTAGTCGTTTCCGACTCTAGGGGCCGGTGCTCATCTCCGTTTCAAAGCCGAAGAGCCAGTGCTTGTCCGAGGACGTCTCCGTGGTCATGTGGCCGGCATGACTAGACGCCAAAGGCGCATGGAACGCTGTTACCTTCCCACCGTAGTGGTCCCTATTTTTCTACTTGCATTTTTACGTGCTTTCGAACTGCTAGGTTGGCAGAAGCTGGGACGAGTAACAGGCGCTCACTCTGTTACGCGGCACTCGGGATTCGACCCGCCAAACTGCCGACCTTCTGAGCAGCGTCCTAACCCACTGAGCCACCGCATGTCTTCAGCCAAGGGGTAGAAAACCCAAAGGTTTGCTGTCTCTCCCCTATAGCTTTTTAATGTATCATTTCCCCCTTATGAACAGCAATTCAAGTGGACAATTTGTCATATCTTGTCTAAAATTGGGTTGAGTAAACGTTATCACAGCAGTTATCTGACTTGGAAGCCATGGGTCATTTTCATCCATTCCATGGCACAGGTAAGCTGATTTTTTAAAAAAAAGAAATTTCCTGTTTTATGACTTATCATCCTTGCTAGTCAGTAAAAAACAAAACAAAACCTACCATGAGCAGTAGACCTATGTCCTGAGTTATCATACATCTCCTTGGCTGTGAAAGTCATTAAAGCAACTCTCATCAAGATTGGTCTTTTGGCTCAACCTGTACTTGTTCTCTTACTGAAACACCCTTTGAAAGCCAGTGGCAAATTGCAGCAAGCCACATGAAATGCAGGCTGTCCTCTTATGTTTTCTTCAGCCGCGGGAAGGCAATCACAGGCCAAAGAGGAAATATCGTAGGAACAAAAGAACCAAAATAGTCTAACTGGAAATTATTGGGAAGAATTCTGACAGCTTTAGCTGCCCTGCAATATTTGATACCCTGCTGTCTTCAAATTGGAATGAGCTGCATTTTCCCCAAATATCCTCCAAGTGTCAACACAGCAGAGGTGGGTCAGTCCCCAACAACCCATGGATTCCTAGGGACCCTGAAGGAAATAGGAATAGGAGCCCCTGGTTTGGCCTTTGGGTAGGTTCAGGGGATTCATTGTTTTTTCCCATCATGCAAAGGAGCTGCAAGATTATTTTTTCCTTTAATTTCCCAACCCAACCCAGATTGACAATGTTGACCCTGCACTCTACTAATACCATGATGTCAATAGACATGTTTCCGGCACATCTGCTAACATCTGTGCCTAGTTGTATCTAAGTTGTGCCTAATACAACTTGGAAACATAAAAGTGCTCCTCCCTCTTCCTCCAAGTATATATTCTGTGCTTACAGTTCTAGATAGATAATCTTTGTATCAATCAAATAAAAAAAGATATCCAAATAGTGGTGGTTTTTTTGAAAATTCTTACAGGTAGCCTTCATTTATCAACTGCCCTAGATAGGAATCCTTCGCAAATACAATAATAAATAGTAATTTAAAAAATTCATTTTCTGACCAATCTGTGCAAATGTATGACAACAAAAGCCTTCAGTGTGGAACTCAATAAGGTCTGGTCAGTTTCTTGCAGCAGCTGCCAGCCCAAAGGATTCTAATCAACTCCTTAAGAATACAGACCTGAGCTTTCTTTACTTGCACTTAGCTGAGGAGAGATGCAGCTCAGGAAGAAATCTCTCCACTCTGGGGTGGGGAGAGGGGGGAGGGGAAAAACCTGGGGTAGGTACACTGCATGAGACAACTTTATGTGACTGTGATGGCAACTGCAGTCAATTGCAAAAAGGCAGATTTGTTTAAAACAGGTGACATCCTGTGATGTCTGTCTTAACTCCGTCAAACCACAATATCTGCCTACTACAGGTCCTTGGGAAGGTGGATAAAAATGCCAAATCTAAACATAACAAGGCCAGATCCTGAAGTTGAAACTCAAATACTTTGGCCACCTAATGAGAAGGAAGGACTCACTGGAGAAGAGCCTAATGCTGGGAAAGGTTGAGGGCAAGAGAAGAAGGGGACGACAGAGAGTGAGGTGGCTGGATGGAGTCACTGAAGCAGTAGGTGTGAGCTTAAATGGACTCCAGAAGATGGTAGAGGACAGGAAAGCCTGGAGGAACGTTGTCCATGGGGTCGCGATGGGTCGGACACGACTTCGCAACTAACAACAACAACAAGGAGCAGACATGATACTGGATACCTTCATATATGTCCAGAAGGTGGTTCAGAAGCCAAAAAATTCAGTGAAGATAGAAGGAACCTTTATTTTAAGATTCAATTAAGGGAGGAGAAATTAAAGGAAACATTCTTTGAGCTCTGGGTAAAAATATTTCAGCTAATTCTAGTATTTTGGTCAAGCTTTTCCTTGCTAGCTTCTCATGTGTCTTTTTTGAAGCCAGCCTACGCTCTTTTCAATTAGCTATTCTATTTGTTCCCACTGTGTCCTTCCTTCATAGATTTGCTCTCCAACAGTTCCTCAATTTGTTTCACTTCGCACCTGGAGTCCACATAGTACAACCATAAAGCCAACAACCTCCTTTATCTGCCACTTATCTTTTTGAGAGGCTGATAGCCATGCTCACAGGTGTCTTTATTAGGTAAATAGCTTTTTGATCTCTATGTGCCACTTTCCATGGAGCTGGCCAATAAACAATTTTTAAACCAATTCCATCATTCCATCCATCAGGACAGCTCATCCGACCACCACATTTTTATAATTGATGCCTTAAGTTGCATGCATCAGAACTTTACCAAAGATAGCTAGGCTCACTCATAAATCTCTCCTAGCTATTTCACAAGGAAAGCATGAGCAACTTAG
Source organism: Vipera ursinii (assembly GCF_947247035.1). NCBI lineage: Eukaryota > Metazoa > Chordata > Lepidosauria > Squamata > Viperidae > Vipera > Vipera ursinii. The sequence continues at coordinate 33,683,524 of NC_139513.1, read as the reverse complement.
GTCTTGGTTGAAAAAGAAAATACTGTAGCTGATCCCAAAATGCAAATGGGAGAACGGAACTAGATGCACCGTGGGAAAGCAAATTGGCCATGGAAGCTACTTTGGATAATATGAAATGCTGAACGCTTTCCTCTGAATGCTAAATTAGTTCAGGCTAAATGAATGTAGCCTCTGCGTCTCAACAATGCTTTGTTTAGTCTCTAAAGATAGATAAGAGGGCAGACATTCCCTGCCTCTTGTCTTTGGTTTTGTGCAGGTGATTTTCCATTAAAGCTACCATCGCTGAAGTAGGAATTGCTTTTACGAGCTCTTTGAAGAAGCTTGTTTCTTGTTCCCGACTTAGCTATGGAACAATGCCTTAGAGCTCATTTTTGTAATGGACAATGAATTTTTTTTGGGGGGGAGGGGTAGGAGAGACGGTCACTCTAGCTGTATGAAAGAACTGAGAGGGAAATACACACAGAAAGAATTTGATTTGTTAAGTTATTAAAGTAATGTACAGTAATATAGTAACCAGATGTTTAATGAAACGTGTTTGCATACATATATACACATACTGTTTTGTAGTATAGCCTAGGGATCCCCAAACCCTGGTCCGTGGCATGCCACCAACCGGTCCAGACAAACAAGCAAAGCCCCATCCATGGGATGCAGGCAGCACACAAAGCCACGCATTCTCAGGTCCATGGAAAAACCTCTCTCCACGGAACTGGTCCCTGGTGCCCAAAAGGTTGGGGAACTCTGATATAGCCAACTATCACAAAACATTCCGATAGCCAGCAAGATTTAAAATAACATTTATATAGTCTTTTTCTTTCTTTCTTTTTTTGAATTATCAAACAGCTTCATCCTCATTACCTGTCTGCAGAAATTAGGTCAGGATTATTATCCTAGGGAGGGAAGGGAAGAGAAAGGATGGTGCTGTGGATTTTGAACATCTGAGCCCCAATTTAAGAACAACGCCAAAAAAAAAGCACAGCTCTATGCTTTTGCTTTATGACATTTTTGATTCTATTTTAGACTGCTCTCTTGTCCTAGATAGCACAAGGGCAACCTGGATAGACATAAAGCAGTTACCAACCTGTTAGAGTTGGCTGTTACATCTCAAGCGGCCAAACGTCCTACTTTTGTGAGGGCAATCTTCTCCTTGGAAAGGCTGTCCAGTCAAATGCTATGGCAGAGACCAGAAAATATGAAAAGAAGACATAGGGCACTTGGCAGTCACCTATGAATACTTAGTTACAGGTCAACAGGCTGAGCTGCTTGTTTACATAATTTTCATCTGAGGAGTGCGATAGAGTCTATGGTAAGGTAAAGGTAAAGGTTCCCCCGCACATGCGTGCTAGTCATTTCCGACTCTAGGGGCCGGTGCTCATCTCCGTTTCAAAGCTGAAGAGCCAGCGCTTGTCCGAGGATGTCTCCGTGGTCATGTGGTCGGCATGACTGGATGCCAAAGGCGCACGGAACCCTGTTACCTTCCCACCGTAGTGGTCCCTACTTTTCTACTTGGATTTTTACGTGCTTTCGAACTGCTAGGTTGGCAGAAGCTTGGACGAGTAACAGGCGCTCACTCTGTTATGCAGCACTTGGGATTCGACCCACCAAACTGCCGACCTGATCGACAGGCTCAGCGTCCTAACCCACTGAGCCACCGCGTCCCTTTTAGAGTCTGTAGAGTATGTAGTTTAAATTTGGTATCTCTTCATATCGTACGGCAATGATCACTTATGCAAATTATATTCAAATGTGTGTCATCTCCCTTTTCCCTGAGGGCATGATGTCATTTCTCTTTTACTAGTATAGCACTATGACTATACATTTAGCCTGTCAGAAAGCCCTCCTGGATAATGAAAGTGAGAGAAGAAGAAAATATGCGAAAGATTGATTTGTAGACCAGCCAAATCCTGTTGGGAGGATTTGTGCCCTCCCTAGTCTCACTGGATCACACCATCTAAGCTTTCAGACTCCCAGCCTTTCCATCTGAGAATCCTCCTGCCAAGATCTGAACCTCCATGTTGCCTAACTCCTCCAGCCATTGTATGTGTAGTCGTTACCCATCTGCCCCGTGACAGCAAATTCAATAAATTAGGGATGTGTCCGTTGTGAAGAAATTGTTTTCGTCTCTTCTTAATCTCCTACCAGTTGCCAACTGCTAGGTTCAACAGGGGTGGAGGCTAAATGGCCTTTTATAACCTGTGAACTTCCAACTCCCAGAATTCCCGAGCCAGCCATGAAGTTGCAGTCCGCAGGCCATATAGGGGCCATAGTTTTATTTTTATTTATTTTATTTTAATTCCATTTATATCCCGTCCTTCTCCGAAGACTCAGGGCGGCTTACAAGCTCCTGGTTTACAAAAAAAGGAAGAAAAATCCCCTTTCTCTGCTGTAAGCTTAATTTTAAAGAGCTCTCCCTTGTGCCCTCTGGGTTGCGTTTTTTAATTGTAGAAATTGAGCAGATGACAGCAAAGAAGGGGAATCTGCTGTTCCAGGCCGAGATGAAACTAGCAGTTGCTTTTCTGGGGCTCCGGAGTCCTCCTGAGATGGTGCCACTAAACTTCAGTGGCAGGGTTAGTAGCCTCAGAAAACTAGCAGCGCAGTCTCACATTTTGATGAACTGAACTCACAAGCCCTAAGATCGAGTGCCGCTGTTTTACAAGCAGACAATCTCCCCTCCTTCGCCAACGGTCCAGAAAGAACTGAAAAATCCTGACCTGTGCAATAAAGCTCTGCTTCTCCAGCCTTTCTCCCCTCCCAATATACACATATGCAGGCTATTTAACACAAGACTGCCTATCCCTGCTGTAAAGTGATGTGAGATGTTTTGCCACAGCTGCTGTAAACAAAGGGGACAGTGATGGGTGTCCATTTCAGGAGAAGGCCAGCCGCTGATCACACCCAGCCCAGCTCTTAGATTTTGCAATACCTGAAAGAAATAGGCTCAACTGTTGGCTGCCTTAATAAATAACCGTGACAGAGCTGTGCTTCATGAATTTGCCGTAGGATTTTGCGAGTCCTGTAATCTATGCTGTCTTTTCCTGCGCATATTCCTAATGAGTTCCAGAGTTTTCCTACTCTCATAGCAGTATGAAAATAATGAATAATCATTTTCTGTTCCTTTTATCCATGCTGTTCCTGGTTTTATATGTAATTCCTGGCTTCATATATAATTGCTTCAGTGAACCCACTAAAACGTGAGGTTCAGGTGTATCGATCTATACACCGAATGAGGTGAATGCAGTGCTGAGATTCAGCCAGTTCACACCACTTCGGCAGAACCGGTAGCTAATTTTTTGTTGCCCAGGCCTAGAACGGCATCCACACAGAGAACCGGTTGTTCACATATTTGAATCCCACCACTGGGTGAATATAAACGGAAATAGAGTCGCTCTAGGCAGAAGTGGTTTATTTATTTTTTATTTATTTATTTTATTTTAATTCCATTTATATCCCGCCCTTCTCCGAAGACTCAGGGCGGCTTACAAGCTTAGCAGTAGCCTTCATTCTATGTATATGCCTGCTTATTAGGGCTTTCACACAAACCCCAAGCGGCATTATTACAAAGTCAGCTTAATTGCCCCCAACAATCTGGGTCCTCATTTTACCTACCTCGGAAGGATGGAAGGCTGAGTCAACCTTGAGCCTGGTGGGATGCGAACCTGCACTAATTGCAGGCAGCTGGTGTTACTTAAGGAGGCATTAGCCCACTGCTCCACCAAGGAAACTGGAAAATGGAAAATGGAAAGACTAAAAAATGGTGGCAGCAGCTGAGAAAGTGAAAAGCAGAAAGATGTTGGGAAGATTGAAGGGTGGACAGACAGTGGGAATATGTACACTGGGATACCGGAAATGGATGAAGGGAGGAAAGGGGAGGAAAGAGGGAATAATACTGGGAAGATGGGGAAAGAGAAGGAAGCAGGCAGGTGAGCTATATTGTTCTGGGATAACGGTAGTGGCTTTATAGTTTGATTTATTTTTACTACCGGTATTCTGCCTTGATGTTTTGTTTTGTTTTTTGTATTACACTCATTTCATTATATTACAATTTTATAAATTATGGGTGATCACACAACAAGCCAGCTGTTTAGACAGTCTTTGGCATTTTTGTCCACCTGTTGAGTCCTTCCCAAGGACCTGGGATAGGAAGATGTTGTTTCATGGTGTTCAATGTACCAATGCAGGCTGTAATCTGCTCCCAGTAAAGTCATTTGCAAGCTGCCTTTTACAATTGACTGATTGTGATTTTTGTCAATGTTGATGCTGTTGAAGTGGTCCTCAAGATGTTTTGGGGCTGCATCCCAGGCCCCTACTACTGTTACTATTGGCATTATCTTTACTGTCTTTTGGCATAGTCATTCTATTTACAGCTTTTTGTATTTTTTAAAAAAAATTCTAGTTATTTCTGTTCTTTTCTGCAATCTCCAGTATCACAATGTCCACTCTCCAGACTTTTTTTCTTATCAACAATTGTTAAGATTTATTAACATTACTTTAAAATTCATATCATAACCTTTCCCAATGGATTTTGCTAACAGAGTTCACAAACATTGCCTTCATCAAAATTCAGTTTTATATTGGAAAAGCAATGAATTACAAACAAAATCAGAACTAGTAGGGTGGATTGATGCCTTGGTGCATGTCAAGGACTCACAGCTGCTTGTCACTTCTCTTACTTGCATAGATGGTTCCCAATTGGATCTTTCATCTCACATCCCAAAAAGGTTACCAATACCAAATGAGAAATGCTAGAGCAGGCATCTTCAAACGTGGCCCTTTTATGGCTTGTGGACTTCAGTTCCCAGAATTCCTCCGCCAGGCATGCTGGCTGAGGAATTCTGGGAGTGTCCACAAGTCATAAAAGGGCCAAGGTTGAAGACCCCTGTGCTAGAGACTAGCAGCAATGGCAAGTCATTTTCTCTACTTCCTAGATCTGTCTTCTATAGTCTAGGTCAGGGGTGTCAAACTGCTGGCCCGCAGGCCGGACATGTCATGCGGAAGCCGCACCCACCCCATTGCCGGCAATGGCAAAACTGTCCCGATACGTTGTGCGACGTCACGTGACATCACGAGTTTGACATGTCTGGTCTAGGTGTTCTTCAGATGTTGGGTCAACTCCCAGAATTCTCAGTGTTAACTAATTGCCTACAGAATTGTGGGAACAGAATTCCCCCCATCTAGAGGGCAATTAATTTGCAGAAGGCTGCTCTAGTGGAGGGATCACAGGAACCTGGCTTAAATACAAATTCATCTTTTTGTAGGGAATGGGACAACTCACCGTGGCCAACTTGCTTAAATACAAATTTCAAATTTCGGTTCACCATCATACTCATCACAGTACAACTCGCAATGGACAACTTGCTCTGAGGTAACTCGCTATGGGACAAGAGTTACACTAATATCAAAGAAATAGTGGAATAGAATCATGAAAGAAAGGAGGGAGCGAATGCAATGTGATTGACAAAAAATTAAAATATTTTTAAAATTATTTAAAATAATTAAATTGAATTGTTGAATTGTCCCGCAGTGAGTTGACCCGTAGCAAATTAGCCATAGCGAGTTGTCCTGTGGTGAGTTGGCTGTGACGAACTGAAGTTTGTATCTAAGCCAGCCAGGTTCCTGTGATCCCTCTGTTAGAACAGCCTTCTGCAAATTAATTGCGTTCTAGATGAGGGGAATTCTGTTCCCAGAATTCTGTAGGCAACTGTATGTAAAGAACAATGGAAAGAACTCTAGAATGAGATGCTGAACAAAAAAATGCCAATCTTTTTTTCCCACCAGTGAAAACCTGAATTTTGAAAATTTTAGTTGCAAGTTCATAGTCATTGGCTTATCACCCTCATTGCACTACAGTCAGAATGGGAACAGCTAGCCTTCTGTATCTGAATTTATTTATTTATTTATTTTAAAAAAATGAGACTCAGAATCTAATTAACACATTTTAGAAACAGATACTTTTCAATCAAAAACTGACATCCATTCTCCAAAATGCTTGGTTTGTAAATACATGTTTACCTGTGGTTCCCTCTCCAAAGTCTCCCCACCCCCAGCAGCAAAAGAGGCCATTAAGTTGCTGATGAATCCTATGACTATATACTGTTCATTCAGATGTTTCCTACTCTAGCATAGGTTGTATCTATTTTTAATACATTTTTTCACAAATTGGCTCCTTTCCCCTATTTTTGCTATGATAGATATATTCCTACTATTTGCTAAGCTATGTAATTAAAAAAAACATTCTATTCTATTAGATAGTGGATCATCATTCAGGGGTCTGCAACCTTGGCTCTTTTATGACTTGTGGACTTCAACTCCCAGAATTCCTGAGCCAGCATGGCTGGCTCAGGAATTCTGGGAGTTGAAGTCCACGAGTCATAAAAGAGCCAAGGTTGCCTACCCCTGCTCTATACTGTACCAAAGTCTGTGGCTTAAGCAAGGTTTCCAAAAGATGATTACTGCACTAAGGGACTTATAATTTGTTCCTGTTTTAAATTACAATTTTGCAAACAAAGTTCTTCGTTGCTTTTGCCTGGCTGAGTTTGGGTCCCTTTTTCTGTGCTTCAATTTATATACATTGGGTGACTGTAAACCCGGTCATGGGAGCTCTTAGAGGTTAGCAGGAGGCACAGCAATGCTCTATCAGTTTCTTGTCTTTAGTCCAGATTAAGCCTCCCAGGCTTAATTTTTAAAACAGATATCCATTTGTGACTGCTAGGAATGAAGAAAGCTGAAGTGGGAGTTAAGGCATGCCAAAGGGTTGTGTGTTGAAGGAAGGATGCTATCCTGGAACAAATTATTTTGCCCTATAAGTGGCAATTCAAGCCCTACATTTAAATAGGTTCCTCAGAGCAGTTAACATTTTGCACAATCAAACAAAGGAAGGGTGGAGGGAAGCTATTTAAAATCATTCTCTTTGTTTGCCCTTGCAAATTTAGTGAGAGTTAATCTGCAGTTATAACCAATATATTAGTGACGGTATTCAACAAACACAACACTAAGATATTAACTACGGTCCCTTAAGAAACCACAGTGGCTTGGATCTCTCAAAAGGCTAAATCATTATGAACGGGGTTCACATGTTGTAATACATTGGCACTAAACCATAATATGACCTAATGCAAACCCAACCAATAGTTTAAGATTATATCTGCTAAAAGTATACCTGTGGTCAATGGATTCATATCTACTATTCAAGCAGTGGGCATTTTCACGGCTATAGCCTGAAATGAAGTCAAGTAAATAAATTTAAAAATCACTGGATCATGTGTAATTGGCTATTTCTGGCTCCACTGCTTTCTCTTCTCTTTACTGACAGACTGCTATCCATAGAAACTAATCCTAGTGTATTTTCTTTGGCAACTGGTGCTCTGGTGTTAAGCCAAGATTGGGCTAAGTCTAGTTGTTTAGGTATTGTTAGTGGTGGCTTTAGTTTTTTTGCAGATTGAAGACATATTCTTTTTGAGTTTCACTATTTTTGCATCAAGCCATAAAAGCATGGATCCCCCATGCATCAGGACCCCCATTATTACTCAACTGAACTATTAGCAATCAAGCAATGCTGGTCAATGAGGGAATAGATATGAATATATTTTAAAATACTTTCATATGTGGAAATGTGGAAGAAGATATAGTGAGAAACTAATCCTTTAGCTTTGGGGAGTAATATATTCTATAGATTTGGCCTTGTGCCTTTCAAGCTTGGCTGCCTTAGGGGAATAAGCTTCACTGAAAATAAAGGGGCTTACTCCTAAAAAAAACATGTCTAAAGTTGTGCTGCAAATCCATATAATTAAAATAAGAAAACTTCATAAAGTCATCAAACATTCACCAAATGTTCACGGAGTATCCTGAGATTCTGTTTGTATAACTATTCTCTTGTTATAATTCCATCATTGTCTCTAACACATTTGCCAGGAATCTGGTGTGTATGCATGTGACGGTATGTATAGTATATGTATTATTTGGGATGTGCAGTGTATTCAGATTCGGTTCCAAAAAGTGGAGCAAAAATGTAGGAGCATCTGCCTACAGTTCTTTAAAACTGCTTCACCTTTTCTGGGGGATTGTGGAGTTCCCTTTGGCAAGTGTCAGATGTTCCCAGAAGACGTAGCTGCTTTAAAGAGCTGCAAACAAGAGCTACAGGGGCACTTCTACAGCCTGAAACACCTTTTGGGAAATGAATACAAATCTTTACACATATTAACATCCATGAAATATCTCTGTGGATTGATCTGTTTGTGCAATTTAGCCCTTTTGGAGCATCAAAATATACAGATTTCTAGAGTTCATTTATGAAAAGGTAATTAAGACAATCCCCCTCAAATCCTGATATGCTGCCTCATTATGGCGGAGTGGTTGCTTCTAGGAGGGATGAGTGAAGAATTTTGGATGCGTATGCCAAGACGGTAAGGTCCCAGCAGAGTCACCCAAGGTCATCCCAGCTGCCCAACTAAAGCAGGGACATACATTTCAAGAGAGGAAGATAATGGAGGCAAAATATCATTTGATGAACAATGGCAAAGACATCATTTCATACTACATAGGAGAAGGCACTAGGAAACAATTCCTGAAAAGCACACCAATAGGCAATATACTAATGATGTAGTGCCAGATAACAGCCCCTCGGGTTGGATGGCATTGAACATGTTACTGAGGAAGAGATGAGGATCTTTTCAAGTACATGGAGTCCTCAACTTATGACCACAACTGAGCCCAAAATTTCCATTGCTTAGTGAGTTTTATCCCATTTTTTACCTTTCCTGCTACACTTGTTAAGTGAATCACTGCAGTTGTTAAGTTAGTAACACAGTTGTTCAATGAATCTAGTTTCCCCATTGACTTTGCTTGTCAGATGATTGCAAGAGGTGATCACATGACCCCAGGACATTGCAACCCTCATAAATACATGCCAATTACCAGGCATCTGAATTTTGACCCCGTGATCACAGGGTTAGCTGTGCAAAACAGACATACTGTAGGTCTTTTTTTTTCCAGTGCCGTTGTAATTTTGAACAGTTACTAAATGAATGGTTATAAGTGGAAGACTACCTGTACTAATGGTGTTTATGGTCTGGCTAGATTCAAGTCGATAGGACATCTAATTCCAAAGCTGTGAACAAAGAATTAGAATGACTATGGAGATTCTCAGTCATCCAGGTCATGGTTGTCCCAAAGTTAAGAAAGCACCTTTGGGATAAAAAGAATTACAATGAAAACATGGAACATAAGAAATGTAAACATGGGAAGTTCAACACCATTGATATCTGAGGAATTACATCAGCAAATTGAAATGGACAGGAATTGGATGCTTTGAGTCAGAAGATAATAGTGTTTATTATTCAGGACAAGAAAGCAGAAGAAGGAATGGTTGCTTTTATAGTCAGAAAGGATGTAGAAAACACAATACGGGGGTACAACTGAATAATACATTTTTCCTTTTATCTTAATTATTTTTGACACTTGTGTTTTATTTACCGGTCTATAACTTGATAAAGATTGATTGGATTTAATATCTGTTAGGCTTCACAGGTAACCTTTTAATGTGGCAATTATCTAGACTTGTGCTCTGATCACTGATGCATAAGATGTTCATGAGCATCCTGGTCAAGTTCAATCTGAAATTGACAGATTACAAGAGTAAAATGTGCTGCTTGTGGTTGAAGATTGAAATGCCAAAGTTGGAAACATAACATAAAGGAGGAAAACATGGTTGGGCTGATCAGCCCAGGAAAAGAAGCAGGAGAATGATTTACCAATTTCTACTAATCCAATTAGTTCTTCATTGGTAACAGTGTTTTCAAACAACCAAAACTATAGTTATCTATGTGGGCATTACCAGTTAAAGTACCACCAAAATGATATTGACTATATTATTGTGCAAAGATTTTGAAAGATTCAGCTATATTAACAGAGATGTCGGGGTGTGGGGGGGAGAGGTTTAACTGTGGAACAAATCAAAAACTGCTCCTGTGAAAGTTCCAAGTCAAGCTAAGGTGGAAGAAAACCAGCCATTTTTCCTCTGTATGATATTGAGCGTATGCCTAGTGCTTTCAAGGAGAACATCCGGAATCACTTTGAAGTCCTAAACCTCACTGATAGAGAACAGGAAGAACTGTGGATTGAAATCAAAGAAGGGCCAATATGAAAAGACAGTGTCAAATAGCAAGAAACTAGAAAGCAAACTTGATTATCAGTGGAATTGCCAGCACAGGTTGCCAAGAAGAGGAAAGAAGCCAAATCTAGGAAAGACAAAGAACGTAGGAACAAACTTAATAAAGAATTTCAGAACATTGTAAGAAATGACAAGAAGCAATATCGCAACATTTCTAGAGACGTCAAAGATGAAAAATATGAACGCCAGGCATTCGAACCAGCTTTGGAAAATGAAAAATAACAAGAAATATTATTGCTGAAGCAGACTAGATAATTCAGAAAGCCAAAGGAGTCAGTACGGGCTTCACTGACTACAGAAATACCTTCAATTGGCAATTAAGACACTGAAGTGGTAGATAACTTCTGCCTTTAAACAACAATAAAGGAACAGTAAAAGTAGTCAGGAAATACACTGCAGACTAGCCCTTGAAAGGACAGCAATGACATTCATATCCAGGTGCTGCTTTATATCTATATTTATTTATTTAGTTAGTTAGTTAGTTAGATTTATATACCGCCCTTTCCCGAAGGACTCAGGGCGGTTTACAGGGCATTTAAAAGAGAGTCAATACAAACGTTAAAACAAATTTAAAAAGATTAAATAAAACCCTGAGAACAATAAAAAACCCAATTAAAATTAAAATTAAAAAATTCTCAGCCTGGGCCAGAGAGCTCGAAGAGCCAGGTCTTCAGGTCCCGGCGGAATGAACGGAGGTTGGGGGCAGTCCTAAGCTCCGCAGGCAGCTGGTTCCACAGGGCAGGCGCACCCACTGAGAAGGCCCTACCCCTGGGTGTTACCCGCCGGCAATCTTTAACCGGCGGCACCCTGAAAAGACCCTGGTATGTAGGGTTCTGATCACTCTCATTTTGTGCTCCAGTGGGTAGTAAGAATCAAAATGTAGATATTGATCTGTGTGGGGGGTTTTTCTTCATCCAACAGAACAACCACTTCATAAATGCATGGCACAACATAGGAGAACAAACCCATCAGGACGAGAGTCAGCAGTCCATCTGCATTTAAAAGACAAAAGCCACTTTTTCAAAGACAGCAAATTCTACATTTTGGACAGAGAAGACCTCTGGTTTGAAAGAGGGATCACAGAGGCCATCTATGTCAAAACTGAACGGCCCTTCTCTTAACAGAGTGGGGACATCATCTATCTTCAGCCTATAACACAGTCCTTTCAGCAGTTCCAAGAAGGCTCAACACCCATTTGCCTTACTCAGGTGATCCTGACAACACAGATAAATCTCCAGGTGGCCTCAAAGACTATCTAAAAGAATGCAAATGACCAGCTGTCTGCAAGGAGTATAAATCTTTCCATTCCCCACCATCCAATCGGAGCTGAAGAAGCTTCTTGGATGAGAAACGAAACATCTTCAAAGAAAAACAGGGAAGTCCAGTTACCTAGTGAAAAAGCACCTTTGGGATAATTATGACCTGGATGACTGAGAATCTCCAAAGACCAGTAAGGTAGAAACCCAATTAGAAGTCCAGAAAGGTCAGACTGGGACAGATCATTATCCTGGAGAAGGTCTGCCTGTCCGTTGCTATGAGTCAACTCTGATAGAAGGCATATAATCAAAAATTACTATAATTACTATAAAATACTTCCATAATCAATAACATCTACCCCATTGAAGACTGATTTTTTTTTCTCTCTCTCTGCTAGATCTGAGAATCTGAACTGAATATATAGGCCTAAATAAGTAACTGAAAGATAAATAAGTCCTTTGAATTTATGTAAGATAATTAGCAATTCTACAATGTTAGAAAATTCTGCTGATTTTGCTAAATTTAGAGGGGAATTTCCTAGAATTTGGCGGAATTGTCTTAGACAGTATGGTGCTGGTCAGTTGTTCCTATTGTTTTGTTTGGGTTTTTTTTAAAGGAAAGAAGTTTCTTGTTTTAGCTTGTGACATGCAGTATATATTCTGCCTATTTAGCTGTCTGGCACAGCAGGGTTTTCAATGACTCCCTTGCCTATGCCCTAATAATTGTATTTATGGATATTATAAACAGACCAATGCTGTTTTCTGCTATTCACACTGCTGGCTGGCTCTTCCTACCAGTTCTCCTAGGAAAAGTTTTAATGGCTTTATCTGAACGTTGGTTTCCACATTTTTCTTTCAGGAAGATTAGCAATAGAATTAAGGCTTTTTTTCCCCCAGGACCTATCTTGCTAGACTTGCAGCTTCAGACACCATTCTGACAATCCTAATTTCTGTTATTAAGAAATCTTATTGATTTGCAGTGCAGCAGAGGTCTGGAAAAAACAGGGTTTGTGAGATTCTTTTAACATGATTGATCTCACATTATTTGCTACACTTTGCTTTTTCTGGTTTTTTTTTTTTTTGAGATACCTACTTTGAATCTTGGCAAAGCCAAGGATGCATATATTTTAAAAGATTTTCAGATTGGGCAAGTGAATTTTACTGGGGAAGAAACTCCAGAGAAAATATAGATAAACAGGTCCTGTTCAGTCGTAGCCTCTGTGAAAAGTGCTGCCTTAGGTTACTCTGACTGGCAAATCCTAACAACTTTTGTAGTGCAGCTGATTCTTTTTAGATAACACAACAGACAGGCTGCCAGAAAAATAGAGCATTGGCAGAGTGCAGATCACAGGTCTGGACCTCATGTCTAAAATCCAGTTCAAAAATCCAGGGGCAGCAGATGACATGTGTCTTTAACACCTGAGAAATTGTAAACAGACCAGGCTCCACCACCAGGTTTTTTTTTCATTCACTGCATCCTATTTTTAAATATGTAGTCTAGCCAGTGGGCCATCTAAATTTAATATAGATATTTCATTCTATTATTTTTTTTTTGCTCAGAAACGTTCTTATCCCTTTCCATAGTCTACACATTTTATGGCAAGATGTTCACCACAACCTTAGCAGAAATCATCTCAGTTTTATTGGACTATGGGACTTTTGAAAGGTGCTATATGGGACTTCGAAAGATGAGCTGCCTGTACAGAGAGCATTTCTTCTGTTTTAATCAACGTTATTAAAGCTTTGCTTGTTTCTTTGTTAGTTGTGTTAGCTAGTTTTGAAAATTGGACAGCAGTGGGATGCGGCCTTTTCAAAAGGATGTGGAGCAAAGTGGAAGATTTTGCATCTAGCAACTAACTATAACTATTAACTATACCATTGCATGGAATACTTTCAATTAAAAGGATCTGGCACCTTCAGTAAGCAGATGATAGATGGACTTAGGCTTAGATCAATCTTTCCCAAACCAGATGTACTCCATATGGGCTGGATTCCAACTCCTTTATTTCTGTTTTGCCAGCTAAAATCCAAGCAAGGCAGAGATCCAGACAAAGGTCGTCCTCAACTCAGAACCATTCATTTAGTGACCACTCATTGCAATTGGTCTCTGCAGTTATGACCATCACAGCAACCCCACGTTCCCATGATCAAAATTTGGGGGGTTGGCAAACATCCTGGGGGTCGTGTGAACACCATTCACAAGCAAGCAAAGTCAATGGAGAAAGCTGGATTCACTTAACAACCACACGATTCACTTGACGACTGTTAAGTGTGTCGCTTAACAGCCATAGCAAAAAAGGTCATAAAAAGGCCGTGCTTATCAACATAAACTCTGGTCCCAATTGTGATTGTTAATTTAAGGATTGCCTGTGTAGCAATTGGTCAATTGCTTGCTTAATTTAGAGTTGAACCTCCTTTTTGACTCCCGGTTATCTCTGAATTCTCCTGTGGTGATGATGGCAGGAAGTAGATGTACATCATGCAGCTGTTCCTGAGCTGGTTGACCTTAACTTTTTTGTCTTATAGTGAGGCTTGAATACTGAAGTAGGCTCTACATAAGATAATTCTGGTGGATGTCTAGAAGCTTCAGTTATAGGCTGTTGACTAATGCATGATCCAGCAAGGCTTGCATTGTTGACAGTCCTGTACTACCTACTTGCCAGTTGCATTTAGGTTGCTATTTAAATTTAAATTATTGTTTTTTACCTTCAGAGGTCTTAAGCAGCTTGCGGTCTATGTACACATGGAACTGGCTATTTTAGAAGGAGCCTGTTTAGACATTATGATCAGCAGTAGAGTTCTCTTAAAAGACCCCTTCAGGTTGATAGGGCAGATTTTTCTCCTGTGCAGCTCCCAAGTGCTGGTCTGTGCTCCCTGGGATTTTATAGCCAGTCCCCACTTTTTCTGTTCTGGAAAAGAGCCAAGATCTTCCTCTGTCACAAAACTTTTTTTCCAACAGAATTAAGTGATAGTGATTTTTAACCAGCTTTATCCTAGTTTAAACTTAAAAAAAAGATTGTTAAACTTTGAGTAGCCTTTGGATTCCAAAAAAGCAGGAATTAATAATGAGGACTAATTTGTCAAATATCAAGCTGTGGTAAACTACATCATATGTTCTAATTTGGAAGGCAGCATCAGAAATTTCCCCAGGAGCATTATAGAAATTTGGGTTGATAAGATGTGCATTCATTAAATCAGGCTCTTTTCTAAAAAGAGCCTGCAGCATTTTTCATCTTTGCTCAAGTCTTGCGGGAATTCAGTGCCTCCTTTTTTTATTTTTTTATTTTCATTACAGAGAGAATCACTACCAAAAAAGAAGGCCAGTGTGCAAGACCTCTATTTACCTGTTGTACCTACTTGTGAGACACCGGATTAATAATAGCTACTTAATAAAAAAACCCACTGACCACATTTGCACAGAATGCTTAATTTAAAAGTGTATTAGCCTGTTTTTCTGGGCTCATACAAAATACTGAATCATAAATTAACCTAAGAGGCAGAATCTTAACACAAGGCTCTAAGCAAAATAAATAAATAAATAAACAAACTATATACTTACATATATATGCCCCCGACCTCCGTTCATTCTGCCGGGACCTGAAGACCTGGCTCTTCGAGCTCTGGCCCAGGCTGAGAATTTTAATTTTAATTTTAATTGGGGTTTTTACTCTTTCAGGGACTGTTATAATCTTTTAAATTGTTTTTAATTTTTGTATTTCTTGTCTTAATTCCCTGTAAACCGCCCTGAGTCCATTTCGAACTCTTTATGTTCTCATCAGTCAGTCATACCCTTTATCTGAGATTCGAACCTGGGCTGATTGTATATTAGGCAGTTGTTTTAACTTGCTGAGCCACAGGTTCTTTCTCTCTTTTTATTAGCTAGAAGGCAAGGCTAAATATCAGCAAGTTAAAACAACTGCCTAATATACAATCAGCCCAGGTTCGAATCTCAGATAAAGGGTATGACTGACTGATGAGAACATAAAGAGTTCGAAATGGCCATCTCAGCCTCCCAAAATTCTTTATTAGCAATTTGAATAATTTGCACAAATAATGAGCTGTCATAGTTGACTATATCCTGTGGATAAGCCTTGAGACAGGCCAAAGCAGGAATGAAAGAGTTAATTAGCAAGGTGCTTTCACAAAGCCTTGACAAATACTTTATATATATATATATATATATATATATATATATATATATATATATATATATATATATATATATATATATATGTATATGTATATGTATGTATATATATGTATATATATGTATATATGTGTGTATGTATATATATATATATATATATATATATATATATATATATATATATATATAAAATCAGATAAGATATATGTGGTTAAACATGTTTTGCAAATGCACCCACCCGAATGCCAAATGTGTGCGTGAACGCCAAAAGCGCCGGAATGCAAAGGCACCCAGGTTTGTCCAACCGCAGTTTTTGTATGATGCTGAATTCTTGGTACCTTTCTGAGACCAAGCTGTAAAAACCCTGCAGGGCTGGAGAGCAGGCTTGTTGAAGGGACAGTGGCTCTCCATATGGACCGCTAAAGAAACCCCAAGAGAGCAACTGCCGTTGTGCCCGCAACCTGCTTGCAGACCTTTCAATGGGTGACTAATTGGCAATGGGGGGGCGGTGGGGGGGGAGGGAACCGACCCATCCTATCCTGCAGCTCGCCTAATTTTAGGCGCACCCTAGCTTTCTTCTCTCCCTTCCCCATTCTTTAGATGAAAGGTGTGTGTGTGTGTGTGTGTGTGTGTGTATGTGTGTATGTATGTATGTATACACACACACAGGGCTTCTTAGATGAAAGGGGTGTGTGTGTGTGTGTGTGTTTGTGTGTGTATGTATACACACACACAGGGCTTCTTAGATGAAAGGGGTGTGTGTGTGTGTGTGAATACACACACACAGGGCTTCTTAGATGAAAGGTGTGTGTGTGTATGTATGTATACACACACACAGGGCTTCTTAGATGAAAGGGGTGTGTGTGTGTGTGTGTATGTATGTATACACACACACAGGGCTTCTTAGATGAAAGGGGTGTGTGTGTATGTGTGTGTATGTATGTATACACACACACACCGGGCTTTTTTTCCTCACAGAACGCTCAGAACGGAGTTCTGACACCTTTTTGGGATGGAACCTTGTAGGATAGGCAAGCCGGGTTGCATGACGTGTGTGAATTCCGGCACCTTTTTTCCTTATACAAAAAAAAAAAGCACTGCATATACCTTATTTATTTATTTATTTCCCCCTTCCGGGAAGGGAAAGCGTGGAAGGGCCAAAAGGCCAGCAGGCTTTAAGGAGGGACCGAAAAGGACCCGGCTGATTTGCATGTAAAATCAATCGCGGCGCTTGGCCAAGCCAATTCGCCGAACGGCCCAAAGGCTCCTTTGACTTTGCTGACATCACGCGGGCTCATTAGCATGCAGGCGAGGCGAGCTCCGCAGCGGCGAGGGTGCTGAGCCCCGGCGCGAGCGAGCAGCCCAGCCCGCCCCGGCCCTCGGAGGAGGCTGCTGCTTCTGCCGCTGCTGCTGCTGCTGCTGGAGCCGCTGGGATTCGGCGAGGGAGGGCGGGCGGGAGGGAAGGAGGGGCTCCGGACTGGACCCAGCCTGGCTGGCTCGAGCCGGTCATTCGCTAAATCCAGATCGGGATTGCTGGAAGAGGCAAGCAGGCTTGTAGGAAAGCAGGAGCGGAGCGGAGCGGTCGGTCGAATCCCAACCCGGCTCGGATCCCGGGCAAAAGCGATGCTGAGCTCTCGAGCCGAGGCGAGGAGGGCTCACTCGCCCCCACCGTCCCGCTGACGGGCAGTTTTTTTTTTTTTCTTCCCACCCTTTCAAGCCATCCTTATACTTTCGGGTTTTTTTTTTAAATGTGCGTGCCTGCCTGCCTGCCCGAGAAGCTTTTTTTTCCTTTCTTTTTTTTGGGGGGGGGGGGGGACAAGAAGCCTGCTGTTGCTCATTTGGAGAAATCTCCCGCTGGCGACTCCGAGGCTTCTGCAAGATCAGAGCGAGCGAGTGGGGAACGAGATACTACTTAACGAGGCTGCGTTTTGTTTTTTTCTGGGGCTTTGCAAGCAGCTAGTCCTCCCCGAAGAAAAGTAAAGTCCGTTTGAAAAAAAAAAATAACAGTCGTAATAATAATAATAAAAGAGAGAAAGGAAAGAATTCGTGGAATTGGAGAGAGAGAGAGAGAGAGAGGACATTCCTGACGTTGGGAGCGTTGGGAGCGGCTGGGAACAGGTAAGTGATGCTACCGGTCGGGAACTTGGTTTATTTCCGAGGGTCTCTGGTTGGGAAGCTTCGCGGGTCGTAGAATAGGGAGCGAGTCACGTGACAAGTTTTGGGATTCGCTTCTCCGCCGGACCGGCCCCTTGATTCGGAGCACGTCCGGTTTGGAAGCCAGCTTCGGATTGGGAAAGCGTGCCGCGGTGGAGGAGGATGGCCTCTTCAAGCGGGGCAAGGCTTTGCTCGACATCCTACCCTTGCGTCGCCATCTCCAGCTCGGCTCTTGAGACCCCGGAGTGGCCACCGGAGTCTTTCGTAGGAGGAGGAGGAGCAGGGCTTGATCTTCTGGCCAAGTACGTGGCAGGCTGCCAGATGTGCGGAAATAGCCCTCTGGTAAGCAGCCTTCCTCCTCTCGGATATGTTATGCCGGGCTGCTGCGCCGGCTGGCATTGCCACCCTTCATCCGGAAGGCGTGAGGTTGGGGAAAAAAAAAGATGCTGCGTTACATGGTTTGTGGGTGAGGCCGCGTGTGGGTGTGTATTCTCGTTTCATCTCATCTGTTCGCTTTTCTTTCCTGCAAGAGTTCGTCATCAGAAATGTGAGGGATTTCAGAGTCACTGATTTAATGGTTTTATATTTATACAGCTAGGAACGAGCCGTGTGATGGTAGTGATGATGGGTGATCATTTTCCTGAACGGCCAGCTATGTTCTCTGAAGCTTAGGAAGATTTTTTTTTCCTCCAGTGGTTTGTTTGTCCTGCTTCTTCTCCTTCAAATCAAATTTCCCCAGACTTGGTTCTTGGGGATGGAATGTATTGGAAATCAACTCCCATGACTGGCAACCTTTGAATTATGGAATTGTGTGAAGATGCCAGTGAGCCTAGCTTGAAAAGTGCTGCTTCCTAGTATTTGTTTTGTGGTAGTGTCGATGTGGTTTTTTTTTTAAATCCAGTTGTTCCTTGTTAGTGGTCTGTCCTGAACTTATCCTGCTCTTCTTTAATGGCATTTCACATTCCGCAGAACAGTGCCTGGAGGAAAGAGAATCAGGATATCTCATTCCAAGAGTTAAATGGGTGATCAGAGATAGTTGTGTAGCTTTTCCACTGAGGGAGAAAAGTCTGTGCATGTTTCATCTGATTGTTGAAGGATGCTTTTCCATTATCTTCTTGTCATGAGCTTGGGGCCCCTCAACAGAATGATTTCCATTTGCTCCAGGTGATGTGCGAGTTCTTCCCCTGAACATATTCACAACACTGCTCGTCATAAGGGAAGGCAGATTTTTGAATAAATTACTATATTTAAAAGACTCTGAAGCTTTCTGATATTCCTGAGCAAGTCAGGAACCCCCACAACCATTTTATGTGTTTTGTTAAATCTCAGGAGAGTTTAAATACACAACCTTCCTCTACCTTGCACATGAAGACTGTCCTTGTCCTGGTTTTAAATCAAGAATAGCACTGAGGCTGTGGGAGGCGGTGCGGGGGTGGGGGTGGTGGGGGTGGGCTCCTTGCAAAACAATTTCCGAGAAGAATTGCCAGAGCAAACATTCGGAATGGAATGTCTTAAGATAGTAAAAGGGTTTGGAGGAAGAGAAGCAATGTGAACAATTGCAGAGGGGTAGGAAAGGCATCTGATGCTAGTACAGGCTAACAGAGGGGTGGCTAAAAGCTTTTCTATAGCTTGTCATCATTCTAATGCAACATGGCTTCCAAACAAGTTTTTTGTCCGGTTCTAATTCAAAAGTCTCTTTCATCTCATCGTCTGAAGCGCCAAAATAGGTGATGGGAACCTTTGAGGATCCAAAGGCTGTTGCTTGCCAAGGTGGCCCAGTTTGACATTGTTGTTGCTGTGTGCAATTGCACATATAAATCTTACACTTATAAAGCTTGCCATCTACCTCCCCCCCCCCAAGTTCTCTTCCTTGGCAGCAGATTTAACTACGCATCAGCTTTGAAAATGCTAAAGTGCCTTCATGCTAGAGTTGCAGACATGTAGATGGACTCCAGTTAGATTTAAAACAAAGCAGGAATCTGTAAGATAGAATAATTCATTCATGGGGAGGGCAAATGGCTCTGTTTATCTAGCGATGAAGGACTTTATTGAGTTGCAATGCTATCTTCCTGATTTGGAAAGTAGGATTAAAAAAATGTGCATGCATACACACACACACACACACACACACACACACACACACACACACAGCATTGCAAGCCTTTCAGAGCACACTCATGCTGCACAAATTGCTGTGGAAATAAAGTATATCCAAAGGTCTATTTCTCCCTAAGATTTCTCTCCTGCCCCCATTCTGTCTCCTTGCTAAAAAGTGCACTTAAATGCTAGTAGCATCTGCTCAGTGCACATGGCAGTGTGGTTTGCATTGCTGGTAGGTATATGACCGCTCTTGCTAAGTTTGCAAGGTTGCTTGAGGTTGCATTTTATAGCCCTCCCATATGAAAATTTTTAATACTGCCCACCTTGCAAAGCCAAGCATTCAAAACCCTTGGGACAAACCTGGTATAAGACTAAAAGGAAGATAGGTAGGAATCACGATCTGATAGATGCATCGGGAGCCTTGCAGATGGATATTATTCTCCGGCATGTAGGAGTTATTCCCATTTGTCTTAAAGAGCTAAAAGCTAACTTCACACCCAACTTTCTTTGTGGGGGGAACACTTTGTGTAAGTTTGCAGTGTTGAAAGCGTCTCGTTTAAAGTGTGTCTCTTGAAACTTGGGAGAGCAGGCCGAATGATCTCCCACCACATCTGTAACTGTTGCTCTGCTTTCATCCATCACCACCATTTGCCAAAGTTACCCTGCATGTAGGCACAAGAAATAAAAATACAGGGTTGGGTTGCAGAGCATCATTGAGATGCCTTTTGTTCTGCGAGATGCAGCCGTGGTTGCAGTGGCAACAGGCTCTGTTATGACACTGCTTTTGAAGCTGTCTGGCACAGACTTGCTAAGTAGGACGTTCCTTCCTGTTCCCAGCTGTGAACCCAATCAGACCCTCATTTCCCAATAGCAGTAGTGCTTTCCAGCCTCCCCCCTTCCTGCCCCCACACAATTTTCAAATTATAACTGCAGAGGGATACTGCTTTCAAAGCTTGCTATCTCTGACTCAAGACAAAATGTAAAGGAATTTAACTAGACATTTTCTGGCTTTCACGTGTGACTTAGAGAAAAGCTTTCAATGCTACAGCCAAAGTCTTATTGCTTCCTTGGTCCCTGGACAATTGGCTCTACTGTAAAAATGTGAAGGAATTAAACTGAGATAACCACAAGGATTATAGGGGATGCAGCAAAAAAAAAAGAGAAGAAGAAAGCACTAAGTAATCACGTCTAATTAGAAGTCCAATTGAATTCCACTGTATGGAAAAGAACTCCACATTTTGTTCTGATAATTTTGCCCCATAAGGTCAAGATGCATTTGTTTATTTAATAATAAATACCTTAGATCAGGGGTGTCAAACACAATTTCATTGAGGGCCGCATCAGCATTGCGGTTGCCCTCAGGGGGCCGGGTGGGTATGTCCAGGGTGGGCGTGGCTAGAGTGCGTATGGCCTACTGGGTGGGCGTGGCCAGCTCTACATCGTTCACATCAAGGGTGCCTATGGGGGCCTGGGCAGGAGTGGGACAGATCTGAGGGTCTCTGGCAGAAGGAGGGTCTTTGGGCCAGGGCCAAGGCAGTGGGGGCCGTTCCCTCACTGTTTCCAGGATGGCTTCGCGGGCCGCATGAAACCACTTTGCGGGCCGGATCCGGCCCCCGGGCCTTGTGTTTGACATGTCTGCCTTAGATAGAGCCATGGCATATAGCAAGAGTCACCGCCCTGAGTCCTTCAGGAGAAGGGTGGTATAAAAATTTAATAAATATAAATATAAGTAGCCTATGTGTCAGATAATTTGAATTTCAGCTTCCTTAGGCTCCAGCAAATAGTTCCATTGGCCAAGGATCATTGGTATTAGAATCAGAAATGGGAACCAGCAGCTTGCTTATGGTTGCCATGTAGCAGTGGCCTATCAAGATGTCCTTGAATTCTGGACAGTATTTTTGGCAACCATATGGGAGCGGCTTTTAATTGTCCATATATGACAGCAGGTAAAATTCATTACAAACTGATCTGTTTGTTTCTGGAAAGTCTGGAAAATCATGAGCCCCCTTCAGTTAATTAAGAATACAATATTGGAAGCAAATAATTTTTTTCAGCTCTTCAGTCTTCCTGTATTGGGGGTGGTCATATTAAATTCTGGGTCATCTGCCATTCCAGTTACTATGGCATAAAAATAATTCATTGGCACCAGACTATAGCCAAAATAGAGACATCTGACAGGACTTCAGCAGCTAGTGTTAATTGGGTTTTGGAAAGTCACGTCAGTGAGAGACAGTTTGAAATCTTGTAGGAAGATAATTGGATGCTGCTGGACCACTCATGTTTCCTTAGGATGAGTTTATTTCTATGATAGTAAAATGGGCAAATCTGGGATTAATGCTTTCTGAAGGTCATTTATTTAGGTTGCCTCTACTATCCTAACTAGTATTCATACAGCCAAGAATTAGCAGTAAAGGAGTTAGAACCAAAAGTTATAAGAGAAAGAAAAGGCCAAATTGCAAATGATAGCAGCAGCCAAAGACAATGAAAGTCGGAATACTTTTTTATGCATTTTTAAGCAATGAAAAATAGTTGCAAGTCAAATACCTAGCCTGGGCAATAATTTTAAAAATGTCAGAGTCCTCATTTCCCTTCACAATAGCACCACAGCCTGGGCAATCAAATATAGAATTGGGCCTCTGATCCTTGCAATTAGGTGAGCAATTTTTTCTTTCAGAAACACAGATATGCTGTACATAAAGGTTTGCCGTGGTTCTGATAAATGCTGAGAGATGATCTGGCCCCTAACATACATGCACCTTTTTTCAAACTGTTTCTTAGTCTGTTTCTACTCTCTGAACACTATCTGCAAATCTATTTGAAGCTGACCTTGTTTGCCAGCAAACCTTTTGGGGCAATGCACAATTTTGAAAGCAAGTTGCAGGTGTCATCTGGCTTGCTTTCTCACAAAACAACAATTATGGGGAGTGGAGTTTTTAACAACAAACTGATTAGATAGTTCTGGCTTCCTCCTTTAGTCTGCCAGATTTGATTACCTTGTTCTGCACGCACACACAAAACACGTTTATATGTTAACACACATAAGTGTCTGTGTATGCCTAAAATAAAGAAGGGAATAATTATAAAGAAATTAGAACGTAGCAAGAAAAGTATAGCAAGATCCAGCTATAATCAATATATCCACTAAAAATAGATTTTCTAAAAGTTGGTCATTTAATAGTGAAATAATCTTAAGTATGAATAAACTATATTTTATATTATGAGATACTCTTCTACTGTTGCCAGTTGCCATATAACTTTGGACCAGCTTTTAATTGCATATCAGTTTTTATCTTTCCAAGGGTAAGTTACAGTATAATGCAGACATGTCAAACACAAGGCCCGGGGGCCAGATCCGGCCCGCGAAGTGGTTTCATGTGGCCTGCGAAGCCATCCTGGAAACAGTGAGGGAACGGCCCCCACTGCCTTGGCCCTGGCCCAGAGACCCTCCTTCTGCCAGAGACCCTCAGATCTGTCCCACTCCTGCCCAGGCCCCCATAGGCACCCTTGATGCGAATGATGTAGAGCTGGCCATGCCTACCCAGTAGGCCACATGCACTCTAGCCACGCCCACCCAGTAGGCCACGCCTACCCTGGCCATACCCACCCAGCCCCCTGAGGGCAACCGTAATGCTGATGTGGCCCTCAATGAAATTGAATTTGACACCCCTGGTATAATGCTTTCTCTCAACCCAACCCATCTCACCAGGTTGTTGTTGTGTAGAAAATAGGAGTGGGGAGAGGTGTGTTGGATATATGTTCGCTGTCCTGAGTTATTTGTAAAAATAAAAAAGGCAGGATACAAATAAAGAAACAACTACCAGGCTGTAATAAAAAAGAAAACAAGGCATTTTGGTCTAATAGATTTTCATTTGGACATTCAAACAGTGATTTTAAAAAAGCCCCAAGTGAGGTACATAATGATTGCATTTTGAATAATTACACTCCATTCCTGAAAGGTTATTTTCCAAAATGTTTCAACATTGCCACTAAAGATAGTGAATTTCTTCTTGTATACATTTTGTTTACTAGCAGTTCTTAACGTTGTGAACTATGCATCTATCTGATTAAGCATTATAGAGGTTAAATGCTATCTGTGTACAATCTTTAATTATTTTCTCTTTGGCTGAAACTGATTTTGTAGGTTTAACATGCCAGATTAAAACCCATTTAGTTCTCCCAGTGTGGGAATGTAAGTCCTTTTCTGAGGTTGCTTTAACTCCCTTGGTAGTATATTTGCAGTCATGTGAAGTACATCCTCTTTGAGTTCTGTGGTCTATGTAACAAAACATAGTAAAAATCATATGGTCCTTAGAAATTCTTAAAAGCAGGTAACAAAACACATGTCATAAACACATGACATATGGCATGTCATCATTTATTTTGCAAAAAGAAAACCAAAATAGAGAAGCCATGTGTGAAAAACATAAGTACACCATATGTTTCAGTAGCTTGTAGAACCACCTTTAGCAGCAATAGCTTGGAAGTAATTGTTTTCTGTATGACTTTATCAGTCTCTCGCATCATTGTAGAGCACGGGTGTCAAACTCGCCACGTCACATGACGTGTCGCGACGTATTGCAACTCTTTTTGCATTGCCGGCAATGGGGTATGATGAAACCAGCTTGCGGGCCGGCAGTTTGACACCCCTATATGTAGAATCATGTGAAAACGTACGAGAATCCTCTTCACCATGCTTAGTTTTCTCCATTTTGGCTTTCTTTTTCTAAAATAAATAATGGTATGGTATAATATATCATGTGTTGTTGCTCATCTGAGGTTGTATTTACCTACTTTTAAGAATTGCTAAGGACCTGATGATTTTTACTATGTCCTGACATGCAGAACCATAGAACTCTAAAAGGGTTCTCTTACTTCTTCACATGACTTTAGGTGTGGAAAATACTAACTTAGCTGTAGTACAGATCAGCCTTTCATAGTTTAAGTTGCAGGTCAGTATCCATTGTTCAATTTCTGTTGAAGACCTACATAGTCACTTGGCTGAAATGGACAACCATAGAAATAAAACAATAAAAGTAAAGAAGTTCAGTTTTCAAGGTTGCAGTGAAATGAACCAGCTGTAAAACATTTTGCTTCATTCTAACTGAAACACTTCTGAAATGCTTCCATGTTATAGGTTCAGTCCTTAAACTAAGCATACTGTATTTATTTGCATGAAAAGACAAAGCCTAAAATGTGAATGAAGCAGACATTTCAAGATTCTGCTATTTCTGTATGTAATTGTGTTCTACTGGAATCATCTTGGGAAAAGATTACGTGTTGTGTGCTCCAATATGTGTATGTATGATGTGAATTGCACACTTGGGTCATGTGATGCAAAATGTCACAAGTATACCCTTGGGCAGAATGATGTCATGGCACTTATGCAGACATAATGTTGACACCGTTTATAAGATCCTGCTGTTTGGGTCTAAACAGTGGTTTAACTTGAAATCATTCTAATTTTATATTTTAATTTGGATCAGATTTTTGCCTGCATGGCTGAATACTTTCAAGAAATGTTCCTACCCCTTTAAATTTATCTTTCAAGTTTTTTTTAAAGCATTATCTTTATTGCATTTTAACAAAATGGTATTCAGACACTCTTTTTCTACATAAACATTTTTTTTTAATTTTAATTCCATTTATATCCCGCCCTTCTCCGAAGATTCAGGGCGGCTTACAAGCTTAGCATAATGGAGTTCAATAAATTTCAAATATTTTTATAAATGATAATTTGAGGTCCATTAACATTCTAGCTATAGAAGTTAATATTTCTTCCGTTATCTAGACAATATAAAGGTAAAGGTTCCCCCGCACATGCATGCTAGTCGTTTCCGACTCTAGGGGCCGGTGCTCATTTCCGTTTCATAGCCGAAGAGCCAGCGTTTGTCCGAGGACGTCTCCGTGGTCATGTGGCCGGCATGACTAGACGCCAAAGGCGCACAGAACGCTGTTACCTTCCCACCGTAGTGGTCCCTATTTTTCTACTTGCATTTTTACGTGCTTTCGAACTGCTAGGTGGGCAGAAGCTGGGACGAGTAACAGGCGCTCACTCTGTTACGCGGCACTCGGGATTTGACCCACCAAACTGCCGACCTTCTGATCGACAAGCTCAGCATCCTAACCCACTGAGCCACCGTGTCCCTTCTAGACAATATAGGAACGTCTAATTTATTATTCCATGCATTTTTTAAACATTGGTGTTTGTATGTAGATCTTTGGTCATTCAGGTTTTTTCCCTGATACCATTCCCTGATATGTGTGTGTGTGTGTATGTGTGTGTGTGTAAATTTTTTTGGCTTGCTAACAAAGAATAAAGGGAGACCGATATGATCATTTCAAACTTATTTGTTCTCATCAGTCAGCCATACCCTGATGAGAACAAATAAGTTTAAAATGATCGTATTGGTCTCCCTTTATTCTTTGTTAGCAAGCCAAAAAAAATTACACAAATGCTACTGCCTGTAGATGGCCTTGGGCTAGGCTAAGTCAGGAAATAAGATTTGTCCCGTGTCTGGGACTAAGCAAGTGTATTCTGAATGCTTAACAAACATTGAAAACATATATATGTGTGTGTATGTGTATGTATATATATGTGTGTGTGTCTCTCTGTGTGTGTGTATGTATGTATGTATGTATATATATAAAGGTATTTTTTTTAAGTTTTAAGGACAAATTGTTCTAGTATCTCAGGGGTGTCAGAAGCTGAAAATGCTGCTTTCCCAAACAATATTGTTAACAAATGTAGTAATTGTAAATGTAGTCATTGGATTACGTCGGTTAGATGATAACATTTTTATTTCTGGCTAATCTTTAAGACTTTGCTCAGTCAGCAATTTGCTTTTCCTTGGGTTATCCAACAAAATAAGAAGAAGATCTTTAACTGGAATGGAAGGGAGTTTTCTTAATCCCTGTGAGTTTTGGATTACAGTGTTTTAGGCCAGAAAGCAGTAAAGATTTCAGGAGAATTCCAGTAATTTTAGAATAGAATAACAGAGTTGAAAGGGACCTTGGAAGTCTTCTAGTCCAACCCCCTACTCAGGCAGGAAACCCTATACCATTTTAGACAAATGGCTGTCCAGTCTCTTCTTAAAAACTTCCAGTGTTGGAGCATTCACAATTTCTGGAGGCATGTTGTTCCACTGATTAATTGTTCCAACTGCCAGGAAATTTTTTCTTAGTCTTAGGTTGCTTCTCCCCTTGATTAGTTGTTTGCTTTACAGTCCAATCATTAATAAGGGAAAATTGTTTGCAGTCTAAATATTAGCAAGTGGAAAACTTTCTACAGTCTACAAATCAGATCCTCTTGCTGTCAGTCTAGAGTAGGGGAGTCAATGTCACGTGACGTGTCATGATGTATCGTGACTTTTTTGCCATTGCCGACAATAGGCTGGGTGCAGTTTCGCTATGATTCATCCGGCCCGCTGGCCGGCAGTTTGACACCCCTGGTCTAGAGAAAAGAAGGACTATGGAGGATGTGATAGCTGTATTCCAGTCAACTTATTGACGGGGGTCAACTTATTGTCCAAAGCACCTGAGGGCAGGATAAGAAACAATGGACGGAAACTGATCAAGGAGAGAACCAACCTGGAATTAAGGAGAAATTTTTAACGGTGAGGACAGTTAACTAGTGGAACAGCTTCCCTTCAGACGTTGTGGGTGCTTCCTCACTAGAGGTTTTTAAGAAGAGACTGGATAGCCACTTGTCTGAAATGGTATAGGGTTTCCTGATTGAGCAGAGGACTGGACTAGAAGACCTCCAAGGTCCCTTCCAGCTCTATTCTGATTGATTGATTGATTGATTGATTGATTGATTGGTAAGATTCCAGATTTCAGACTCTCTGGGCATAAGTATTTCTTTTAAAAAAATCATTAAGTGAAGTTGGAGATTTTACATTGGTTTAATTGTATTAATAGATACACTTGACAAGTATCAGAAAATGAATTAGGTAAAAAACAAAACCAAACTTTAATATATAGGAACCTGTAACTCTGCCGCGAACTATCATGTTGCCATACTGTTTCACTTCTGCCCAACCTCTGGAAAACATTTTTCTGAGCATGCTTGATGTCCTGCCATCTGTTTCCTTAGATGGCAGCTTTAATAATTTGTCTTTTAATGAATGCATTTTTCCTTGAGGCTCTGGAGCTGCTGAAACAGTTGGCCCGGTTCTTTCCTACTGAATCACAGAAACGTTGAATTCTAGAGTTGGAAGGACACACAAGAATGATCTAACGCTTTTTACCAACTGTGTTCTGTGGAATCCCATGGCTCCTGAGAGACTAAGGAGG
This sequence comes from Vipera ursinii, assembly GCF_947247035.1. Taxonomy (NCBI): domain Eukaryota; kingdom Metazoa; phylum Chordata; class Lepidosauria; order Squamata; family Viperidae; genus Vipera; species Vipera ursinii. The sequence goes on along the minus strand of NC_139513.1, from coordinate 33,655,410 downwards.
CAAAAGTAAATTCACTCAAACGCAGCCAATTTTCTATTACCAGAGCTTTGACTCTGTTATTTTTAAAATAACAGATTATACAGTCTGAAAAAGTTCAAAAACTCTGATCTGGGCTAATCCCCTACAATTGTGCAGAAACCCAATTAAACCATCCAGGAGATACGATTGTCCAGACTACTACATTTTTTATAGAAAGATACTTGTTGCCTCATTTACCTTATTTTTTTTTGGAGTTTCAAAGGATTTTCATATTTTTTTTAAAAAAAAACTCAGGATAAGCAATCTGTTATTCCTGACATGTTATCTAGGCTCTCTGTGTTAAAGCCAGTCAAAAGATTGTTGCAGATTTGTTTAGCATCTGCAAGTAGGTTATTTATTCTGTTCTTGTATTTCATGTATTTATTTATTTTTATAGTGTTCATATTTATATATATGTGCTGTTGACTGGGAATGATAATATGTTACAAGCTTAGTAATGATTATTAACAATGGAAACTACAGTTTTAACTTTTTGAGCTTATGAGCAAGAAGTTAGACCTCTTTTGATCTGATCAAGACTAGTCTAGCACTGTTGCTGTTCCTCGAAGTTTTGTGGCAAGACAATATGACATAGGTTTCCCTGGAATGGCCCTCATCCAATTCAACTGGAAATTATCAGTAAATATCAGAGGAGCCAGCCCAGGTGGAGGATATTTAACCTTAACCAGAAGTTAGGCGCTGCTTTTAGTGCTGAGGAATTCAATGTCAAAGCAAAAAGATATCTGGGAGTTTGAAACATTAAAATGCAATGCACTCTGCCCTTGAAAAATATCCAGAAGCTTCAGTTGATTCAAAATGCAGCAGCCCACATGGTTTTGTGCAAGTCTGGATTTGCACACGTGTCACCTGTCTCGCAGGAGTTGCATTGCTTGTTGATTTGCTTCTAATTTAACACAGATAAGGTGCCAGTTGTCACCATTAAAGCACTACATGGCTTTGGGCCAGGTTATTTGCAGGGCAGTCTTTTCCCAGTTACATCTACCTGACCCACCTGAGCAGAGTGGTAGGATAGGTTATGGCAGACCTCTCAAACTCGCGATGTCCTGTGACATCACGCAATGTATCGGGAGAGTTTTGCCATTGTGGGCAATAGGGTGGGCGCGGCTTCTGTGTGATGCGTCCAGCCTGTGGGCTGGCAGTTTGACACCCCTGGGTTATGGTTCTCTCTTTTAAGGAGGGCCATCTAGTGGAACCAAAAGTAAGAGACTGTGGTGGCTCTCTCTCTGTGGAACATCATCCTTGTGCAGAAAAGATTGGCCCCCACCTTGATATTCTTTTGAAGACATGGTTTTGCTAATGGAGTTGTGGACCCCAGGGTGGTATGAAGTTCATGAGGTGTTTTGTTTGATTCTTGTCACCAGGAGAGTGCAGGTTTATTGGGTTTTGTATTTAGGGTCTTACTTCTGTAAGCCACCTGCAGTCACGGTGAGTGAGTTGGACAGCCATATGCATTTCATAGATAAAAAATAAACAAGCAAGAAAATATATTCTCTCAAACCCTAGTCCATTTGTAGCCTTACTTAGGCTTTGCAAAGCAGTTGGGGTAACAATCTTCTCATAAACAATTTTGTGGTAGAAAGTTGCCTTATTTCAAGTAGAGATAAAAACTGATTTGTTATTGTGTTCCATTAAAGTTCTTTTTCAATCTTGAGATTCTGAAAAGGGAAAAAACCTCCCTGTAAAGATGTTTCTCAATTAATCACTTTTCTAAGGCCCAAAGTCTAGGACTGTAGGTGTTTCAAAAGTTGCAATATTTAGCATATTGTCCTCATTTGGAGGCAAAAATACTTCAGAGTTTCATTAAGAAGCAACAATTTAGTAATTTGGCAGATGCAGATTTTTTTTTGTGCAACTGTTTCTGTATCATATTTCCATACCAAAGTTTTATTTCTTAAAAAAGAGGTTTTTTTTAAAAAAATGAAACTATCTCTAGGTAGTTCAGTGGCCCAGAAAGTCCCCAAGATAACAGTAAAATATGATGCGTGCATGAAAAATAGAACTAAAACATCTGTAATATAAACATAGAAAAAAGTAAATAAGGTACAATTAGATATGTTTTCACGGTCAGCTTTAAAAAAGTATTCTAAACCATATTCAAAGAAGTGAAGGGCAGTGATTATTTATTCCATCCCCATCATTACCACCCTTCAACAGTTAAATCATTTAGCTGGACAGTTGGACACAATTCTACATTTTTATTTTCCAAAAGTATTTCTGGGGTTTATGAACTCCAAATGTTTCTTTGTTAATGAATATGATAATTTGGAATAAATATAAAAACATGGTCTTATGAGTAAGGCCATAATTTAATACACGCCAGCTTTCCATTTATATAAATAAAAACACAAGAAGCTTTGAAAAGAATAAAAGTCAGCTAGGCAATAATAGGGCCAAGGAGCCGGAGGGTGGAACCCCTGGGTGCCTCATTAGTTCTCTGTGCGTTAGACATTAAATCCAGTCACTGCCAACCTAGTAATAAGAAAGGAACATTTTATTGGCAATGAGCATAGTTTGCAATACGTGTAGATTAAGCCAATCCCCACTGTCTCCAGATAGAGCAGAGCAAAATTCTTGTCTGTAGCTTGGGAAAGCCACTACCAGTGAGAGAACAGATAAGTACTCGGCCAGATGGACAAATGGCCTGGTTTAACATAAGCCAGTGTCTTGTGTTTCAGCATCCCACTCAGCAATTTATTTCCTGTGACTTGCAAGTCACAGAAACACATGCCCCAGTTGGAATAGCCATTTGCTCATAGTTTGCTTATTTTCAAAGGGCTTCATGAGAATCTTAACTGAGTTTTCTGGATTTAATATAGCTCTTGGACAGCGTTTCGCATCTGATGCAGAACAGTTATGTTAGCATGAGTTTCTGTATTTCATTTCCATGACAGACCAATGAGTAGGCCAATCAAGAATTTACAGTTTACATTATATAGATAATGCATTCTGAGATTTAAGTGCAATGCTACACTTCCAGATGTGCAGGACTTCAGTTCCTGTAAACCCCCAGCCAGCATGTAGAAATATTTAAAAACCAGGCACTTTCAGCTAGCAGGGCAGACAATCTTAAAAAAACCCCAAAACGAATAGAAAAGAATAAATGAACAAAGAAAAAAGTGTGTGTGGGGGAGAGTATTTAAAAAAAATATTAAATGAATCTTTATTCGCTGTTTTGGAATAGATTTTCAATGGCAGATCTGCCTGTATTGAGATTAAAAACAGGCCACCTTTTGCGTTTACCTTTTCTGAGTCTTTACCCTTTGGATATACTAAAGCTTATGTCTTCATTTTTGATGAGCACCTTTGAGCAAAGGATAATTATTATAATAATCTTTATAAGTCTGTCAAGAGGGCAAGGGGAGTTGCCCAGATTTTGAAACAACTGGACAGCCTCATCTCCATAAGTATTATAACTATGGGAAACACTCCCCCCCCCCCCGAAAACTGGAACTTACTTTAATGAAATTCCTTTCTTTCAAGTTTCTGTATTTCTAATACGAAATATTGTACAGGTAATCCTTGACGTAGAACCACAATTGGACCAGAATTTCTGTTGCTAAACAAGGCAGTTTTTGAATGAATTGCGCCTAATTATCCAAATGTTTTTTTTTAAATCATGGTTGTTAAGCAAATCACTGCATTTATTAAGTGAAACATGAGGTTGTTAAGAGAATCCTGCTTCTCCCATTGACTTTACTTATCGGAAGCCAGCTGAGAAGTTGCAAATGGTGATCACGTGATCCCAGGATGCTGCAACCGTCATAAATACACGCTGGTTGCTAAGTGCCTGAATTTTGATCACATGACCATGGAGATGCTGCGACAATTGTAAATGTGAGGACTGCTCATAGTTATTTTTTTCAGAGCTGTTGTAACTTCGAAGAGTTGCTAAACAAATGGTTGTAAGTTGAGGACTATTATGGAGATGTGGGTGACAAATAAATTTAATAAATAAAATTCACTTGCATTGCACTGTGAAACTGCTTGCATCTATGCATAATCTATTGATTTTTTTTTTACCCTTTGGTTGGTTGTGGTATCAATTGATGATGGAGTAGTACGTAAATGTTTATTATTGTGGTTTATAAACTGTATAACGTATTGGGCTCCAAAAGCCATAGCAATAGAACTTATATATTGCTTCATAGTGCTTTACAAGCCCTAGTCAGCACATTGCCCCCAACAATCTGGGTCCTCATTTTACCAACCTTGGAAGGATGGAAGGCTAAGTCAACCTTGAGCTGCTGACAGTCGAACTGCTGGTAGTGGGCAGAATTAGCCTGCAATACTGCATTTTAAACACTGTGCCTCCACAGCCATGCTGTATTACTACATGCATATATGACATAGCCCTGTTTTTTACCCATCACTTCAAGAGAAATGTTATTTCAAGAGATGCTGGTAAATTGGCATATAATTATTGAAACACGGCGGGATTCAGCAGATAAGAATCTGAAGACGCATTTGCATGAAGCAACCAAGCCCGAATAAATTAAAAGTCAATCCCATGGTGGACCTGGGGCTTTCATAGGGAATTTGCTGAGGTCAGCTTGTTTTGGGCGCTTGTGACATTAAATAGTAAAAAGTCTAGTAAAGCAATCCAGTTTGGCAGAATTCAGAATCTGAAGATCAGACTGCCTGGTTGCTGTTTTGGGAGTTCTTGGCACTGCGTGTTCTCCGGGCAGACTGCCACATCCCACAGACTCTCTGGCAGCTGAGCAGGACCCATTCCTGATGCCTCAGATCCTTTCATTCATATCAGTCCCTCAAGGAATGACTTTGTGTGTACTGTTTTGTGGCCACATGATATTTGGCCTCAGTCTAGCATGGTAATCCTTTCAAGTAAACACAGGTTCATTAGAATCCAATTTTCCTAGCTGGTTCTGCTATGAATCTTTTATAGCGTCTTTTGTGCAGAGAATTACATTTTCTTTATGCAGGTGGCATTTTCTTGCAACCTTGGCGTCTTTTCTGGATATAATATTATTTTCAAGGACAGGTTTGTCTGTACAACCCAACTAATGAGTTTTTAATGAATCTTTATACGTTGTCTAACCCAAGTAAGGTGGCGACGTAAAATGTGATTTTCAGTGATAATCAGTTTCTCTGGCTTATTTAAAATATGTTTTGGGTGAGGACATTTTACATATATTTAAGATTATTGTGGTTCATTTGTTTCTGAAATTTGGCCCTCTGAAGTATCACCGTTTTACAAAATTAAAACTGAAGTCATGGTACAAAAGTAGAGATGGAATGCTCTTGTCTGTAAAGTAAATCCAATTACCTAGGATTGCCTTGGAGAAAAAAAAACACCAAAAAATACAATCAGAACAGAATTTGTCTCTGTACTTTCTCATTTAAGTTCTTTGGGTCTGCTGGTCCTGCAACTCCCAAAATTGTGATTATGACTAGAATAGATTTGATTTGATCTCATATTAAAGTTAAATGTACAGAGGATATGTCCCAGCTTCTGCCAACCTAGCAGTTCAAAAGCACATAAAAATGCAAGTAGAAAAATAGGGACCACTACGGTGGGAAGGTAACAGTGTTCCGTGCGCCTTTGGCATCTAGTCATGCCGGCCACATGACTACGGAGACGTCCTTGGACAAGCTCTGGCTCTTTGGCTTTGAAACAGAGATGAGCACCGGCCCCTAGAGTCGGAAACGACTAGCATGCATGTGCGGGGGAACCTTTACCTTTACCTTTATATTGTCTAGATAACGGAAGAAATATTAACTTCTATAGCTAGAATGTTAATGGACCTCAAATTATCATTTCTTTCTTTTTTCTTCCTTTTTTGCATCCCAGTGTAATTGCAGAAGCCTTGTTTTTACAAAATTGTTTCAGGGTTGAGGGTTTTTTTTCTTGGAAGGGGAAAGGGCAAATTAATTTCCCCCTATGAGTAATTCGTACAACATGGTTTCACGGGAGCTACTTTATCTCCCCGGAGTAGTTGAATGAGTCGCTTGTCTGGATTAGAATGTTTTCATAACACACTACCTCTTGCCCTTCTCTCTTTCCCATGACACTGTTCATTGTGTTGTGTGAACAGGGCACGAGTATTTTAATTGGCTTCTCTGGCTTGAGATTTTCATGGTGTTTCAAATCTCACTTTTTTTTTTGTTTGAGGTAGTAAGGGACTCAAAGTTACCAAATAGTATTAACTAGATTTAGACATGGAGCATCTGAGCGAAGCTTACCTGTAGAAATCTCTAAATGGGGCAAAAGACGGAAGTGTGAGAAAGAGAGGGCAAGGTGTAGTAGACCCAGTGACAGTGTTAAAATACTGCGTATTTAAAGGTTGTATTTCTCTGAAGAACAAGGTGGCTGGTAATTTATTAAAAGTTAAAAAGCTATAAAAAGAAGTGCTATGTCAATAAATAATTTATCCTCCTAAATAATCAAGAGATCACTTAGTAATTTTTCACCTTTTTAGCTTTGATGAATTCTTGAACACACAAATCAGACTGAAAAATGCCAAGGCAATTAAGGGAACAAATTCTCAGTTCAGTCTGACAGCCAATGTCAAACCTTGTCTTTCAATGAGAGCAGGCAAAATCTATCTTTAGAAGTTTTGCCCATGTCACAAAACCTGTTCAGACTATAATTTCAATTTAATGCCGTGTGATCTCTTGACTTTTCAAGGTCATCAGACATGTCTTGTGGACAGATACCCCAATTCAAATTTGCATAACACACTGAACCATAAACCATAGGTTTGCCACCACGGGCATAGATGAAAGGTCTCCATTTCATCTCCACAACAGCAACTCTGGTGATAGATATGACCAAGTGAGAGAAATAGAGACACTGTCCCAAAATTACACAGTGACTTTCCATAGTTAAGGGTGGGCTTAAATCTGGATCTTCCCAGTTGTAGTCCAACACTTTAATCATGACATCACACTTGTTTCTATCCTATCTTTATAGGAAGAGCAAAACTGGAGAAGCTCTGTCTTCAGAAGTTTTCCAAACAGCCCTCCATTGTAAAGGAAGGTCCACCTCACTGTTCTGAAGTTTTACTCCTTTATCTGCCCTTGTCCTCGTACAATTAATCCCTACCTCCATCTGCTTGTCCCCCCAAAAAAGCTCTTATAGCCCATCTGCAATGGGTGGAGATAAGAATGTAGTAAAACTGTGATATAGCAGCAAATGACCAATCTTGGGTAATCTCAGAAAAATTAAGTAAGGTTAGTCATAGAGAATAGTTGGATGGGAGACCACCAGAAAATCTCAATAAAGAGGAAGTTTTTTTAAAAAAGACAATCTGGTAGAAGAAAATTACATTGAGCTTTTCCTTTAGTCACCAGGAGTTGAGTTCCATTTGAGAATGTCTTCTATCTCTTATGGTCTATATTAAAACTAGATAGCACCCAGAGAAGGATTGCTGCTGAACAGCAAGGATTTCAATTGCTTTAAGGAAAAAAAAAAGACTAACGGTTGACTCAGTAAATAAGCATTACAGTTGTATAATATATAGCAACCACTAGATGGCATATTGCTGCTCCACACTTCAAGTTCCCATTATGTGGAGAAAAGTTTGCTGCTCCAATTCTTCCTGCATTTTCCTTTTCAGTCAGCTGCAGATCTGCTCTCACAATTACATCCTGATGCTTTAGCATTGAAGATGCTTTTTATTTGTTCTTACTCTCAGGTGTAAAAGCATTGCCAGAATGAGAGGGGGAGGGTTGTGTAGGAGAAGATGCGTTTACCCAATCTTCCCTGTAGTAAAAATATTTAGTTTTATTTATGTCTGCAGTTGTCATAGTTGTCCTGGATCTGCTAGGGTTTTTAAGCATCCCCCTTCAATACCTGGATTATTTTTTGATCATAAGGGCGTCCTACATTAAGAAAACCAAGATCATGGCATCTGGCCCTCTCAATTCCTGGCAAATAGATGGGGAAGAAATGGAGGAAGTGACAGGTTTTATTTTCCTGGGCTCCAAGATCAATGCAAATGGGGACTGTAACCAAGAAATTAAAAGACGCTTGCTCCTTGGGAGGAAAGCCATGGCAAATCTAGTCAGCACACTAAAAAGCAGAGATATCACCCTGTCAACAAAAGTGCATATAGTCAAGGCTATGGTCTTCCCAGTTGCAATGTATGGCAGTGAAAGTTGGACCATAAGAAAGGCTGAGCGCCAAAGAATTGAAGCCTTTGAACTATGGTGCTGGAGAAGACTCCTGCGAGTCCCTTGGACTGCAAGGCGATCAAACCGGTCAGGCCTAGAGGAGATCAACCCTGACTGCTCCTTAGAAGGCCAGATCCTGAAGCTAAAACTCAAATACTTTGGCCACCTAATGAGAAGGAAGGACTCACTGGAGAAGAGCCTAATGCTGGGAAAGATTGAGGGCAATAGAGGAAGGGGACGACAGAGAATGAGGTGGCTGGATGGAGTCACTGAAGCAGTAGGCGTGAGCTTAAATGGACTCCAGAAGATGGTAGAGGACAGGAAGGCCTGGAGGAACGTTGTCCATAGGGTCGCGATGGGTCGGACACGACTTCGCAACTAACAACCTAATCATGAAGAACTGAGTGACTGGGATGGTACCCTGTCCTGAGGGATCCAGTCTGATGTGGCTCTATTTTGATGCCACTGAAGACACCCAGAACCAATTCAAAGCAAGAGGGGTGAAACACAAAGGCTGACCTTCCACCCTTAAAGTAGTACCATATAAGAGAAAGCATTAGAAAGCTCTGTTGATGGATTGTTTTATTATTATTATTTTTAAAAAATATGTATTAAGAACGTTTATGCGGCTGCCCATAATGACAGGTCACAAAACTATAAATTCCCCCCACATCTCTCTCTCTCACACACGCACTTTGACAATAATCAGTCAAACAACTTGATATGCTGTGTATTAACCTGGGGTCCCCAAACCTGCTGGCAAAGCCATGTCTTCAAGGCCTTTTGAAAGAGTACCGAAGTAGAGACCTATCTTATCTCTGCAGGGCTGATGTTACATAGGGAAGGAGCCATTACAGAGAAGGCCTTTCTTAGTTGCCTTGGATGGACCTGCTTAATGGAGGGAGGCGGGGGAGGGGAAATCACAGAATCCTTGCTTCCCAACTCTGATGGACTGGGTAGATGTAACTGAGAAAAGTTATGCTGCAAATAATTTGGCCCAAAGTCATCTAGAGCTTTAAAGTTGACTACCAATATCTTGAATTGAACCTGGAAACAGATGGCAATCTGTGCAACTCCCACAGAGTGTAAATATAGAACAGCTACTATTTATGACTGCTGGGATATGGAACTGGATCTTGCTTCTTGATTTAGACTGCTAGTATTTAAACACAGGGGATTTCCCCTAGCAGGCATCTACAAATCTATTCACTATGTTGCCAGGACCAAGTATCTAGTAAAAAAAAAAGTTTAGCTGCCACACCTAGGCACTGTCTTATGCTTGGTCTCAAGAAGAAATCTGGTTTTTAAAAATTTGCTCTGTATCTCAGCACAAATTAGAGTGGTGCTTTCATCTCCCTCAAGTCTCCTGAGTACACATGACAGCTTGAGATTTTATTTCTGTAGTTTGGGTAAGATCAGAAACATGGAATGTCTTTTTATCTTTTTGTTCTCCAACATAAATGAGAGCCCAACGTCCTTGCTTTCACCACAATTCCTCTGCACCTTGAGAAGAGAGCAAAGGGTTGAAACTATATGTAGATACTTGCTTTGTTGGTTTAAAATAGCCTGAAAAGTCTCCCCAGTCAAAAATAGATGCTGACTAATAAGTCAAAACAGTGTCCGTGTGTCGCCATTTTAACCCTTTTAAGCTAAAACTCAGTGTGTAATTTCTCCCCAGAGTCAAATGAACTTAGGAGGCATTTGTGGGTAAGCATAGCACCTAACCGACTTTGGCCAATCTTGAAAAAGCAATGCAGATTTAGCTGTGGTAAAATATTGGGAGACAACCAGTACTTCTGAGAGTATAGATCAGATTAGGGAGTCCAAGAACACATCTCCTATGAAAACAATATGGAAATGTCCATGCAATCTGTAGCTCAGTTTGAGGGAGCAAATATATTTATGTCCCATTATTAGGAGGGGGATAATCCAACAGAGGAACACAAGTCTCAAATGCAGTATAGAAATTTGATAAATAAATAGTTGTGCTTTATAATTGTTCTGGGCTTTAAACCTGCATTTTCTCCTTGTAATATTCCAACCTTAAGCATATTTCCTTGGAAGCAAGTATTGCTGATTTCAGTGGAACAACTAATCATTCATCTCTGAAGACTCAGCCAAGCATTTTGCTTGCTGCACTGACCCTGGCACCAAATGCTTGGAGAACTTGTTTCAAAATAACTTTAGCTAAAAAGTTAAAACTACATTAGATTAAATTAAAGCCCTGTTGATGGAAGAAAGAGGAGGAGGAGGAGCAGCTGGAGAGGGTTGTTCTGCAAAATAACTAAACAGAGACTGCAGCGAGCCACAAAATATTAAATTTTGGCACAGCGAAGAAGTGATTCATTGTCACTTAACAGTGTTGCTTCAGGAAATTCATCATTTTTGCCCACCAGAGGGAAGTTTAACTGACACACTCTGGCTCCCCAGTTATAAGGAGTTTAGAAAAAGCGTCCTTGATAACCTCCTCTAAATCCTGGAGTGCCTCTTTTTGTTTTTTTTCCCCTCACCCCAATTTCAGAATACTTCTTGTTTGAATGTCGTTGCTGTTGCCTTCCATTTAGATCAGGGGTGTCAAACTCAATTTCATTGAGGGCCGCATCAGCATTGCGGTTGCCCTCAGGGGGCTGGGTGGGTGTGGCCTGGGTGGGCGTGGCCTACTGGGTGGGCGTGGCTAGAGTGCGTATGGCCTACTGGGTGGGCGTGGCCAGCTCTACATCGTTCACATCAAGGGTGCCTATGGGGGCCTGGGCAGGAGTGGGACAGATCTGAGGGTCTCTGGCAGGAGGAGGGTCTCTGGGCCAGGGCCAAGGCAGTGGGGGCCGTTCCCTCACTGTTTCCAGGATGGCTTCGCGGGCTGCATGAAACCACTTCACGGGCCGAATCTGGCCCCCGGGCCTTGTGTTTGACATGTCTGATTTAGATTCTTTTGTTTTGAGTTACTGGGTTGTCCGCATGCTCATCTGCCACCTTAAACCACACTATTTCGTTAAATCATTTTGCATGTGGAACTTGAGGCCTGTGAAGTAATATTTCATGTTCAAGATTGTATCCAGATAAAGATCAGGAAGAGACTGTTGGCCTTGCTTGTGCCTTCTCTTCTCCCACTCTCAGTATGGGATTTTCTTCTCAGAGTGAGAACGCCAAAGAGGCTATAGGAAGCAAAGGAAGTATGATTCTGAAGCTCACTCCTATACCAGTCTAGGGGAGAAGTTTTCTTCATTGCTCTTGTGGATAGAGTTGATACTAATTCTTTCCCCTCAGAAAACAAACAAGTTCAGAGAATCAAGTCGGAGCAAAGATAGTATTTTAAGAAATAATAAGTTCCTTCTTTCTTTTTTCCTCTCCTTACTATATGGGAATAGGTCTGTGGGGTTTGTACAGCTCTGCTTTGAGCTCTAAGAATTGGAAGGACAGATCTTCATTAGGAGATTGGATACAGAAGTAATGCTGGAAGTACTTGTTGTTGTTGGAAGAACCCTGAAAAGGAAGGGCCAACTTGAGGCCTCCAGATGTGCTGAGATTATTACAGTTCTTAGAATTTCCAGTTGAAGAAGCCAAATTGGGGGAGGGGGCGGGCTGTTAGATTTCCCTAGGTATCTCTCTGGTGGCCTGTTTCTCCAGTCTCTAAACAGGAATGTTACTGCTAAGACGAGTGTGATTGGCATGTCTGAGAGTTACCATCCAAACACATGCAGAAGCTTCCTGTTGGGAAGACCTGCTGGACCTGTTTAAAGTCTATTGTTGAACTAAAATTCAATTCAGTTCAGGTGTGCTATGCAGTCTCTTCCTGATAAATTGCCCTGTTTTGCTTGCTGTTCTTAGCTACCGTATATTCTATTATGATTATTGACACCCCCAAAGACCACTAGAGATAGTGGTAACACAAAAGCATTTGCAACACTTATTTCTAGTCTCAGTTGCAACCTACTGATTCATGGATCCTCTTCAGACAGGGTTGTGTTGCCAGCTTGTTATCAAGGGGCTCTCCAGGCATAGGCAGTGGGAGGGAGAGAAAAATATATTTTGTTTCTCTTGCATTCTCCTTCCTGCTGTTCATATGGAATCAAGTTAGTTGAGAGATACTAGGGTGATTAAGAATGTCAGATAACAAGGAGTGAAAGTAACCTCTTTCAAAGGACAGATTATTTATCTAGCGTCTGTAATTGGTGCTCTTCAGGCAGAAATTAGGGGTCCAGTTCAGCCCTTCTACTCTATTGAGCCTCCGTGCTATCTGCCCCCTCTACCACAAAGATCCTGCAGGAGAAGGGCAGTGTGGACAACCGTGGGATCTGGCAGGGTAAGAGCTGTGAACCATAAACAAAGCTTTTGCTGTGTCCCTGCACAACATATACAGTGCCCTTGCTGACCTTAATAGGGACATTAAGGAGACTGGTAAAGGTATTTGTGATGATAACTCAAATAAGCAGGGGACTGTGGTCCAAGATGAAGAGCTTGTTTTCGACAGGGAGAAGTGTGAAACAGGTATTACACATCAGTCATGCAAGAAGAGAAAGGCATTCAAAAAGAGAAGCCACCTTCTGGTTGGTGATTCAATTACAAGGGATGTAAGTTTAGGAAAGGACACAGAGGTTTCGAAAGAGGTCAGGTGTCTTCCAGGTGCTACTGCCAGTAGGGACAAGAAGCGTATTTCTAAAATAATCAAGAATGCCAGCAAGGACTGTGATTGGAGGCTATTGTACACCTTGGCACTAATGATCTGTCCCAAAAAGATGTACACTCTGTGCAGAATGATTTCCAGAGCTTGGGACAGGAACTTAGCAGAATAGGCTGTAGGCTTACTTTTTCAGAGGTTTTACCAGTATATAAGGAGCAAAATGGAAAAGGCCAGCATATAGCACAATTCAATATGTGGCTAAAGGAGTAGTGTAAAGGGGAAGGATTTGGATATATTAGTCACGATGTCTGTAGCTGGTCCAATGGAAAAAATGTACAAAAGAGATGGTTTGCAGCCATCAAAGAAAGGGACGGAGTTGCTTGGCTATAAATTCACAGACTTTCTGGAGGAATATTTAAACTAAACAGCGGGGACAGTGAGTTAATTGATACAGAACATCCCTGTCCCCGGCAATCTAAAAACTATATTTATATTTTATATTTATTATATTTTTATACCACCCTTCTCCCGAAAGACTCAGGGCGGTGTACAGGGCAATAAATATAAAAACAGAATACAAAAGTTAAAAAACGATTAAATATGATGCCCAAATTTAAAACAATAATTAAAAACATATTAAAACCCCAACCCTAACCCATCAAACCAGGTCAGATTGCTCAAATAAATACGTTTTTAGATCGCGCCGGAAGGAGCGAAGGTCGGGGGCCATCCGGAGCTCAACCGGCAAGCGGTTCCACAGGTCTGGAGCACCCACAGAGAGCGCCCTCCCCCTTGGGGCCACCAATCGGCATTCTTTGATCGGAGGCACCCTGAGGAGGCCCTCTCTGTGGGAGCGCACTGGACGGAGGGAAGTTGACGCCGGCAGCAGGTGTTGCCGTAGGTAGTCCGGACCCATGCCATGTAGGGCTTTGTAAGTCATTACCAACACTTTGAATCTCACCCGGAGGGCAACCGGCAGCCAATGCAGCTCGCAGAGCAAAGGTGTAACATGGGAGTATCGGGAAACTCCCAGTACAACTCGCGCGGCTGCATTCTGCACCAGTTGGAGCCTCCGAGTGGACTTCAAGGGCAGCCCCATGTAGAGAGCATTACAGTAGTCTAGACGAGAGGTCACGAGCGCATGAGTGACTGTACGCAAGGCATCCCGGTCCAGATAGCGTCGCAACTGGCGCACCAGGCGAACCTGGGCAAAGCCCCCCCTAGTCACAGCTCTAATATGCTCTTCTAAAGAGAGCTGTGAATCTAGAAGGACCCCTAAGTTGTGCGCCCTATCTACGGGGGGGTAATAGAGATGGAATAATGGCCAGAGATGGAATAATCGGAATTTCCCGGGATGCCGGCACGAACAGCCACTCAGTCTTGTCAGGGTTGAGCTGAAGCCTGTTCCTCCCCATCCAGACCCGGACCGCCTCCAGGCAACGGGACATCACATTGAGGGCATCACTGGGGTGGTTTGGGGTCGAAATAAAAAGCTGGGTATCATCAGCATACTGATGATACCCAACTCCAAAACCACGAATGATCTCGCCCAGCGGCTTCATGTAGATGTTGAACAGGAGAGGCGAGAGGACCGATCCCTGAGGGACTCCACAAATGAGAGGCCTCAAGGTCGACCTCTGCCCCCCTGCCAACACCGACTGCGAACATCCCAGAAGGTAGGAGGAGAACCACTGGAGAACTGTGCCTCCCACTCCCAACCCCCTGAGACGTCGCAGCAAGATACCATGGTCAATGGTATCAAAAGCCGCTGAGAGATCTAAAAGGACTAGGACAGAGGAGCAACCCCTGTCCCGAGCCCGCCAGAGATCATTCACCAGCGCGACCAATGCCGTCTCCATGCTGTACCCGGGCCTGAAACCCGATTAGTACGGGTCTAGATAATCAGCTTCATCCAAGAACAAAGGGAGCTGTTGTGCACGCTCTCAACAACCTTCGCCAGAAAGCGAAGGTTGGAGACCGGATGAAAGTTGTTTAATATTGCTGGGTCCAAGGCAGGCTTCTTGAGGAGGGGTCTCACCACCGCCTCCTTCAAGGTGGCAGGAAAGCTCCCCTCACTCAAAGAGGCAGTAATCACTGCCTCGTGTCCCATCCCGGGCCGCATAAGTCAGCCAGGAGGGACACGGGTCCAACAAACAAGTGGTGGAGCTCAGCTTCCCCATGATCTTGTCCATTTCTTCAGGAGTCACAGGATCGAACTCCTCCCAGATAACATCGACAAGGCTGCCCGTATCTTCATCGTCAGACTCTGCCCAGTCGGAGTCCAGACCGGTCCGGATCCGGGCTATCAGTGCATGTAACATAGATGTGTGTGTGTGGATAAGAATATCAACCTTGCTGTCAAGGTAAATCAAGCTTCTAATAGCGAGTGCCACATAAAGTGCACTAACCAAATAAGTGGTAAGACAATAGGGGAACTCAGGCACCACACAGGTCATGTAGAAAGTAAACACAGGGTCAGTCATAAAAGACTCAAATATCTATACACCAATGTACAGAGTATGAGCAATAAACAGAGTGAACTAGAAATTCAGGATAATGAGGGCAGATATGATATTGTCGCCATCACGGAAACATGATGGGATGAAACCCACAAATGGAACACACAGCTAGAGGGATTTAAATTATTCGAAAGAAACAGAGGAAATAGATGAACTTTTTGCTAGTCAGCTAACCAAGGTATGTAGGAAGCACATCACAATAGTAATGGGGGACTTTAACTACCCTGACATCAACTGGGAGACAAACTCTGCACTAAGTGGTTAACCAAGCCTGTAACCTGATCCAAAGAGATCTTAAGAGTTCTCCATAGGAACCGTTTTTAGAACCTTCTGTTGGAAGATGTGACCATCCACTTCTTTGAGAGCTGATGAAAATCAAAGCTCTTTTGTGGCCTTACAATTTCTGGCTTCAAATTCTTTACCACCAGCATCATCCTTCACAACCAGCTTCTGTTTGGAATAGAAAGGATCTTCATGTCCATTTCTTCTTGTGAGTTAATCCCTTACCCCTTGCTCTTTCTATGAAACAAGCTTATTTTGATTTATGCGGAACCTTGGCATTATACTGAGTTATGCTACCTTTTAAATGATAGTTCAGTTACATTCCCATGACAATAGGGTAATAAAACTTTCCAAATAACATATAGCCAAGGCATGAATCAGAGTAGCCAAGACATCAAAATCTAAAGGTCCATCTTTTGCAACTCTGAAAAATATGCAGTCTACTTCCAAATGGCTGTCATGATGCCAATCTTCTGTTTAGAACTCAAGATGGCTTTTGCTCTTCCTTTCAGATTTTTTAAATTCTTAAACTTTTGGTCAGGTTAAAGACAGACTCACCCGGTGTTTTCAAATGTGTCATTCCTAAGATGTCTAATAGCTTAGAAGTACTTAATGAGCAATTTCTGAAAGTGATTAGAAAGTGAGGTTTGTGAACCTTTGAAAGGTTAGTGTCCTTTGAAAGTCTATGTTGCGGTTGGGAGTAAAATGACTAATCCAGTTGTCTCCCAGTGCAAACCTATGAAAAAGACTGTCCTGGGGCTTCCTTATGGGGAACAGCTGTCCAGAGCACATGTGGATGATCTCCAGTCTTCTCCTTACCTGGAGAACTTCCAAGGAACCACCTACTCACCAGGTCCTTGGTCACTGGCTCTACTTCAGTTCACTATACCCTCCCCTGGAAGCCTTGGTTTTCTAGAGGTTACAGAAAACATAGAAACTGTTTTTGTGAATAGTCCTGAAGCCCTCAGTAATTGCGAATAGAAGTGGGAGGCAGAGATTTTGCCTTTTCTAATGAGCTCCACCGATAAAAATTCTATTAATCAAAAGAGCAAATATAAAATTGCACTCCTTTCCATAACTATGGAATTAATGGAGTCTCCCTTTCCATCTTTCTCTGATATTTTTGTAATAGCATAACTTTCTCTACCCGCTCCATGGCTGTTACTCTTTATATGGTAATGCATTTGACAGGTTGGCCAAGAATTGTGAGTTTTTCCAGACACATGCATTTTTCCTTTATGTATTCCATGGGCTTAATGCTATCTCTGTTGTATAACATAGCAGTAAGTGTATGGTCAGATCTCCCCCCTCCCCCCTGCTTTTTCTTTCTTTTTAGAAGAATGTACAAATCATTGTAAATGTTATTAAGTGTAGCACACCTAGGGGATATAGTTTGAGAGGCCCTGATCCTGAGTTCCTGTGTTCAAAATAATTTTTTTATGTCACCTTTTACTTCATAACTATATTTTGAACCCAGTTCTTTTCAGCCAAATCTAATTTTGTATTCCAGCTTTTCCCTATTAGAACATTGTATAGATCTAATTTCCTTAAATTCATGGGCTGTGGATTAGACAACAGGCATTCTCTGTGACACTTCATAAATAACTTTCTGTCCTCAGAGGTCGCTGGCAGCCGCCATCTTGTTAATATTTCACAAACCAACCAAGACTATATTTTTCCATTGACCATTTGCTCCTAATAGTTTTAAGTGAAGGTATGCATCCTGGTATGTTTTAATTTTCTTTTTAACAACTATGTATTTTTTGCTTTGTGTTTTCACTAAAGGCCACCCAGATCAGTATAGGTAGTCCTCAACTTAACAACCATTCATTTAGTAACTACTCGAAGTTACAGTGACACTGAAAAAAGTGGCTTATGACCGTTTTTCACTTTTACGACGGTTGCAGCATCCCCATGGTCACCTGATCAAAATTTGGATGCTAGGCAACTGGTTTATATTTTATGACAGTTTCAGGGGTCATGTGATCACTTTTACGACCTCCTAACAAGCAAAGTCAATGACGAACCAGATTCACTTAACAACCATGGTACCAATGTAACAACTGCAGCGATTCCCTTAACAACTGTGGCAAAAGGGTCATAAAATGGGGCTCACTCAGCAACATACATTTTGGACTCAATTGTGGCCATAAGTCGAAGACCACCTGTATTTGGCATACCCAACCCTAATCTATTCAAGATTGCAGAAGGCTGTCATAATAAATAGGTAAATCAGCTGCCTGAATTCTGAGAACTGAAGTTCAGGCATCTGGAGGGTGTCTGGGTTGAGGTAATATATTTTTGCCTCTTTTTTTCTTATATCACACAGGAATCCACCTACCCAGCAAGAGAGATTGAAGAGAGGAGATAATCTGATTAAGGGTATTCCAGACTCTCTGACTCAAAAGCTGGTCAGAGGTTAAGAGGTTCTCTTGTTGTTTCAGATGGGAAGTAAAGAGTTTGCATAAGTAGCCTATTTTAAGTTAATGGAGCAAGGAGAAACATCTTCCCTAAGTAGATGAGTTCAACTGGGTTAGTTACAGTTTCTGCTCGGCCACTTAAGTGTCTTCTGTTGTCTGCTACGTTTAGATGTACCCATTTAAACAGAGCTTAAAACCAGACATCCTTTGGTTTGTTTAACCTGTATGTTTTGAACATGTGAAAGAAAGCCCATTTGACATAACTGTTCCTTAAAAAATAGTAAAGGCACTAGGATTCATTTCACATGTTGCTTACAAAAACATAGTCTAATTTAGTATTGTTTTAAAATGTTGCACATACTAGCCATCATAGCTATATAAAACCAACCAACATAGTGCACATAGATTAAAACAAACCATGAACTAGCCACTAACTCATACAGGAATGTAGCTCTCAAATATACCTGATTGGACTTAAGCTGCTATCTCCTGTGAATATTGTATTTTATAATCTAATTTAAGGGTATTAATTTTTTAAACCAAAGGTATGACTTTAGGTCCTGGTGTTTGAAGATGGGTTTAAAAGATAGGTCAGAGATTGTTGATGCATTGTTTGCCCTGGATGAGCAATGTCTCCCTATCTGGTCAGAAATATCTTTGTGTTGGTATTAGAGATTATTATGTTTATTATCTTGGGGTGCTTCATCCCTATTAGGGTTACTCCTGTTGCCTGGGATGGCTCAGCAATTGATGATTAACCTTAGGTTTTTGAAGCTAGATATAGTTTCTGTGTCACATATTAGTGTGACAGTGTGTATGCAGAAGAAGAACATAAAATAAATTTAAAGCAATTTAGACTTCTGAGATATGTCTAAAATAGTGTTGCATGCAGGAAAAGAAGTGATCTTAAGCAGAGAAATCTCTTTAATTCTTCATTGAGACATTTTGTAAAATACAGTACTTTATCATCTGGCCTTTCCTTGCTTACATGAAATCCCTTTTTCCATGAGAATGATGACCTAGACATCATCATATAACTTCCCTCATTCCTACATTATCAGACTGCCATGAAAAGATACAAGCATCTACATGTTGATATTGGCTTTGTAGGAGACTGAACCACAATTTCTGCAAAGCGGAAGAAGATTTATATTATATGTATTCATTTATTATTACCACCAATGGTACTGGTCCTACTCATCAAACTTTAGGAGGCCAATCTCAGTGTATACATGGTTGTACTTTGACAATAAAGGTTCATTCATACAGAATTAAAAACATATAATAATTTCCCATACAGAACCATATCTTCATTGCTGTCACCTCTAAGAATTTTCTATTATATTCCAAAGGTTATATGACTGTTTTACCCTATAAGTGAATGCCCAAAAGCTGGGAGGCATTTTAACTATGGGAGACAGATTATTCCATATAGAATAGGCTCTTGACCATCTTTCCAAGTGATCTAGAAAATAACTTCAATAATTCTACTAGAATATGGATATAATTGTAATAGAATGGTTCAGAGTCCTGGATGATACGGATAGTCTTTGTCTTATAACCAGAATTGAGCCCAAAATTTCCACTACTAAGCAAGGCAGTTGTTAAGTGAACTTTGCTTCATTTTACGACCTTTCTTGCCATAGTTGGTAAGTGAATCACTGCAGTAGCTATGTTAGTAACACCGTTGTTAGGTGAATGTGGCTTCCCTGTTGATTTTGCTGGTCGGAAGGTTGCAAAAGGTGACCACATGATCCTGGGACCTTGCAGCCACCATAAATACATAGCAATAAGTGTCAGTCTCCAAGGGGCTGCAACAGTGGTTTTAAGTGTGAAAAATTGTGATAAATCACTTTTTCCAGTGCTGTTGTAAGTTTGAGCAGTCACTAAATGAATGCTTGTAAGTCGAGGACTGCCTGTCCTCTGGAGATCCTTTCACTAAATGTCAGACTCTCTGACGGACAGTTTTTCCCAGTCTGTTTACCTCTGGAGCACCCTCTTTTTCTTCTTCTAAAATTCACTTTCCCACTTCTTATTCCTCCTCCCTTTTTATCAGTTGGGAGCAGTAACATACTTGCCTTCGTGGGTCCTCAGAATTAAAGAACAAAACAGGATTCAGTTTCAGCATCTTCATTTCTTCAGAGTACCTCCCCAAAAGAGTATATAGGATACTGTTTTACTTTAATGACGTGTGTAGTGATGAAGTTGCAGCCTCTAAGCTTGCAAAGCCCTGAATTTCTGCTTGGTTTTCAGTCATTATGGCTTCACTATTATGGATAGCTGTGCTGAAGTAGTTTTTGCATAGCAACTGTAATATAAAAAGGGACAGAGAGACCATTGTTAGCTATAATAAGGCGGGCACATTCTCCAACGTTGCAGTGGCTTTTTCCAGGAAAAAGTGTGTTGTTTTTCTTTTCCACTTTGTCTCCTGATACTGCAGTTTACTTTTTGACTTCCCTACGTCTTAAATATTTTTGCTATTCACCGATATTTTCTGTGGAGATCCGTATGATTAATAACCCTGGAACTGAGACTTGGTAAAAAATATCACCGAGCTCTGTAAGAACATCCATATTTTTTTTTCCAAATACGTAAACACCGATTGTCTCATCACCGGTATTGGCTGGCAGACGATTTGAGTAGGCTGCTTCAGAGTTGTTGGTGGATTGAGGATTGATAGAGATGCATAAAGGCTATTAAATTGCATGACATATTGATTTGTTCAACATTATATCATCAGCAGAGATGGGAATTATGGTTGACCTCCTTGCTCTAGGAAAAAGTATGAAGCCTTCCCTACAGTAGCTGATTAATTAAAGAATTCGTATGAAATTGCGATCTGATTGGTTTAGAGGGTAACCCGGCAATGGCCGGCCGAGATTCTGTCACTGACTAGATAGAATCCAGACACTCTACTTATATTTGCATCTGTATATATTTAAATCTGATGAAAAGCAGGAAATGGGAAATTGGCAACTTTTCTTCCTTTGGCTTAGCAATGTCTTGAGGCATAGTGCATATTTGTGCTCTGTAGGCTGTGGAGTTTTAAGTTTATATGCAGTCACTTTTATTTATTTTGTTTATTTACATATCAAACTTCTCAACCGCCTTCCTCCCCCCCCCTTCTAGTTTTTTTTTTTTTTTTACTAACTGTAACAAAATAGTCAGAGGAAGAAATGTTTACATGTTTGTAGAGCATTGCAGTAGAAAGAATATGTTTTACTTTGGGGTGGGAATGGTTTGTGAAACAAGTTTTGGGTGTTACATTTAATGTTAATTAATTACAATAATTCTATGCCACAATCCCTACAGAGATAATTTTGTTAGGGCTCATCCCAATGGTAGCCAGAGCCTGAAGCAAGCAGAGGATAGAGTTAGGGTTAAGGTTGAGACAAAATGGAGACACCTGCTGCCGGCGTCAACTTCCCTTCGTCCTGTGCGCTCCCACAGAGAAGGCCTCGTCGGTGCCGTCGGTCAGGGATTGCCGGCTGGCGGTCCCCAGGGGGAGAGCATTCTCTGTGGGCGCACCAGCCCTTTGGAATCAACTGCCTGTTGAGCTCCGGATGGCTCCCAACCTTCGCTCTTTCCGCCGTGACCTGAAGACTTGGTTGTTTGAACAGGCCGGCCTGGACTAAGGGTTTGGGTTTATTTTTAACTATTTATTGTTGGGGCTAAATTAATTTAATTTATTTTTAATTTTTGTATGTTGTATTTTATCGCCCTGTACACTGCCCTGAGTCCTTTGGGAGAAGGGCAGTATAGAAATTCAATAAATAAATAAATAAATAAATAAATAAATAAATAAATAAATTTCTCTTTAGTTTAATTTGTGTGAAACAAAATGGATAAATTAAATTTTAATTGTTTTTAACTTTTGTATTGATCTTTGTTTTAAATACCCTGTAAACTGCCCTGAGTCCTTCGGGAAAGGGCGGTATATAAATCCAAATAAATAAATAAATAAATAAATAAATAAAAATATCTATCTATCTATCTATCTATCTATCTATCTATCTATCTATCTATCTATCTATCTATCAACAGGTAAATAATACCAGTAATAAAGGAAGGAAAGAAGTAAAACATAGATAACATCCTTGAAAATACTGAGAGTTTCATACATAAATTCATAAATGTTCCTAGGGAGAAATACAGAAGTTGTAAACATTAATATTCAGTAGCTTCTAGCAAAAATACATTTGCACGTATACATAGTCTATTAAGGTGGTTAAAAATAGAAACTGAATAAAAACAATGCTTAATTGAAGGGCTTGTCCAAATTCTTTGCTATGCTGCTATTTTTTTTTCACACTTTTAGATAGCATTGGTCCAAAGAAGCATGTAATTTTGTTTTCCAATGTTTATAATAGTAACCAACTAAAAACTAACAAGAATAGAAACTGAGAGAAAAAAATAATTGCTTATATTGCAACAGTTTACAGAACTTGGAAAATATTGTCAATGAACACAAGAGATCATCCATAGACCTGGTTTTGTTTCATTCCTGGATTGGGAGGCCCTGGTCACAGTAACTCATGCCTTGGCCATCTTCCATTTTGATTACTTTAATGACTCTACATGGGGCCGTACCTGACGAACGTTCAGAACGTTCAGAAGATACAATCGGTACAGAATGTGGCAACCTAGGAAGTGATGGGTAATTCCCAGTATACCTGGGTGACTCAATTGCTTTGGGAACTGTACTCATTGCTGATTAGATCTTCAATGTGATGCATGGTGTACTAGTTGTTAACATGTAAGGCCTTTATGGCTTCCGACCTGGTTATCTAAGAGGTCACTTCTTCCTGTCTTCCCATCTGATCCCCTTGACTAGGAGCATTTTCCTCCAGGATGCATCCTTAAGAGATTCCCATTTGATGGCACCTTAGATACAAGCTTTTCATGGTCAGCCTCCACCCTCCCTTCCTGCAGAGATTTGGTGAGCACTATCTCTTCTAGTTTTAAGAAAGCTGTTGAGATCTATCCTATCCAGCACAGGAGGATGGGATGCAATGATTGAAAAGGAGGTTTCTGAGCACAGACTTCTCTACATGTAGTCCTTGACTTACGACCAGTCACTTGGTGACCATTTGACGTTCCAATGGATCTACTTAATACTTACAATCCAGATTCAAAGTTCTGAGAGACAGATAGTTGTGCCCCCAATCATGTGATCATATTTTGGGCACTCGTCAACCAGGCCACGTTTACAGCCAATGGCAATGTCCTACAGTCACGAACTGCTTGACAACCATCACAAGTGATGACCATGGTGGGAAGGGTCCATTTCTGGTTAGGACTGCCTGTATTATCTTGCTTTTACATTTGGTATTTTATGCCTTTGAAGTGCTTCCCCCCTCTTTTTAAACTTTCTTTGGCATACAAAGAATCAAAATAAAAAAACGGTAAATGTCATGATTAATTACCCATTTTTCCTGATTTGTTCAAAAAACAACAACATTGTGGACCACACTTAATAACTTAACGAACTTTGCCACCAGAGATAACTTCTAACTAACGTGAATACAATTTCTCCAATATAACCTAGAAAGATTTTGATTAATGTATTATTATTTTAAAGGGATTTAGGAACATCTGCAAATTATTTTATGATCAGCTCTTCGTGACTTGCCCAAACGTATTAATCAAGTTCAAATACTCCAAACGTTCCATTTTTTTTTTAAAAAAAAGTAGGCTATGGAGTATATTTTATACTAAAGAAATTCAATTAATTTCAAGAATGTTAGCAACAGCCTAATCTTGGGCAGGATAAAACAGCTGCCTCAGTTTTCCCAGTGTTGTATGTCATGAAAAACTGCTGATTATAAAATTCTGCTTTCAAGGTTCTGGTTTTTATTTCCAGCTGTAAAAAAAAATATTCTTGTTTGGCCTTTGATATAATTCATATTGAAACAGAGGAGAGGGAATTGTAATCAGCTTTGGCTCAAGCTGCAAAATACTGCAGCTGGCCCTGGAAATGGGAGCTGATAATGATTTCGTCTCTAAGACACAGAAATTGGATTGCATTATTGTTTTTCATTGTATACCTATTGGATTGATAAATTGTTCAATAAAAAAAACATGGCATATGAGTCTAAGGGATCTTTCTTTTAATGTCCACACATTGAACAATACTGTGACGTTGGCTTTAAGAGGGCAGACCCAACATCTTTTTGCACAGGAATGCCATTCAGATATTAGTGGATCACTATGTCCCAAAGGTGCTTCTTCCAAAAGACAACTAGACTTTCTTGTTGTTGTTGTTTTTATATTAGCATAGGTGTTATAGATCCAATGTTAGAGGACACCTGGTTAGATAAGACTATCTTGAAGGAGACAAATATTGTAGACTAGCAGGATTTAGAATAGATTAGCATAGATTAGGATATTTGTTTTGACTGGCACCCTTACATGTTCAGGTTTTTTTCTGTCCTAGGGCAATGCACATCACAGTTTCAAAACTAGGTTCCCCTATCTATACTTCTTGGGAGTCAGATCAGATATCTCCTTTCCACAGGAGCTGTTATTGTCAATGAAATGGTCTTCTGAGAAGGGAATATGGAAAGTCAGTCCAAAGGAAATGAATTATGGAGAGAACTCCTTGTTAGGCAAGGCTGTCTTGTCTCCCTTCACTTGGGATCAAATTTAGGAATCTCATATGTAGGAGATAGCTATTGAGCTTTAGCCTTGTTCTCTGTAAAGCAGCCTTGTGATAATCTTATAGAGAGGTAGTAGCAGTTGCTAGTGGGCAACTTTCATCACGGCTTTTATTTAGCACAACCCCGTCTATGGTATTCTGTCATTGTTAAGGAATTTGCCGCTCTTAAGTTTCTGTTTACGTTGAGATTTTGCATACTGTATATGACAGCCTTTCTGCTTGCTAAACTGGATGTGCTGATGTTCTGGCACTCTTTGCATATTTATGGGTGCTGTCAAAGGAGGGAAAATAAAGAGGTGTATCCCAGATCGTCTATCAAATGCATTTGATCCTTAAATCCTTATAGCCAGTTCTGCATGGGTGGTCTGGAGCTTGCTGTATTTTTTTTTCCTCCTCTCCAAATGAAAGAATTATGCTTGGGTTTAGAAAACTGCTTTGGGGCTCTGGCATTTTGTCAAGGGCAGGTTGTTGTTTACATGTAGACACTGCATTTCACTTATCCCATGCAGGCTTATTGCTGACAGCTGCTTTATCGAAGGCAACCTCCATCCTCTCTCCAATAACCATTTCCCATGGATATAGATATCACCATGACCACAGCATATATATTACCTCATGTGAATGTTAGTACAAATTAGTTTGCACCAGTATTCCTCAGTTGCTGTTTTAATTTCCATTTTCTTTTGAAACTGGCACACCAAAAAATATATTAAATGCCCTCTGCCTACTGTACACCCATAGAGTAGTCAAAACCTGGCTCTTATGGAGGGTTTTTGGGGACAAAAATGAAATGATTCTATGCCAAGAATATTGGTGGTATTGGTTGACACCTCTGAATTGGGTTAGGTTTTTATATACTTACCAGAATAGGAATTGTGAGCCATTCAGAGTCTTCACACTGACTCATAAAGGAAGGGGAAGGAAGGAGAACAAATTCTGCAAAAACGTACATCTGTTATGTATGAAACCAAACTCTGTGTGTGTGTGTGTGTGTGTGAGAGAGAGAGAGAGAGAGAGAGAGAGAAATGTTGCATAATAACATGGCATGGATATAATTAACTATTACCATTTAAGCCAGCTCAAGAGAAAAATAACCAGATTTCTAACAGTCCTTCAGATGGGAACCCTGATGGTAAATTGTATGCTCAGATATAAAAAGGGAAGTGATTTCTTTAGACAGCTGTATAATTGAGGAAAAATGCATGTATCAATGCTTCTGTGATCACAAAGATATGCATTATACATTGTTCCCTAGTACTTGCCAAACCAGGGATATATACTTCAAAAGAAGAGTTTCCAGAGTAAAGTTAATATGTGAAATTACTTCCATTCAAAAGAAAGCCACTATAGCATGTGATCACAACATGTAATTGTATTTAGATAATCTTATGTTCAATAATTAGCCAAACCTATCAGTTTCTTTCAGAAAAGTGCTTAACTGTTCAGTAGGTGTGAATTCATAATTATGTTTACATAATTGTAAAACAATGGAAGCTTGACATTTGAAGACTAGATGACCTTCATTGATATTCATGCCCCAAACGTTCTAATCTCTTATTTCATACATCCTTAAATAGAGGATAACTGTTGGCTTTATACTTCATATCCCCAGAAAAATTTGCCGGCACTGTAAGTGTCCACAATCAGAACACTTTGAAACAGTGATGCCTTTAGAAATGGAGAAGACGGTGACCAAGCTGATGTTTGACTTCCAGAGGAATTCGACTTCTGATGACGATTCGGGCTGTGCCTTGGAAGAATACGCTTGGGTCCCTCCTGGGCTGAAACCAGAACAGGTATTTGCTGTTGTTGCTTGTGCATGATATATGTGTGTAGAAATGCTACCATCTCATCAAGTTATAATGTTGTAGTGTAGTGTAGTGTAGGGTAGGGTAGGGTAGGGTAGTGTAGTGTAGTGTAGTGTAATGTAATGTAATGTAATATAATCAATGCTTTTTTTGTAAAAGAAAAAGGTGCCGGAACTCACACATGTCATACAACCCGCCTTGCCTACCCTACAAGGTTCCATCCAAAAAAGGTGCCGGAACTCCGTTCTAAGCGTTCTATGACAAAAAAAGTCCTGAATATAATATAATCTGTAGCTTTCTCAAATGAGACAAGGTTATTAGTCCTTGAACAGTCTTTACTGCTATCATGTTATAATGTATCAGGCAGGCATAGAGTCCACAAAGCTGACATTGTCATTGTTCAGACAGATGAAACCCTTCAAAAGAACTTCGAGGCGTTGTTTTCCTTAAAGAATCTTTTATTTGGGAAAAGTATTGGCACTACATAGTTGAAACCAAAAACTAAATCCCCCTCCCCTGGATACAAAGCAGCAGGTGAGAAACCAGGAGATGGTGAGTTCTAGTCCCACCATAGCCATAAAAGCCAGCTGGGTGACCTTGAGCCAGTCCTTCTCTCTTAGCCCAACTCACTTCACAGAGCTGTTGTTGTGAGGAAAAATAGAACACCTTGAATTGTTTATAACAATAATAAAGGCATGATAATAAATAAGTATGTAAGTAAGTAAGTAATGTCATTTGAGCTTTGAATGGGTTTTTTTCTAAAACAATTGCCTTTCATCCGATCATAAAAAAATAGCTAAACACATCTGTAATCAAAATATTGGTTCTGTATCTAGCATGGCATCTAGCAAATAAAGAAAACAGAAAGCAAAGGCTGCAAACAATTTCACTAGTTTGCTCTTTCCTGTTTTTATCATTTGTAATCTACTATAAATCCAGTAGATGAAATTGTTGTGTTGCCACCTAGCAATCACAAGGCAGATAATTGCATCCAGGCAGGGAAACCACTTATCTGAGTTTCAATTGACATCGTTCAGAGGGGTAGTGAATATCTGCTCTGGTCTGCATACACATCCCTTGATCCTTCCTTTTCTGATAAGACAACAAAGTCATTTCAAAATCTAAGCCTGGGGGGTGGAGATAGAGGAGTTCTGGGCAAAGACAGAGAAGAACAGCTGGAATCTTAAGAATGGGTTCCAAATTAAGCAAATAAGGAAAATCTGTGTTAGGAAACAATCACCTAGGAAACAAAGATTGCAGTGAAAAAAGTATCATGGCGAAAAGTTCTAAGACTCTGAATTAAGGTTGCAATTAACATGTTTTAGGGATTGTCCAGGAAAATCTGGCAAGAATTCATCGAATCAACCTTCATTTCTGATGTACAGGCTGTGTTTGTAGCCAATCTTCTGCATCTAGATATCTGGTTTACTTTAATAGGAATGCTGGTTAAAATAGTTGGTAGCTATTGTATCTGAATTGTATTTGTGCAAGTTTATATACATCCATTATTTCTTGAGTTCCTTCAGCAGCAGATCCTGCCCTCCTTGAATTTGACCAAGTGTACCATGTTCTTTTAGGTTTGGGTTTTTTTTAAATGACAGATTCCTGTTTTTGATATTTTCACTGTTATCTTTCCTATGTTATCTCCATTTGCACCTGACTGACTGACTATGTGCCATCAAGTTGGTGTCAACTCTTAGCAACCATGAAGATAAATTTTCTCCAAGACAATCTGTCCCAACCCGGTCCTTTAGGTCTTCCAATGGTGTGCTCATTGCCACTATAGTTGCAGCTTTTTGTCTTTTTTTCTTGCTTATGACCACATAAATTTTAAATTTTTAAAATCTTCTTCCTCTTTTCTACTTTGAATAAAATTGGCTTTAATTTATACTATGGGTTATTGAACTAACTAACTAGAGGAGGGCTTTCTGTTTTGTGTAGTCCTATTTTCCAAAAGGTTCAACAGTTGACTTTTGTTGTTGTTAATTGCTAATATGGACTTGTTCAGTGGGACCCCAGTTTCTCCCATACAAATGGGAAGAAGAAGATGACAGGTATCTCCCTAGAAGATAATTATGACTAACAGGGTACACCAAGCACTGCACCAAGGCAGGTCAAAGTATACAAAACCCAGAAAAAAGGATTTAGTTCTCCCATCTTTCACCCCATAGTGATGGCGAACCTTTTAGAGACCGAGTGCCCAAACTGCAAACCAAAACCCACTTACTTATTGTTGGGTGCCAGGTGGGCGTGGCCCATTGGCTGGGTGTGGCCCATTGGCTGGGTGTGGCCCATTGGCTGGTCGTGGCTTTGGTGGTAACGGCAGACTGGGTGGAACTAAAAAGTTCAATCAGTCAGTTCCAACTTTGCGAGATCTTTTTTTTTTTCCGTGAGAAGTTGAAATTGTTTGATTAATTTTTATTTTTTTTTGCTCATGGTGGCGGAGGCCTAAAGCGAAAAGGTTTTATAAAACTTAGCTGAAGGCCTAGGACTGGGGCAATGGCGCGCATTCCCACAGAGAGGGCTCTACGTGCCACCTGTGGCACACGTGCCATAAGTTCACCACCACAGCCATAGATTGTTTCTTCATCTCAGAAATATCTTACAACCATTTCCTTGGTATTAATGAAGTTATCTGTATTAAATACATTCATCAGTCCACCTGCAAATGAAGCCTCTCTGCAATAGGAATATTTAAAATTAAATAAGCATCAGAGTTTTTGCATCAGGGTTTTTAAGTTCTTCAAAACAGTTTGCAAAGCACTTATAATTCAGGTAATATGATCCTATATTTTCACCTAATCCGTTGTGCATATCATCATAGCATGAGTAGAGATTTCAACATGTATTTCATAGTTATACCTTTTAGCTACAGCTGAATGGTATGTGTTCCATTTCAACTAGGAAGCTATACATTTCTAAGGCAAATACTGGGCCAATGATTTGCAATTGCCAGCATAAATCTTAATTGGGGAGATATAGATTTGCACCAGATTTTCACAGAATCAGAAATGTTACTGAATTATCTTTAAATTGTCACACAGTCTCAGCCAAATACAATAACAACAATACAAAAGCAATAATGGAAATAAATAATCAGCCACGTGCTTAACAAATCAAGTGAATCAACTCTAGTTCTCTACAAGATCCTAAGATTTGATCTATGTACAGTATCACAGGGCCCATTCCACAGGAATTCTCAGTTAGAACTCCATAATGTAAACTTACAAGGCTTGTAAGTAAAGAATGCTTCATTTTCCCTGCCCTCTTGACATATTAAACACGTGAAAAAGATTTTGAGACTGTACCATGATTTCTGTGACACAGGTCTATTTACAGCATCAGAGGTCAAAAAAGCATGATGTTCCTGTTTATTTGTATACCTGCAGATATAGGGCTAAAGTCTCCAACTTTAATATATAAGGAAGAATATTCTTAATTTATCACTGAAATCCATTTAGAGGTGACTCAAACAAACGTGCACATAAGCATTCCGATACATAGGGGCTCTTCTTTCGAATGTGCTGTGATGAAGTTCTTGTTCATGGAGAATCTAATAAGAGCATGCGATTATCAAAGCAAGCAACTCCAAAATCAGATTTTCTGAGGTTGTTTGGGGGAGAGGTTTCCAGTATTACTTATTGTATTTATTATTTCTTCCTTCATTTCTTTTCTACGATAACCTCTATGGCTGTGTGACTTTTGGATAGAAGATTCTGTTTGAAGGAGACTTAGACAAATCATCATTCTCATTTGTATGTTTCAAATCACTTCAAAAATATTTGATTTGGATGTTCAGTGGAATGCAGAATCTCTAATAGAGATCTTATAGATTTTCTTCCACATATGGATAAATTGTTAGGCACTTCGATCTATTACCTTCTGTGATCATTTTTTAAATCAAATCTCTGTACTTTGAATCTCAAGATCTTGCTAGATTGAAAAAAATAGAACTAGAATCTTGCTGTCTTTCAGTTTAGTTTGGAACTGGGCTTGGAACAGCTAGTAAATCAGAAATATACAGTATTTAATGTAGCACTGCTTGCCCATTCAATTACAGAGCAACATTTAAATAAATAATACAAATAATATTAAATAATATTGTAAAATTAGGTACAGGTTGTTTCTTGTTTAGCAACCACCACTGGGGTTGATAACTCAGCTGTTAAGCAAAGCAGATGCTAAGAAAAACAGCACTTACGGTCTTACTCCAACTGTCCTTTTCTTTGTTGTTGTTGTTAGCTGCGAAGTCGTGTCCGACCCATTGCGACCCTATGGACAACATTCCTCCAGGCCTTCCTGTCCTCTACCATCTTCTGGAGTCCATTTAAGCTCACGCCTACTGCTTCAGTGACTCCATCCAGCCACCTCAATCTCTGTCGTCCCATTCTTCTATTGCCCTCAATCTTTCCCAGCATTAGGCTCTTCTCCAGTGAGTCCTTCCTTCTCATTAGGTGGCCAAAGTATTTGAGTTTTATATTCAGGATCTGGCCTTCTAAAGAGCAGTCGGGATTGATCTCCTCTAGGACTGACCGGTTTGATCGCCTTGCAGTCCAAGGGACTCGCAGGAGTCTTCTCCAGCACCATAGTTCAAAGGCCTCAATTCTTTGGCGCTCAGCCTTTCTTATGGTCCAGCTTTCACTGCCATACATTGCAGCTGGGAAAACCATAGCCTTGACTATACGCACTTTTGTTGACAGGGTGATGTCTCTGCTTTTTAGTGTGCTGTCTAGATTTGCCATGGCTTTCCTCCCCAGGAGCAAGCGTCTTTTAATTTCTTGGCTACAGTCCCCATCTGCAGTGATCTTGGAGCCCAGGAAAATAAAATCTGTCACTACCTCCATTTCTTCCCCATCTATTTGCCAGGAATTGAGAGGGCCAGATGCCATGATCTTGGTTTTCTTAATGTTAAGTTTCAACCCAAGTTTTGCACTCTCCTTCTTCACCCGCAACAAGAGGCTCTTTAGTTCTTCTTCACTTTCTGCCATTAGAGTGGTATCATCTGCATATCTTAGGTTGTTGATATTTCTTCCGGCAATCTTAATTCCAACTTTTGATTCATCTAGCCCTGCTTTTCTCATGATGTGCTCTGCATATAAGTTAAATAGGCAGGGCGACAGTATACAGCTTTGCCGGACTCCTTTCCCAATTTTGAACCAATCAGTGGTTCCATGTCCAGTTCTCACTGTTGCTTCTTGACCCGCATATAGGTTTCTCAAGAGACAAATAAGATGGTCTGGTACTCCCATCTCTTTAAGAACTTGCCACAGTTTGTTATGATCCACACAATCAAAGGCTTTAGCATAGTCAATGAAGCAGAAGTAGATGTTTTTCTGGAACTCCCTAGCTTTCTCCATGATCTCTAGTTCCTCTGCCTCTTCGAAATCCTGCCTGTACTTCTCGTAGTTCTCGATCCACATACTTTAGAGCCTTGGTGGAGCAGTGGGCTAATGCCTCCTTAAGTAACACCAGCTGCCTGCAATTAGTGCAGGTTCGCATCCCACCAGGCTCAAGGTTGACTCAGCCTTCCATCCTTCCGAGGTAGGTAAAATGAGGACCCAGATTGTTGGGGGCAATTAAGCTGACTTTGTAATAATGCCGCTTGGGGGGGGGGGTGTGAAAGCCCTAATAAGCAGGCATATACATAGAATGAAGGCTACTGCTAAGCTTGTAAGCCGCCCTGAGTCTTCGGAGAAGGGCGGGATATAAATGGAATTAAAATAAAAAATAAAAAAAATACTGCTGAGGTCTAGCTTGTAGGATTTTAAGCATGACTTTACTAGCATGAGAAATGAGTGCAATGGTGCGATAGTTTGAACATTCTTTGGCACTGCCTTTCTTTGGAATTGGAATGTAAACTGATCTTTTCCAATCCTGTGGCCACTGTTGAGTTTTCCAAATTTGCTGGCAAATTGAGTGTAGCACTTTTACTGCATCGTCTTTTAAGATTTTGAATAGCTCAGCTGGAATACTGTCACCTCCACTAGCTTTGTTGTTGCTCAGCTTTTCTAAGGCCCACTTCACTTCACATTCTAGGATGTCTGGCTCGAGGTCAGTGACCACCTCATTGTGATTATCTGGGACGTTAAGCTCATTCTTGTATAGTTCTTCTGTGTAATTTTTCCACCTCTTCTTAATCTCTTCTGCCTCTGTTAGGTCCCTGCCATTTTGGTCCTTTATCATGCCCATTTTTGCATTAAACGTTCCCTTCATCTCTCCAATTTTCTTGAAAAGATCTCTGGTCCTCCCTATTCTATTGTTTTCTTCTATTTCTTTGCACTGTTCATTTAAGAAGGCATTCTTATCTCTTCTAGCTATTCTCTGGAATTCTGCATTCAATTGGGCATGTCTATGTTTTTCTCCCTTGCCTTTCGCTTCCCTCCTTTCCTCAGCTATTTGCAAAGCTTCCTCAGACAGCCATTTTGCTTTCTTGCATTTCTTTTTCTTTGGGATGGTTTTGGTTGCTACCTGTTGTACAATGTCACGAACCTCTGTCCATAGTTCTTCAGGCACTCTGTCTATCAGATCTAATTCCTTAAATCTATTTGTCACCTCTACTGTATATTCAACAGGGATATGATTTAATTCATACCTGACTGGCCTAGCGCTTTTCCTTACTTTCTTCAGTTTAAGCCTAAACTTTGCAAGGAGAAGCTCATGGTCTGAGCCACAGTCAGCTCCTGGTCTTGTTTTTACTGACTGTATAGAGCTTCTCCATCTTTGGCTGCAGAGCATATAGTCAGTATGATTTCTGTGTTGACCTTCTGGTGATGTCCATGTGTAGAGCCGTCTCTTGGGTTGTTGGAAAAGAGTGTTTGCTATGACCATTGTATTCTCTTAACAAAATTCTATCATCCTGTGCCCTGCTTCATTTTGTACTCCAAGGCCAAACTTGCCTGTTATTCCAGTTATCTTTTGGCTTCCTACTTTAGCATTCCAATCCCCCATAATGATAAGGACATCATTTTTGGGTGTTGTTTCTATAAGGTGCTGTAGGGCTTCATAGAACCGGTCAATTTCATCCTCTTCAGCACTGGTGGTTGGGGCATAGACTTGGACTACTGTGATATTGAATGGTTTGCCTTGGATTCGAACTGAGATCATTCTGTCATTTTGAGGATTGTATCCCAGTATTGCTTTTCCTACTCTTTTATTGACTATGAAGGCTACTCCATTTCTTCTGAGGGATTCTTGCCCGCAGTAGTATACCTGATGGTCATCTGAATTAAATTCACCCATTCCTGTCCATTTTAGTTCACTGATACCTAAGATGTCGATGTTCAGTCTTATCATCTCTTGTTTGACCACGTCCAGCTTGCCTTGATTCATGGATCTTACATTCCAGGTTCCTATGGAGAAAAAATCTTTACAGCATCGGACTTTCCTTTCACCACCAGACACATCCACAGCTGAGCGTCCTTTTGGCTTTGGCCCAGTCGCTTCATTCTTTCTGGCGCTACTAGTACTAGCCCTCTGCTCTTCCCCAGTAGCATATTGGACGCCTTCCGACCTGAGGGGCTTATCTTCCAGCGTCATATCTTTTTGCCTTTTGGTACTGTCCATAGGGTTTTTATGGCAAAGATACTGGAGTGGTTTGCCATTTCCTTCTCCAGTGGATCACGTTTTGTCAGAACTCTCGGCTATGACCTTTCCGTCTTGGGTGGCC
The DNA here is from genome assembly GCF_947247035.1 of Vipera ursinii. Classification (NCBI taxonomy): domain Eukaryota; kingdom Metazoa; phylum Chordata; class Lepidosauria; order Squamata; family Viperidae; genus Vipera; species Vipera ursinii. The sequence continues at coordinate 33,621,267 of NC_139513.1, read as the reverse complement.
CTGCACGGCATAACTCATAGCTTCATTGAATTATGCAAGCCCCTTAGCCACGACAAGGCAGTAATCCATGAAGGGGGTCCTTTTCTTTACAGACCTACAAAGGAAGTAAATGCAAAGATTGTCCATAAGATTTTCTATCATCACCATAACTGCTAAATGAGGCAGTTACTAAACCAGGAGTGCCTCTCTCTATATACTAATATATAATATTAAAGCCTACCAAAACAAATCTAAAATTCTAATACATATAATTGCAAAAAAAAAACATTGAACATCCACATTGGGCCAACAAATGAGGTGATTCACGTATTGTGTATTTTCCACAGTAATGGTCACTGGGACCCTAGACAAAAACATGAATAAATCATTTAGGAAATGTGTTATGTGAATACCGCAGTGTTGCCCTAATCTTCATCATGTAATCTCTAGGCACCATCAATAGCATAACTTTTTTTGTATAAATTTTATTAGTTTTTATAGGGTTAGGAATAAGTTGGGATCGGGATTGGGGTGGGATTTGGGTTAAGGTTGGGGTTGGGGTTAGGGTTTTTCTAAATAACATTCTCAATATTTAGCAAACAGCATAATGTCTGGGTTCATGTGTTTAACAAGAAATAATAGATAATAGTTAATTATCGTAAACAATATGTTAATTGCTCAATACTCTTTTTCTTACTAATATATATTCAAAGTTACATATCACATTCCTTTCTCTCTAACTCATGTTTCTAGCCATTGATAAAAATTATCCCATGTTCTAAAATACACTGTGTCTTCTTTCTCTTTTATCTTTAAAGTCAATCTGTCCATTTCTGCACACTCTAAAATTTTCTTAATACTTCTTCAGTTGGTAAATTTTCACTTTTCCAATGTTGGGCAAATACAATTCTTGCTACAATTAGTACGTGTAGAATTAAATATATACAATCTTTCTCATAATTTGCTCCTATTATTTCTAACAAAAATAATTCTGACTTAAAGTCTATTTGTTTTTTAGTCATTTTCTCCAACCATAAATGTATTTTTACCCAAAATCTTTTTGTTTTTGGCCATGTCCACCAGATATGATAGTAAGTACCTGGTCTTTGTTTGCATCTCCAACACTTGTTTGAAGGATTTTTAAACATTTTTGCTAATCTCACTGGTGTCATATGCCATCTGTAAAACATTTTATATAAGTTTTTTTATATGCCACTGCTTTAGTTAATTTAACATTTTTCCCATAACTTTTGCCAGTCTTCTAATTCTGTTTTATTTCCAAAATTCTTTGCCCATGTTATCATCGTTTCTTTAACTTGTTCTTCCTCCACCTTTAAGTTTAACAGAAATTTATAGAGTTTCTTAATCAACTTTTTAACAGTGTCTGATCAAATTCTGTCTGTTCCTTATAGAATCCCATTGTTGTAACATCTTTTCCATATCTCATTTTGAATTTTCAGATATGGCCACAATAGCACAACTTTCTTTGTAGTTAACTTCACAGGCTCTCTCTGGAACACGAGATGGAGAAGGGCTATTCAGAGGAATAAGATACTGTAGATTGGGGGTGTCAAACTCGCAACATCACACAATGTGTCGCGACATATCGTGACTTTTTTTTCCATTGCCGGCAATGGAATGGGCGTGGTTTCGGCATGATGCATCTGGCCCGCGGTCTGGCAGTGTGACACCCCTGCTTTAGATGGTCTTAAGCTGCAACTGTCAAAGCCCTGCTTTGCAGATCTTACACAGAACAAACCAAACCTCGCACAACACACTGTAATTTCAGTCTTCCTGAAGAACCATCCGGGTATCTAAAATGAGGATTTCCTGTAACCACACAGGACATTAATAAGATGGATGGCGTGTGGAATATTATTAGTATAAAATGTATTTTTATTATTTATACTTGGCTTGTTTTATTCATCTTTTCTCCTAGTCATTTTTTATGTTTGAAATTGATAGCTTAATTTGCAAAGGACGTTGTGAAAAGTGGCTCGTATGGATAATTGCTCTAGTAATTGTTTTCAAAAATAATTCAGGGAGGCCAGAAATATTCCTCCAAATTGTTATCCTGTGTCTTTGCATAAGAATCTGATATTCTTTCTTAGGCTTGAGTTTGAAACTCCAAAACTGATTTGGCAATCCATTTCCCCACAGGGTGCAAATTTTACCAGAATAGAGAAAGTCAAATTCTGCCTCCCCCCTCTCCCTCTTGTCCTCTGTTCCTATACACTGTTACGATTTTGACTCATTACATTATGATTATTCCAAGTTGGAATCTTGCACATTTAAAGATATCCTCTAGGAATCTATATGCTAATACAAGTGAATTTATTAAATAGTAATTGAGCACACCTGTAGAATAAGCAAGCAAGAAGGGAATATAGATTTGAGAAGCATAGATATCCTTAGATTTTTTTTTCACCTTTCTGAAGACGTCTCAGAATATCCACGTTGCATGACCCACCAAGGTGTATTTAAGCTCCTGAGTTAATGCTAAACTTGAACATCTGGTGTTAACTTTTTTAAAAGCAGGGAAATAGAAAAAGAAACTGTAAATGGGATGGTTGCACTTCTGTCTTTATTGTATTTTAGTAATTGGGAGTCTCAAGGTTTTTGAGTAGTCTATGAATTGAAGGCATGAGAACAGTAAATGAAGCTGTATTACCAGCTGCTTAGCAACGTATAGAGAAGGTAGATGCTTAGCAACAGGTGATCTTCAGTTCCTAAGCTACAGGCACTTAGATTCCTGCGTATTAACAGGATTTATCGGACCAGGAGCTTGCACAAGAATTGGGTAGTATGGGATATTTAGGCTCAAATGATTTGTTTCCAGATGTAAAGGACATCCTCCAAATGAAGCAAAGATGCATCCTTCAGCAGCTCAGTAACTCAGACTTCTCATGCAGAGTTTCTAGGTATATATTTTTTCTCTTTCCCCCCCCCAACTTTAGCAGATAACATCAAATTGCTTTTTATGTTAAACCATAATAGCCAACTTTATGGTTAATTTAAGAACTAGAAAACTAGAGCTCAAGACTTGGTGGTCATCACATATGGGAAACGTTGGGGTGAGATAGAGTGGAGAAGTGGGGAATGGACCACCTTATCTTTTTAGCCACAGATACCACTTACCCAACCCAGTACAAACAGGGAGCCATTCCATCATCTTCTTTCATATGCAGTAATAACGAGGAGGAGGAGATCAGAGCTAGGAGAATATGGGGGCCAACAGTGACCTTCTTGCAAGTGACCTGGCCAGTTTGATAAACGTGATTTTACATCATCGGGTGAACATACCCTTTGACTTGTGCATCGCATTCACTACCATGTCTTCTTTGAACAACATGTAGTCTAGGTTTGGATTTGCCCTAATCATAGTGTAAAGTTTACTTTCCTAGGACTGTAGATGGATCAAAGCAGATCAGTTCAGGAATAAATTGTTGAATTGCATAGGGTCATGCAGCAAGAACGAGCATGAAATCAAGTGAGGAGAAGCAAGGGCATCTGCCTGGCAACCAAGTGCGGATTAGTCTGCAATAGTCCCATAGCTACTTACGGTTGCAAAAGTTGGACCAGGGAAAAAAAAAACTAGACAGGAGGGGAAAAAAACACTTGTTCAAGCTGTTAGTGTTGAAGAAGATCCTACACATTCCTTGGACTGCAAAGTTGACAAGCCATCAAGTACTGGAGTGTATAAATCCAGACATATTGCTAGAAGGTAAAATCACAAAAATCCGCCTTACTTATTTCGGCCATGTCATGGGGTCATACTCACTGGAAAAAAAGCAGTTTTGCTTCAAATGTTCAATAGGTAAAAGGAAATGATATGAAAAACATGATGGCTAGACACCGTCAAAGCCGACCCCTGCCAGAGTGTAAAACAACTGAAAAAAGCCCTGCAAGATGGGAAATATAGGCAGAGAGCTGGTCCACAAAATCTCTGTGAATTGGACACGATTGAATGGACATTATCATCAAGCTATTGTAGCCTATAAGTCATGTTCAACTTCTCATGTGATTTTAATGAATTCTGCCAGCTTTGGTTGAATCCAGCAATATAAATAAGCAGTGTAACTATGCCAACTTCATGGATTTTTGTTTTAATCACAAAAATTTGAATTTTTGAATTTTATTGAATTTATATACCGCCCTTTCCCGTAGGACTCAGGGCGGTTTACAGGGTATATAAAACATCAATACAAAAATTAAGAGGTCTTCAGGTCTCGGCGAAATGATCGAAGGTCGGGGACAGTCCTAAGCTCCACGGGCAGCTGGTTCCAAAGGGCAGGTGCCCCCACAGAGAAGGCCCTCCCCTTGGGTGTTATCCGCTGGCATTCTTTTACCGCCGGCACCCTGAGAAGGCCCTCCCTGTGGGAGCACACCGGACGAAGGGAACTTAATGCCGGCAGCAGGTGTTCCCTCAGATATCCTGTACCCAAGCCATTTAGGGCTTTATAGGTCATCACCAGCACCTTGAATCTCACCCGGAGGGCAACCGGAAGCCAATGCAGCTCGCGGAGTAGAGGTGTTACATGGGAGTATCGGGAAACCCCCATCACAACTCATGCGGCTGCATTTTGCACCAGCTGAAGCCTCCGAGTGGTCCTCAAGGGCAGCCCCATGTAGAGAGCGTTGCAGTAGTCTAAACGGGAGGTCACAAGCGCATGAGTGACTGTGCATAGGGCATCTCGGTCCAGATAGGGTTGCAACTGGCGCACCAAAAAGTTATGTTTGGTTCATTTTCTTAATGCACAGCTGTGCCTGTTTTTTAGCCTTCCATTCTGTCTGCCCCACTTCTTCTAGTCATTGTAACTCCTTCATCTCTTTTCTCCATTTCTCTGTTGTGGGGGCCTTTTCTTCAGTTCTCTTCTGTGAGGAGCAGATTTTTTTACTTATTTATATTTCATTGTTTCTTCAAAGCAAGACATAGTTCATCTTTCCTTTAGTACCTAGGTACGATTTTGTCTTCTCATTATCTTCATGGAACATGTATAATTTCTCAACATTTAAAGCTGGGGATTTAGGATTGAAAATTTCCAGTTAGGACTATGATCCTCCTTGTGATGATTGAGGTACCAGTCATTCTCAAATACATCTCAGTGGTTATCAGATTCTCTGATTCATATCCCAAAGGTGCTCTTTTTTTTTTTTTTAAGCAAACGGCAACTGGACTTTCTTGATTTTTCTTGAAGACATTTCATTTCTCGTTTAAGAAGCTTCTTCAGTTCATTCTTCCATTCAGAACTAAAGAAGCTTCTTGGATGATGTGAAATGTCTTCAAAAAAAAAATCAAGAAAGTCCAGTTGCTGTTCGAAAAAAAGTGCCTTTGGGACAACCATGACCTGGATGACTGAGAATGTCTATAGCAGGGATGTCAAACTCAATTTCATTGAGGGCCGCATCAGCATTGCAGTTGCCCTCAGGGGGCCAGGTGGGCGTGGCCTGGGTGGGTGTGGCCTACTGGGTGGGCATGGTTAGAGTGCGTATGGCCTACTGGGTGGGCGTGGCCAGCTCTACATCGTTCGCATCAAGGGTGCTTATGGGGGCCTGGGCAGGAGTGGGACAGATCTGAGGGTCTCTGGCAGAAGGAGGGTCTCTGGGCCAGGGCCAAGGCAGTGGGGGCCGTTCCCTCACTGTTTCCAGGATGGCTTTGTGGGCCGCATGAAACCACTTTGTGGGCCGGATCTGGCCCCTGGGCCTTGTGTTTGACATGTCTGGTCTATAGACACTGAGAATGATTTTTTATATATATACTTAAAAATAGGGGTCACCATATAGCTATAAGATAAAGGAGGTGGTGGGTACCATTGATTCCACTAAACCTGTGCAATTTGTGCCTCATATATTTTCTCCCACATATTTTGAGAATGGGCTAACCTGCTTCACAGCCGTTTGAGGAGAATGCTTGCAAAGTCTTAACAATTCCAAATGTGTCTTCCAACCCCCAAGCTTTGGGGATCTCTGATTTAGGTCTTTGACTCTAATTCCCTAATCTGAATCTAATTCAGATTAAATCTGATTCGATACATGACTGTCCAAACCACAATGGTCGACATGACATTGCTTCAGTTTTTTAAAAACTGCTATTCTATTCTCTTTAGTCTTTTTGAAGATAAATATGCTGAATTTCTTCAGTCTCATAATAGCATAGCAGTCCAATCACTGATTAAATGAAAATCATAGGTAGCAAGTAATATTTTTAATTGGTTTAATTATAACTGCAGAAATAAAGAAGCAGAGAGCTTGGACAGTTATAAAAACATGTGATAAAGCAAAATTTTGATTACCTCCTCAACAGCATTCTATGAATAGAATCGATTCTCCAGCTGTGGTAAATAAGCCTACTTTAATAATTTGGTGGAGCAACATTGATTTATACCAGCTGAATATCTGGTTCATAATATATAATCAGACATTCAGCTGTTGAGCACCAAAAGAGTCCAGACAGCATCCAGTAGATACACAGAATGGGTCCTTCATTAGCCGAACTAAATAAACTCTGATTATCCAGTTTTCTGCTTTTCCATTTCTTATTGCAGAGTCAATGTAAATTATTTGATAGTGATTCCATTCCTTTTGCAACCTGGCTTCAAGCTGTACTTGAAATCAGTTCAATCCCAATTTTGTTCTCTCAGTCCTAGCAGCTGCTTGGCGCGTATCAGCTGTTAGGCGCATCTTTTAAAAATCAACCAGAGACCGGCCTTTTCCAGCAAAGCTGGAACCATTGTAATTATAAACAAGTGAGCTTGTCACGAACAGGCCACACCCACATTCCACAATTTGAACGTTATAACTGCCATACAAGTGTATGTACTGACTCCCTTATCATTCAGCCCTTGCTCTGAGGATGTCAACAGCTTGTTGATGAAAGCTCAGCAATAAAGAAGAATTTTCTCTTATATCCCGGAGTTCATCGTTTTTATTTTTACTGACTTCAAATTTCTACACCTGGGATTCCAGTTTTTAAATTTATTAAATACACACACACACACACACACACACACATACATGATGCTGCTCTTCAAGGGTTAGATGGACTAGACACTGATATTTGAACCCAGATTTTTTTGACATTTATATTTTATTGGGTTCTTCTAATCTAGGTGAAATGTTAATATACGTTGCTAGTCCATGTATGATATGCCACATGCTAAATAAATAAATAAAATCCAGAAATATCAGAACTAAGTTTGCTGTCAACTTTGCAACAGACCTGGCTGAAGCCATTTTGTTCATTTTAGGTTGCCACAAAATGGGGGAGGGGGGAATTGAAAGCTTTCTATCACTGGAGATATTTAAGAAGAGGCTAGACCAGTGATGGCAAACCTTTTAGAGACCGAGTGCCCAAACTTCAACCCAAAACCTGCTTATGTATTGTCAGGTGCCGGGTGGGCGTGGCTCATTGGGTGGGTGTGGCTGCGGTGGTAACAGCAGACTGGGTGGGACTAAAAAGTTCAATCAATTCCAACTTTGTGAGATCTTTTTTTCCCCGTGAGAAGTTGAAGTTGATTGATTGATTGAACCTTTTTTTTTTTTTGCACACGGCGGTGGAGGCCTAAAGTGAAAAGGTTTTATAAAATCCAGCTGAAGGCCTAGGACTGGAGTGACAGCATGCGTGCCCACAGAGAGGGCTCTGCGTGCCACCTCTGGCACGTGTGCCATAGGTTTGCCACCACAGGGCTAGACAGTCACTTGTCTGAGATGGCATAGGTGCTCCTGCTTGAGCGGGAGGGGCTGGACTAGAAGACCTCTAAGGTCCCTTCCAGCTTCTCTTCTCTTCTCTTCTCTTCTCTTCTCTTCTCTTCTCTTCTCTTCTCTTCTCTTCTCTTCTCTTATTCTAAACAGTTTTCTGTTTCCCTCAGCTGGGGAGGATGATCCTAGGACGCTCACCTCTGTGTATTATTGGGAAACGTAGTTGATTGCATAGCCAGTGGGGTAGGAACTTTAACTTTGTATTACTGTTGCTTTTTGGGGAGGGGTTTTTAGTCTTGGTTTCACTTTTGACTGTGCTGATACTTTGTACTCAATAAACATGTTTTTAGAGGGAAACTCAAGCCTCAGAGTTCTGTTCTAATTTGTCTCACCTATGGAACCATGACATTTACTTTGTTAAATATCTCCGGGCTTCAGAGAGTAGATAGAAACAAAAGAGAGCTTGGATTAACCCACATATATTTATTTATTTTTTATTTTAATCCCATTTATATCCCGCCCTTCTCCGAAGACTCAGGGCGGCTTACAATTTAAGCACAAACCAATGTGCTTAGCAATAGCCTTCATTCTATGTATATGCCAGCTTATTAGGGCTTTCGCCCCCCCCAAGGGGCATTATTACAAAGTCAGTTTATTGCCCCCAACAATCTGGGTCCTCATTTTACCTACCTTAGAAGGATGGAAGGCTGAGTCAACCTGGAGCCTGGTGGGATATGAACCTGCACTAATTGCAAGCAGCTGGTGTTACTTAAGGAGGCATTAGCCCACTGCTCCACCAAGGCTCTATTATAAGTAGTCATTTGAGCCTCAGCACATTCATGGAAATAACCAAAAAATTTCAGAAGATTTTCTTTCTTTTCTTATTTACATTTAATTACTCTAAGGCATTAGAGATATTATTGTATTTTAATTATAACTATAATATTAAGATACAATATTAAGAATCTTAGCATATTACACAAATTTCTATAAATTATATAAATATTGTATTGAAATAGCATGTACTAAAATTGAGAAGATGCAGCAGTTGGTGGGTTTATGTGATTAGAGTTAGTACGTTAAAAGATTGAGCTAGTTTTATGTTAACATTGTATGTGTATGCTTTTAGTTTTTACAAGTGTTATTTATTCATTATCCTATATATCTTTTTTCTGATTTTATTAGCACTTTAAATTTTTGTTTGTAGTTTATCACATTTTCTCATTATAAACATATATACAAAATAATGTAAATGGGTTTTTTTAAATGGTAGTAATGGTTTCCCAACTGTATTTAGGAAACCTCTCCTCCCAAATTTCTTATTTAAATTACCATCCAGCTTAAGCAAAACAGCCCTTTTCTGACTTCAGCACAAAGTAATCTCAGCTACTTTCATGGATAATACAAGATGCTTATTTCCGGCAATGTTCCTTTTAGCATAAACCTAATAAATAACTGAGCTGCCCATTTTTCATCTTAAGTATTCAGTGCTGTTTGTTCCAGAATTTATGCCCTAGTGGGGCTGTCTAAAGGTCTCCTGACAATCTGCAGGACATATTTCTAATGCTTTTACCACAAATTAACATCCTAGAAATTGGAGGCTGCCAATTTCTTTGATGTTAGAGAATTATAGTCCGTGAAACAATCTTGCGATCGGTACTAAAGATTGGCTGGAAAACTCAGGGATGTCTTTACTTGTTGTGCATTTGGGACGGGGAAAGGAAAAAAAAGGTAATTTGATTTTTGTCATTCCAAAGCAAAGTGGAAAGGACACAAATCTGATGTAGTTAATACCTTGCTTTGCTCTCTCTCTTTCTCCAGTGAGAGAATTTCTCTGCTCATACAGAAGCCACCTTCTTGAACCTAGTTATCAGAAGTCAATTTCTGAATTGTTTTCATTTGAAGTTATTGCCTGTTTGATTGATTAGAGAGCCAGGTGTTCATCTAAGCAGTATTCAAAATGTGATTTGAAACTGATCGTTTGTGCCTCAAGTGAGAAGTCTAGATTAATGTGTTCTGGGACTCATTTGTTTGTTTTCTTGGTTATCCATGATATTTCGAGAATTTTTTCTCCAACTATCTTACTTCTTCAAAGTCCAATTTTCCCCTCCATAAAGTTTCACAGGAAAATGTTTGCTTCAATAAATATCTTTTCCAAGGTGTTCATATTTTCGACACCCAATGTAAAGACCTAACTCCCTAGCCCATAATGCTGTGAAAAGTAGAAGGAATGAAAAGAGGATGACTTTACTTTGAAAAGTAAGCCTAAGTCAAGATGGGAGGTAGATATCATTTAGTAAATGATATATGGTGTTTTGTTTTTTTTCTGCAAAACACGAATTCCACTTAATTTATTAATTTTATTCATGGTGTATGTGGGGGAGGGGTGTCACACAAATGCATTGATAATTTCAGGGAGTTTTAGTATAGCAATGTTTGAGAGAGCCTGCCTTAAAACAATGTTGTTCCAGTTAAATAAGTTTTCTGTTACAGTGGGATTCTCCCCACCCACATTAATAGCTGAGCTTAGATCACTTGAATCAAATATTTTTCTTAAACATTTAAAAGTCAGTATAATGGATGCTAGACAGTGTTTTTCAATGCTGGACAGAATAGCTGTAATAGCTTCAATAGCTGTTGAAATCAATCTTCCTAACTTTAACATGGCTTTAAAGGGATAGATAGATAGATAGATAGATAGATAGATAGATAGATAGATAGATAGATAGATAGATAGATAGATAGATAGATAAACAAACAAACAAACAAACAAACTGTGCTTAAACCCCATTTATAATAGTGGAATGTGACACATTTTTAAACCCGGTTTGTGCTTAAGACTCACGAACCTAAGTAGGTATTGATCAGGTTTAAGCATTCATTATACAGACTCAGGCATTGTTTTGCTGTAACATTTCTTTGTAAAAAAGGTAAAGCTCTTCCTGTCCAGTCTTTTGCGACTCTGGGCATGGTGCTCATCTCTGCTTCTTGGCCAAGGGAGCCGGCATTGTCCGAAGACATTTTCCATAGTCATGTGGCCAGCATGGCTATACGGCATGGAACGCTGAAGTGGTACCTATAAATCTACTCACATTTGCTTGCTTTTGAACTGCTAGGTAGACAGGATCTTGGGGAGGAACAGGATCCTGTTGTGCGGCACTCAGCTCTCGAACCTGGGCTGTCAGCTTTCCAGCTGACAAGCTCAGCATTTTTAACCACTGAGTTATCACTCCCCCATTTCTTTGTAAGATATATATATATATAAAATACCAAATGCTATTGAGGCTCAAAATACTAATAAAGCACCTTTTCTGCTAATCTGTGATTTTTATTCACATTCTTCTATCTGTGCTGTAGTTTGGGGTCTGAAACTGAAATGAGAAGAGATTCTTTTTTTGGAAAAAAACAAAAAAACCCAAACACCTTTATATCACCTGCGGCATGGGATTACATGCATACCTTCTTGTTCCTCAACTTTAATATGGATTAATGTGGTTTATGAACAACAACCTCCAACCTACAGAGGTTATTTTGGAATGATGGTTATCCTAATAGACAGGCTGATTAAATCTACTTAGGTGATCTCTTTTCAGACATCCTCTCTCTGGAAATGCTGTTTGGCAAGTTTGGCTGTATTCAAAGTCAGTCATCTTTGTTTTTTGGTCGTCTGCTTATGGACCAGATAATAAATAATTCTCCACAAGCAAACAGCAATTTTTAGCTATCGTTCCAGATAGCTCTTTCCCTCCTCTCCACTTCATCATATTGAAAACATTATATATTTTAAGTACTGTATCCAATACGGGACAAAAGCTTTCTCCATTTTGCAGATGTATTTTCTTACGTGTTTGTTTCTCTTTTCCATTAGAAAAAGAGTTAAACCTCTTACGTGGCTTTGAAGCAGAAAATAAAATGTCTATAAATATCTTAGGCAACATTATGATTTTCTCTTTAAGCGTTCAGAAATTACGTCCACCATTAAATTGTTCTAGTTTACAGATGGGATTGAACAGTGCCTGTTTACAAAGCCATGAGATTTGTTGAAGCAAAAAATAATAATAATTGTTGATTCATCTATTTAAAACATTTCTCTACTACCTGTCTGGCGAGTGTGACACTTTTTAAATTGCCTAGCTGTTACCACTAGAAGATGTCAGTTTATACCCTGCAGTAATTGCCCTCCCCTTCTGCAGCAGTGAAAAAGTAATCAAATGGTGATCCTGAATCTGATTACATCTAATAGTGTATTCCTGTTTTTTCTCCCTGCAAAAAAGGTTTGTTTTTCTGCTTCAGTGGTAATAATATTAACATGAAACAAATAGGAAGACGCTCATGCAGTTGGTAGGCAGCTTAGTGGCTGCTCATATCCATGCTGAAATTATAATGGAAATGGGATTTTTTCCTGTAATGGTCGTCCCCAATTCTGTAATAGATTGCAACTTAAAATTACTGAGGGCTCATCATTGCAATCTTTTAGGAAAGGACTGTACAGTCATATTTTCCTTCGCTTGTTTTATAGACCTTATAGTATTATTGGTGTTTAGTTACAATTGCAGCCTAGATTATAGCATTGTCTGAGCTGGCCGTTTGTTAATAATGATTGTTAAATGTTGTGCGGTTTTATTATTGTACTAAGCTTAATTATATAAGCTGTCATCAGAGGACGTTTCTCTTTATAAACAGACTTAGAAATATTTAAAATCCAAAAGTAGAATCAATGTAATGAGCCTAAACTAGAGGTGGGCAACTCTTTTATTGGTAGATATATTTGGTGTGTTCTAGGCACTCTTACCAGCACATGTGATCTATTCACAAAATCAACTGTAGATCAGTTCTGACTGACAGCACCTATCCATGAACACAACTTGCAGTCAGAAGACGTTATGAAAACTCTTTAATTTCACAACATCTAGACATACTTAACCATAGTTTCAATTAGGAAAATGTGACTGTCCTAGACCAAGCCACGTCCAAAAACACCAGGGAATTTCTAGAAGCCTGGCACTCTGACAAAGCCATCAATAGACACATAGACATTAACAACATCTATAGGTAAAGGGTAAAGGTTCCCCCGCACATGCGTGCTAGTCGTTTCCAACTCTAGGGGCCGGTGCTCATCTCCGTTTCAAAGCCGAAGAGCCAGTGTTTGTCTGAGGACATTTCCATGGTCATGTGGCCGGCATGACTAATTTAATTTAATTTAATTTATTAATATTTCTATACCGCCCTTCTCCCGAAGGACTCAGGGCGGTGTACAGGGCAAGAATAAAACACAAAGCTACAAAAATTAAAAAGTAATTAAATACATGCCCAACAATAAATACATTAATAAAACCCCAATAAAATGATAGTAAAACCCCACCAATCCCCCCTCAGGCCAGGCCGGCTTGTTCGAACAGGTATGTTTTCAGATCGCGGCGAAAGGAGCGAAGATCGGGCGCCATCCGGAGCTCAACCGGTAACTGGTTCCATAGCTCCGGGACTAGATGCCAAAGGCGCACGGAACGCTGTTACCTTTCCGCCGTAGTGGTCCCTATTTTTCTACTTGCATTTTTACGTGCTTTCGAACTGCTAGGTTGGCAGAAGCTGGGATGAGTAACAGGCGCTCACTCTGCTACGCGGCACTTGGGATTCGACCCGCCAAACTGCCGATCTTCTGATCAACAAGCTCAGCGTCCTAACCCACTGAGCCACTGCGTCCCTCTAACAACATCTATAGACTATGCAAAAGAGACAATCAACCAGCCAAAAAGAGAACAAAAAGACCCAAGCATCTCTCCACCAGCAATCAGCTCCCAGATCAGCATAGATTAACTCCAAGATTAATATCAAACCAACAATCGTAAAAAATACCGCAATCAAGAAACTACCAAAGAAGCCCAACCAAAGAATCTCTAAGACCACCCCTACCAACATTGACAAAGCAAGCCACTAGAATACAAACTGGCAGCAAACCCCACTCCTTACTAGCACTGATGATGTTACCTGATGTTTGGGTAATGAAATGTCTGCAAGAAAACAACCAAGCTTAGAGAGCACAAAGGATCCCTCATTTCAACACTGAGCTACAAATATTCTCCTTTATTTGCACCATGTGTTGATAACCACTGGAACCACTAAGGCTGGTTTATGCCATAATCTTTCAGCCTTGCTTTTCTGATCTTGTGTTCTGTACCAGCCTGCTACCAGCCCTGCAGAAAAGGCAGGGACAACCCCTTTACAAACGGCAAGAGGCTGGAACTAAGCCTGCCAAATTTATTAACATAAAACAAGACACCAACCATGAAACAGGAGCTATGAAACAGGAACTATTCAAGCGGTTGCCTTCAGCAAACCAGCCCTCCCACGCATTCCCCTTTTATACAGTTCAGGGCGTGGCTTCTCTCTGCCTCCTTCCGAGGTGCCCCATTGCCTTCCTCTGTTTACTCCTGATTGACTGCCTCCTGCGTCGGACGTCCTTGAACAGGGCCAGCTGTGGGTCATCTTCATCCACGCTGTCAGGCTCACACAGCTGGGTCTCCGTCGTGACCAGGTGGGAGGGGCCTGGCTGAGGGCTCTCATCAGCAAGCTCTCCAACCCCCTCAGCAAGCTCTTCAACACCCTCCTCCTCCTCTGAGTCATCTGACCCAACTGCCGAACCCACAGGCTGACCCTGAATCACAACATCTTGCTACTGTGTGATCTTCTCCAATTCATTGTCTTCTACTATCCTCATCAAATATTACCACATCAATTACACACACTTTCTTTTGTACAACAGTTAAGTCTTGTTAACTTAACTTAACTTTTTGAATTCAAAAAGCCACAATATTTTTTTTACCTGCTCATTTTTGAATACTTTATTCAAAACCCTAACCCAGGCATGTCAAACTGCCAGCCCGTGGGCCAGATGCGTCACGCCAAAACTGCGCCCACCCCATTGCCAGCAATGGGGGGAAAGTCCCAATACGTCACGTGATGTCACGTGATGTCGTGAGTTTGACATGCCTGCCCTAACCCATCAATTTTTCATTTCTGACAAATGATAACTTTTACAGATGTTGTTATTATGGTTGGTCTCAAGATCAGCCTGCTGTTTAAACTGTCTGCATTTTTACCCACCTATTCAGTCCTTCCCAAGGGCTTTTGTTTCACAGGGTTGTTCACTGCTTCCTATAAAATTATTATTTATATCATACATTTCATTGGCTGATGGTTGTATCTTATAAAAGGTTTTCCATTTTTCAATTTTCCCACTTCATTATTTGACAGATGAAATCTATGGAATTGCGCTTGTACCTCAGATGATGATGCTTGTCTCTTAATGTTTGCAGTACCAGCATAAGATTATGTTTCAAAATGATATCCTGGAGCTGATTTCTAGAAGCACATTTTACCACCTCAAAATTTTTCCTGTCTTTATTATCTGTACATTACGCTCCCCTGGGTGTCATCTCTGAGGAATATAAGATTGAAATGGTTGCTGCGGATCTAACTAAACTTTAGTGTCAGTAAAATGACTTGCATTTTGCTGGAGCCATTTTGAATTTCTTACTTTAAAATGACACCGTTGATCATATTATACAGAGTAGAGTCAAAATATCAGTGAAATGCTCTGCTTGGCAATTACTCTCTTTTTCTCTAATTCCTAAGGAGGGTTTTGTGCTCTGAACCAAAGCTGAACACCGCATGATTACACATCTTTTAAGAAATTATAAAACTCTGTTGATGAGTATCAGAGCATGGATCTTTCAAGACATTTAATAATCTGCTGGACTCAACTTTGATCTTGCCCTTGCTTTTACAGTGTGAGTAAATTTTAAGTCTCACACTCAATATCATGTAAGAGGCAATCTTATTGTTTCTTCTAAAGGAAGCCCAATAAAACTTATTTTGTGTAACTGAGCAGAAGGCTATGTTAATTAAAAGATACCAAAATGATTATGATTTAGCTATTACATTCACCTTTCTTCAAGGAACACTGGGGGTTTATCTGAGTTACCATTTTAATCTCTATAATAATAGTCCTCTGAGGTACATTTTGGGGGGCGGGGGTGACAGAGTGATTTACTGAAAGACATCTGGGAGGGAAGTTATTGAGGCTAGACATAAACATGGTTCTTGCCAATCCTAGACTTTCTTATTCACTTACTTGCTTATTTACTATACTGTTGTTTATTGCACACTCCTTTTTTCTCCTCTTTTCCTCACAACAACAACCCTATGAAGTGGGTTGGGCTGACTGGTCCAATGTCACCCAAGCAGTTTTCCGAGGCAGGACTGGAACTCATGGTCTCCTGGCTTCTAGTCTGGTGCCTTAACCAAATTGGTCTAACCTTAACCCTAATAATGATACAACACTGGTTCCTTTTCTCCTGATCAGATTCTACTTTTTCAGTCTTATTTGTGCACACTTATTGGAGAAAATAGCAGTCATATTTCTCTAGAATGAATCACCAGAATGATGAAAAACCTGTGGCATCAGTCATAAGAGGAGCCAGATGCTTTATCCATGTAATTGAGCTCATTATAAAGATCCTGCGTATGTTTAAATCCATGTTTTTGTGAGTCAGTGATAGAAATGGCAAAACCAAATCTCTGAGGAGCTGTCATCATAAATTCTGCCCTCATAACAGACAGGAGAGTGGCTTATAGTGTCATATATGTGACCATGCATGACAGCAATTACAGATAATTGCACTTGTGCACTGTCAAGCTTTGTATAATGTGTGTCAATTACTGGGCCAGCTAGATGGGTCAGTAAAGAGCAATGATTTTTATTGCTATAATTGGAAGCATTTAAGGCAAGTTTGGCTTTGTCTGGGTTCTAGTTATAGGTTCGTTATATTCCATTCTGGTTCCATCTCCTTGCAAAATCTAATTTTCTTTTGGAGCATCTAGTTTTTGGACAAACATGGAAAATTAGACACATTTTTCCATATTTATGCCCATAATTATATCATTCCCATTTCTCTATGCTGGTTTTGGCATCCTGAAAGGAAGATTTATAACGGTTAGATGTAGAGCATCATCCATGGAGAATAAGGTAAGAAGTAGAACATTTTCCACGGAGATTAACATACTGTAGCCAGAATAGAACCTGCACTGAACAAAATGGGCTAACCCACTGTTAAATTAGCCAGTGTCATAAATTTTCTTTAATTGTGTAGTAACCATGCCAAATATAATAAACCAGAAGCAAATCAAGTTACAACCAATTGTGTGCTGAATTTGAAAGCCTCTGAGTGTGTAGGATGAACATTGAGTCGCTAAATTTGGAAAAACTACCACTATGTTTCTACTGAAGTAACTTATGAATGTTTACATTCTGTGGAAGATGAATATGATGTTCTAATCAATGTTGCTTGTTTGCACCACATCTTTATGTCAGTGTTGCATTCTGAGGCAGTGTCTGAATCATATGAATGGATCCAGTGAACTGACTTACTTCTAAAATAAAACAGATACAGCATGTCCTAAACAATACGTCAAGATCACAAGAATAAAATTGGCTGTCTATATAGGATAGGCTCAGTCTTACATTGGCTTTGTCCAGTCGTAGCTTCACTAAGCAAAATCTCAAGAGATCCTTACTAAATACTTTTTGGGGGAGAAGTTGGAGGGGGGAGTGGCTTTGTTGAGTAATGGGGGTGCATTTCCATTCCAGAAAGTACATTAGAGTCCCTGAGATCAATACATTGTCTTCAGACCCACAACAGTTCAAGGGTACCTATTCCAATTTAATTTTTAAAGATTTGATGCAATGAGATGAATCAGTTAAATACCCTCCAGTTCACATCACACACCTGAGCTTCACATAGCTGTTACAGGAAATTTTGCATGATTTGTGTTATTCCAGCTTCCGCATAATCATATTTAGAATTGTAGTATAAGCAGAATGTGATTTCAGGCTGGTTTTAGTAATAAAGACCAGAGACGGCTATCTTTGCATAAGCCAAGAGCCTGGCTAGGAAAGCATGGGAATAAATATTTTAAAATGCTAAAATATGTATGGGAAAGTTGCACTTTTCAAGACACTTACACATTTTAGATTTTTCTGGATGCTACATCTGTCAGTTGGCTCCTCATACGCACCTGGCTGGCCATGGTGAAGTGGATAGATTAGTCTAGCGCAATAATTCTTTGCTGATGGATGCCATTTCTCAGAGAAATGGTTGGAACGTTTATTTTTTAAAAATCATTTTATTAAACTTTCAAGAGAGAGAGACAGAGAGAGAAAGAAAATGAACAAATATAAAAGGGCTAGAATTTCTAGAGTCTCCAAGCTTTTTAAAAAAATTTACAATATGTTTATTAAATATTTTTGACAAAGGAAAAAAGACAAGGAAAGAGGAGGACAAAAGATAAATATAAAATATAAAGGGAATAAAAAGGGAATTTACAAGGATCACGGAATTAAATTAGATGGTTCGATAAGAAAATATTTCATTAGTTGGCTTCAGATAACTGAATATTGTATCATTTTAAAAAAATGCATGCCATTATTATATTCTAGTTGGTTTGTACATTTCAAAAGCAAATCAACACAATATATCTCACAAAGTAATTTCTGTCCAATCAGTAACATAAGTATCCTTATTTAATAGCTTATTAAGAGTTAAACTATTAAGATCACATTAAGAAAATTTCAGATGTGATACAAGCTCATATATGGAATTATAATCCCAGAAATGATTTCCAAGTTGAATTAAATTCTGTGCCAGATTTACTTTTTAAACACAAAGTTATTTTAGACATCTAGGTGAACTCCCACTACTTAATTAGCTGTTCTTTTACAGAGGAACTGTACATGCCTTCCAATAAAAAGCCTTGCAGCTTTTAAACATTTAGAAAGCTAGTTTGGTATTCTTTATGGGAATAAAAGGTTTAGTAATATTTAACTTAAAAATAGAAGGCTGAAAAGAGAACTCCATCTTGTAGAAATTGTTTCATTTTATTATAAATCATTTTCCAAAAGTGTTGAGCTTGATAATGTTGCCACCAAAGATTGAAAACTAATCGAACCTGATCTTTATATTTCTAGCAATTTTTTTAAAAAAATGAACTCTCTATTAGTGTGGTAATATATCAGCAGCAAAACAGTTTTGTCTAAGTATAACATTTGGTATAAATTTAATGTTTTTCCATTGAAATCCTCCAATGCTGCATATCAATTACTGTGTCTAAATTCTATATCCATTTCCCAAAGCTTTTAAAGAAAGTCTTCCAAGATTTTAGTTCTCTCTAAGGAACATACAACTGTCTTTTAAAACTTGAAAAAAAAAAATCTAAAAAGGAAAAAAAAATCAGCAGAAGTAAAATACCAAATATGACTGATAGATAAGTATATGCATTACAAGCTACTGTAATTCTTTCTCTAAAATCCTTTGAATAAAATTGGCTCAAGTTGAAAGAGAATTTCCCTGGTTGCTTCATTTATAAAGCTTCCTCCCCCAGCTCATTCCCCCCCCCCATTATGCTTGAAGGAACTGTTAATTCCTAACATGCTTATTGCCTTCTTACTGCCAGTATCTTTATTTAACTCCTTACTGTTTGAACTGCTTTTCTCTGTGGTAAAATGAAAAATCAGTACTTTTTTTGGGGGGGGAAGATTCGTATTTATATAAACCCCCCCACACCTTTGCTTTGTCTTGTTTTCCTCTGACCAATTTCTGAAATCCTTAGTTGCATGATTCTCCAAGATTTTGTTTCATGCAAGACTAGACCTGCTTTAGCAATTCTCTTCATTGCTTCCAACATTTTAAATTCTACCATGTAAAGCATTTACATTATATCAATAGCTGTGTTTAATTTCACATTTATATCCAATGGCCTTCACTATGAATAACATTCCGTACTGCTACACAATTTCATAACAATTGTCTACAAAACACAGACACAGAAACTCTTTTTCTCTAAGTTTTAAGAAATATCCCAGCTCTTCTTTTTTTTTTTTCAATGTTGCGTTTAGGATGGCAGGATTGTCAATCGGCTTTTCATTATTTATAATTAACATTTTGAGAGAGGAAAACATTTTACAAAGATTATGGAGAACGCAGCCAAATTCAGTGCGCTGTATGCTGAATTTGTTCAAACCACACTCCGTTTCCTCTGCCATTTGCTCATTCACTTTGGCAGCAATGGCAGCTACCCACAAAACAGGACATGGCAAATAGGGGAAACAATGTGGAATGATGTTCC
This sequence comes from Vipera ursinii, assembly GCF_947247035.1. Classification (NCBI taxonomy): domain Eukaryota; kingdom Metazoa; phylum Chordata; class Lepidosauria; order Squamata; family Viperidae; genus Vipera; species Vipera ursinii. The sequence continues at coordinate 33,601,410 of NC_139513.1, read as the reverse complement.
CATGTTCATTGTAGTACGTTGATAATTGAATCTACTTCTTTAATTTTTATTTAACTAACCATCTATTGACTTATGATGGTGTGATTCATGAATATCTAATTATTGGCTACCCTTTATAAGAGACATGCTGAAGTGTGGACATATTTCAACACTGGATTATTAGCATTACTAGCAGCTAGGGCTATGCCAACGCCTGATGGAACTATAGCATTTTGTATATGGGGTCCTTGGTGCACTCTGAGTTTGGTAGTTTCCTTGCAGACATTTCATTACCAAACTAGGTAACATTATCAGTGCTTATGATGATATTATCACCATATATTCTATACCAGACATGTCAAACTCGCAATGTCACGTGATGTCACGAGATGTATCAGGACCGTTTTGGCATTGCTGGCAATGGGGTGGGTGTGGCTTCCGGGTGACGTGTCCGGCCTGGAGGCCTGCAATTTGACACCCCTGTTCTATACAATTTTGTATACATTTCTGCCAGCATATATCCATCCCCAAGTTATACTGGATAATAGATAAGACTATTTTATTCAGTTTTCAACAATCACCTTAAATTTCATCAGGCCTGCTCTTTCTCTTATACTAGTTAATGTCTTCCAGTCTGGAGAAGCAAAAATTTGTAGACAGCACAAAATGTCCACCAGGCAGGACATCAGTGCAGGTCTAAATTGCTGATGGTCTGGGTATGAGCCAAAACTGGAATCTAGATAAAATACAGGCAATCCCCAGGTTAAGAATCAGTTTTGTTCCTAAGTCTGTGTTCAACCTGAATTTGTATGTACTGTAAATCGGAACCCATACTTACGTATGGACTATAAGTCAGAACTCGTACTTATGAATAGACTGCCATATACAGTAAATTTGTTCAATAAAATAAATAATAAATAAATAGCATTCTGAGAGAGAAATGTGAATGCATTTGGGTAATCCATGTGCAAAAGACGGTGGCAAGATTTATTTATCCCAAGCGATGTAAGAACTTAGTTATGAGAGAATTTAACATATCATAACTTATCTTCTGGGTATTGTCTTTTAACGATGCATTCATTTTCGCAGTTAAGAAAAAGGTATGTCAGATGATTCTGAGGCTGATAAAAATCAAAGCCTCCGAAAATTATTTAATGGGAGGCTTGAAGGATTTATCTTCATAATAAGGAAATGGAATCACTCAGGAAGCCTGAGCAGGTAATTGTATGTCAGGGGGGAAATCTATAATAGGCAACAACTGAGTTTACCTGAGTGGATATTTATGGGATAGGATACAGTTTTTCTGAATGATCTGTAGTTCATTTTAGGTGATGAAATACAGGTCAGGACCTGTTTTCTTTACGAAGTTCTCTTTTGTCAGGTTACGTTTTCCCAACTCATTTGCCCATGCCTGTAGAGCTATTTTTTCCCAGACTGTTGAGAGATAGTTCCAACACACTTCTAGAAAACTTTCCAGTGGGAAGTTAAAATAATTCTACAGTGTGTTGTTGTTGTTTTTGTTTTTGTAGAGGCCAAGAAACAAATACTTACTCATGTGATAACCCGATTGCCTTTCAAACGTGTTGTCTTCTCTTGCCAATTGTTCACTGTCTTTATAGATAAATAAGCCAAGTATAAATTAGGTGTGTAAAGTTAGCTGCTTGCTATCTTTGTGGATGACAATGAGAGCAACTTTCAGTCTATCAGATGTGTTGACAACCTTGTTAGAGTCTTCCTTGGACTGGATTGTGGACTGCAGGAGAGATGTAAGTAGCTAAAAGGTCACTACAGTTACGAGGAGTAGCTATTTTAATTTTATCACTTGGTGTCCCTTCCTGGAAAAATATGATTCAACCATTAATTATTCAAATACCACTCTTCCAATTTGAATATTGTAATACACATCACTTAAGTTTGCCCTTGAAGAAATCTCAGAAATAGTAACGGTAGGAAAAGGGGGCAGCTGAATTTCTGTCAGATGTTTTCTAGCAGGAGCATACAACTGACATTCTTGCTTTAGTTGTCCATATCAAGGTCCTTGTTGTTATATCTAACTCCTCACATAGTGTGAGATCTGCTTTCCTGAAAGTATCCTAAGATACTTTCATATCTTTGGGCCTCCAATCTTGGTTTATTATAGTTGCTGACTCAGAAGGAAGATCAGCTGGAATCTACTGGAGAAGGATCTTCTTATGGATGAAGCTTTGTGAAGCTCCCTTGAAATTTGGACCGTTCAAAAATAAATATTTTAGGGACAAATACTATGATGCTCATGGGAACCAATTTGCCCATAAACTCTTCTCTTTTTTAAAAAAAGTTTTAAATAAAAAAACAATAAATGGGAAGCTAGCACCACCAGTTTCTGGCTTTATCTTTGGACCCAAGAATATCCTTAGGCCTCTTGTGTGTGAATGGCTGGCTGGCTGGCTGGCTGGCTGGATGGATGGATGGATGGATGGATGAGTTAGGTATCTGCAATCCAGTGATTTGCTTTGAAATGTAGTCATTTTTCAGAAGTAGGTAGCAAGGGTGCACCCTCAAAGCTAAAGAAACTGGCAGAAAACAGCCAAAGGCTTTTTTTTTTCTGAATGTGTTCCATCAACCATGGAAGCTTTTTTTTGAAAATACATTCCCCTTTTAGTTGTTTTGTGAGAACATCACAACTACTCTGAAAATTCTACACGTGTGAGCCATCAGATGCAAAATCAAGCCTAAGGTGTTGAGACGGCTATATTAAGAAACTTAATTTCTTCTTTCCCCAACTTCAGGTTTTACAAAATCAGTGAACATTTTATCTTGCCTGATTATTATGCATGTATTAAATCCAGACAGTCTTAGAGAGTGTGGATCCACTGCAATCACAAATAACATGTCCCACTGATTTCAGTTTGCCTTCTCCAAGTATGAATGATCCTGGATCAAGTTTAGGATTTCTTTGGAGGAGATTGTTCTCTCGTGTTTAATGTTAAGTCGTGGGCTCTGGTGAGCAGGAACGATAACACAAGACGGAGTACAGGGAAACTCATTCTTTTATTCTTGCTGGAACTGTACTGGGGCGTGGGCCGCACCCAGCCACAATATATAGCCTAGTCCCTAGGTGGCAGCCAATAGGTTTGAACCCACGCTTGCCGCCTGGGGCTGACCAATTGCAGTACCGGAGACGGCCTGTCTGGGTTGCTGGAGAGCCTTCAGCAACGCACGTGGTATAATACCACAAGCCCAATACATAACAGTTAACACCCGCACTTCTTTCAGTTTTAAAAACTATAGTTATTTATCTACTTTTTGACATATATTATTTAATATGTACATATATTGTAATTAAAATTCTAATATGGATAGTGGATGTTTCAGTACCTGGAGACAGCAGAACAAGAGACAAAGAAGAAAATCACAAAGTACAAAGTCCTGCAAATAGAAACAGAAAGACGGTGACAGAATAAAGATATTACAGTAAAATCAATAAAACATAAAGATAACAGATGGCAAGTGTGATGAAGCTAGAGGGTTTTACTCTCTCTTGTCAAAGGCCTGGTGAAGATTGTCTGTCTGTCTACAATGGCCTTAGGTGTCTTGCAACCAGATTGTAAAAGTACTAATGATTTAGGCACAGTTTAAAAGATTATAAGCTTCTGTTGTTGAAATGTTCATGGGGATGAGGATCTCACAGTTTCAAGAAATAATTGTTACACTTCCACATTTTTAAGAACTGGTTATTATGTTAATACTGTAGATATAGAAAGATATGTCTATCAAGACAGAACATTCTGCAGTAATCATCCTAATTGAGGTGAAAGATTTAACTTGGATTGCCAGTTAGAGATATTTGGTGGTGTCAAATTTTGAGCTTCAAGATTTGAGGTCCATGGCCTTCCAACAAGAGGCTGGCCCTCAGTTGTAGAATTAGCAATCCTTTTTTTTTCTTGCAGCATCAGAGCAAGATCAATGAATACTATTCAACAATGGCAGGAGACCACTGATGTATCTTACCAGTATCTCACATTCACTTGTTCATTCAGAAAATGCATACCAATTAAACTCTCCTTGATGGACAAGGTACAGTAGGCTGTGGAAAAACCCCTTGGAACACGCTCAGAGGTGATTTTTGATGGACTAGAAAATGGGACTTCACACTTCTCTCCAGCTTTTTAATAGGCAATGGTGGCTTTTTTCAATTGAATTATTTCCATCCTTAACATCATTCATACAATATTAATAGCCATTCAGTAAGCAGTCAGGTTAGATCTCAGGATGTTGCCATGACAAGGCAAAATTCTTGGTTAAAAACATTTTGATATATTTGGAGACATTCCTGTACAATTTTTATTTTTGCATTCCAGATCTCTTCTAGCGATCACAACTTTTAGCATCTGGCCACTAACGTATCCTGTAACAGCTTTACTCCCTGTTCATATTTTTGGTTGTCCTCACATCAGAATAGGAGGGAGAACAGATTATTCTAAATCGTAGGGTTGGGTTTTTTTTACTATAGTTTGCTAAAAAAAATACCTAATAAAACTAAATTCATATAATGTTCTAAGCCAGTTTCCAAAACACAGTGGGTTACGGTACAGTGTGCCAAAATGAAGAAAACTATATCCTGACTTGTGAAATGAAATATAACATCCACATACCGTAGCTAAGTACTAGACCAGAAGCATACCGAGAGTGGGACGGTCCGTTCTGCAAGATGGTGGGTACGGCATTGTAGTTAAGTCTTCTTTTACGTGTGCATCAGACAACACTGTACTGTTGTTTGGAATCTTTAGCTACAGCAGTAGAATAAACGGGAGCTGTCTGTACATCGTAAATGCACGTATTATAAATGGAATTTCCTGGGACCTGGTCTCGCTGCACTGCTTAGTCTGTTGCACTTTTCATGATGGTTTTTAATTACATACTCTGGGACTTAAAGAGAACTTTCAGTCTTCCGACAGATTTTATCTACTGATTATTTTCACAAATTGTTATAGAAAAGGCCTTCAGGGCTGCAGTGTAGGTGGAGGCTCAGTTACCCAGTCATAGATTGGATGCCAAGGAGAAGCGTCTTAACCTATGCTTACAAAGGCAGGTGCTGACACTTCCATCTCGCCAAGGGAAACATGCTCACATTCTGGAGACTAACCGAGAAGACGGTAAAGAAACAATCTTGGCGCGTTAGACAGAAAACAGCCAGTGTTTTTCTCTCGCTTTGACCCTTACGTCAAACAAATTTCCACTTCTGTCAAATGGGCTTCCTCGTAAGGAAGGTTGCCTATCTCTGTGCACGTGTTTGTGTGTGTGTGTGTGTGTGTGTGTGTGTGTGTGTGTGTGTGTATTGCATGCATCTCCAGCTGTTGAATAATTACTGCTGCTGAGAATATTTGGTTTCTTGTTATAAGCAAATATGTCCCAACCAAAATCCAAGACATTGTACTGCAGCCCTCTTTTTCTGACATTTAGGTTCATCAGTACTACAGCTGTCTACCAGAAGACAAAGTACCCTATGTCAACAGCCCTGGAGAGAAAGCCCGTATCAAACAGCTTCTGCACCAGCTGCCTCCACATGACAATGAGGTAAGTCATTCAGTAATCACCAAAGAAATATGGGAGTGCACCTTAGCAGGCCATTGTTCTGATGTTTGAGTTGTGCGTACCAGCCAACTAGCCAGCTAGCTGAGTCTTTGGCAGAGGATTTGTTAAAGGTTTATTTCGTGAAACCCTTGGCGTTTTTGGGTGGGGGTGTTAAAAAAAATATAGAAGTTCCCGCTCTCTATAGCTGCTTTTAGTTAGACGAAAAGGCCTCAAATCCTCACGTTTCGGTCACAAATGCATGTTTATTTTGTGCCTCTTTGGATTGTTGTATAAATAGTTCATGCTTTAGCTTTACATGTGTTGTATTTCAATCCCTGTCCAGTTCATAAATAAATTCTATTAATTTATATAAAACTTTGAAAATCTAAAGGTGCTATCTTAGCTACATGAAGTAGTGTGCGCTCTTAGGAAAGCATTTTTAAAGTAAGCATAGTTTACAGCTTCTGAAATAAGAAGTTGGCGAAGAATCTGCAACTTTTGGAATGAGGCTCAGTAGAGATACTGAGGTGACGCTGATGCTAATGGGATACTTCTGTATTATAAGAAATAGCATATTTGTTGTGGCCCCGACCCCTGAGCCTGTCCTACCCAATCAATATTTCCTCAGGTTTTCTAAAAGATTTCACGGGATCAGTTAGCCTATTCTACTACTACAGTTGCTAGACTTTGACTTTTCTTACTTTTGTATTGAGCAATTGAGGAAAAAAAAATTTATACCAACAGTCATGTTATTCATTCTAGTTGTATATGGCTTCACCCTCAGGACACACTAAAACAGGCGGTTTGTGCTATTTCTGCAACACACAACTGTGAGTGCCAGTGCAAAGAAAGGGCCAAAAGACATAACAATAAGTGGGTGAGGAAATGCAGAGCAATTTTAATGGAAATAAAAACTTGTTTGGGAAGTTGGTGGTGCCTCCAGCAGGAGGGAATTTAATTAAAAATAAAAAGGATAAACTCATTTGGGGTCAAACCTAAATGAGGGAAAGCTGGAAGGAATATTTTATTTTTGTATGGGAATGATGAATAGTAGAAATTAAATGAATGTCATAAAAATGATGGGTGGGGACCCATAAATACTGTTAGCATGTTGAAATGCTGGGTGGGGTATTCTGGAAACAATTAAAAGTCCACACATCTTCAAGTTGCTAACGTTGGAAAAACACTGAAAATATGGTAAGGTGGTGCAGTTAGAGAAAGGGTTGCACATCTACAACAGATGAGATTGGCTTATGGAGTGGCAGTGCAATTTGTTTAATGTGTTTGCAGGATGCATCTCTGCCTGAAGAATAGAAGATAAGTGATAAGTGCTCCCCCAATATAAAAGAAAGCCTAGCAAGAATGAATGCAGAATAGCCAAGGATTTTTGCTTGTCTGGGAAAGTGCTTGACAGATTGAAAATTTACCACAGATACACAGAGCAAAATGTCAGAAGTGCATTGAGGCTTTGGCAGAGCATGCGCCGACCAGAGTTTTTCTCTTTAGTAGGTCATAGAAAAACGTGAATATTAAAACAGCAGGCTTATTTGTTGATTTAGAAAAAAACATGTTTGCTGAAGTGAAGAGGCTTGAATTAAGGAGTTATTTTTGATAAATACAGAGTTGAAGATGGTTGCTGGATGCTGTAAGAATGGGATTGTATACGATGAAAATAAAGCATATGTAAAAAATAAAATGCTCAGTGGTTTGGCTTGTCTGAGGTCTTCTTTAGTAATTTTTGGAATGCTTGTGCTGATGCCTTGGTCAGAATTTATATACTATATATTTTTATGCAGATATTGTTGGCTGAGACCTCACAGGATTGCCAGGGATAACAGGAAGGGGATTTGTGTATGCACATATGTATCTAATTGCATATTTCTCTAGGTGGCAATATGGGATTTTTTCTCAGCAGCATATAAAGAAGCATTTTTTCCCCCCTAAAAAGGCAGAAGGGAAGAAAAGAGTTGAATTTCATTTTATTTTCTGGTATTGGTCCTCTTAATCCTCAGCCTGTCAGTAGATGAACTTTGTGTGCTTTTAAAGATCCACATGTTAATGTTACAGGCAGATATGGAAAATGAGGTTGAAGGGATCCAACTGAGATGTTCTTGGTACCTGTCTTGTTCAATAAAATTGTATAAAATAGCTCAGTCATGAGGGACTGAAAGCTGCATGACTATAAACTGGATTGATGGCTGATAGCAAAATACTTGGATTTCCTCTCTTCTTCAGCAGGAAGAATTAATTGGAAGAAAAAACTGGAAACCAACCTCTTTTTGTGCTACCTAGAAACTAATATGGGTCTCCTTATTTCTAATTCTGTAGTCCCACTGTATCTTGTGGGGAACTGTTTCACAGTGGATTCACCTTTTCCCAGGAACTCCCAGGTAGCTTGCGAAGTGAAGCAACCATTCAATCAGACATTTAGGAACTCCGAAACCTCTCTTTTCCATCTGAATTGAAAGTTGTCCTCTTCCTGTTGGTTTGGTCACTGAACACAATGACATTGATATTTCCACCTAAGGGAAGTAATGGAAAGGAGGTGTAGGGGGGAGTAAACACCAAAGCTTTAAGTCCTCCAGGAAACGTAAGTGATCACTCTCCCCTTCTTTTATCTTCATGATAACCCAGTGATTCAGGCTAAGCGAAGAGATAGTGAATGACCTAAGATTAATAAGATAAGATAATCTTTATTGTCATTTTTTTTTTACTGTGGGCACAACGGCACACAACAAAAATGAAATTTAGTTGCCTGCTCTCAAAGTGAAACACATACATGACACACACCTAAAACATACTACATACAACATTTGTATAGACCCACACCCCTACATATACATAACAATAAAATATTAAATACTGTCCATCTTGAATATATAATGGAAGGAGGAAGCTTGAGAGTTCACAAGGTTAATGCTGCATGGAATGAAACTATGGCTGAATCTGGATGTTCTGCTACGGATACCATGAAGCCTCCTCCCAGAAGGTAACAAGGAAAACAGGTTGAGTAGTGTCCCAGATAATCTTACAGACCCTGTTCAAGCAACGCTTCTGTGCTATGACCTGGATGGGAGGGAGGGAACTGCCAATGATCTTTTTGGCCATCCTCACCACTCTCTGCACCACCTTCCTGGCTGAAGCAGTGATGCTTCCAAACCAGACTTTGATGCTGTAGGACAGGATGCTCTCAATCGTCCCCCTGTAGAAAGTGAGCTATTAATTAGTATTAATGTATTAATAGCTTTAATAGGTGAACTTCATGGAAAGAAAAGCTTAGTTTTCTCTGCCCTAGGGTGGGGCTCTAATCATTACTTAAAGGGTTAGGGATCTATAATAGGCAGCTGTTGCCTTAGCCATAGCATTTAAGAGCTTATGTATCATACTGTATGCTGCTGGAATTTTGAGATTTTCTATAGCCATTGAAGCTCAAAAGCATCTCTGTGAAATATTATCATAATCATTAACATCTATTTTTGAAGGGAAAAAAAAGCCTTACCATTAGTAAAAGATAAATAGATACTGCAGAGAAAGATCTTGAAATCAAACCTCACAGAAGAGAGAGGATAAGAGAGGGTTTAAAGATCACACCTCTTCCCCAATTCTAAAACGGGTGTATGATTTCTTTTTTTATAGTAAAATTGTGACCTCTGCATATCCTACTTAATTGAAATCCTAGAACTAATGATACATTTTCAAAACCAAGATTTAAAAAATGTTTCTCATCACTTAGACGCTTAATTGCACCTTCTTTCACCAGTTTCAATCCACTCTCAACATACGGTGAACTTCTTAAATATTACAGTTAGGAAATAAAGACATGATTTATTTTAAAATGATTGAGTATAACATTTTCTGGGCACTCAAAAGCATTCAAAAACATTGTTCCCTACATACAAAGAGGTTCTGAAAAGCTTGGGCTCATCCATTAGAAATCTTCCGAAAGTCTTTCCAAATTATAATTTTATAATTGCAAAGTTATAATTTTATACTGTCAAAAATGACTGAGCTGTTTTGGTGCAGCAGTTAAGAACACTGGGCTAGAAATTAGGAGACGCTAAGTTCTAGTCCAGGGGTAGGCAACCTTGGCTCTTTTATGACTTATGGACTTCAACTCCCAGAATTCCTGAGTCAGCATGGCTGGTTCAGGAATTCTGGGTATTGAAGTCCACAAGTCATAAAAGAGCCAAGGTTGCCTACCCGTGGACTAGTCCCACCTTAGGCACAAAACAAAATGGATGACCTTGGGTCAGTCCTCTTTCAGCCCTGTGAGGAAAGTAATGGCAAATCACTTTGGAAACGCTTGCCAGGAAACCTGCAAGCACTTCTCTAGGCAGTTGCCAAGAAACAGGAGTGATTGGAAGGCATAAAAAAAGGAAGAAGAAAAAACTATTAAATATATTACCAGATAGAAATCACCATCATTTTAGCCATTGTCTATCTACTGCAAGATGAAGGCCTCTTCTGCATGTTTCCAACCTATACCAAGTTGGTGCTAACATTTACTGACCACAAAGATAGACCTTCTTTGGGATGATATGTCCCCAACCTGGTCTTTCAGATCTCTAAATAGTGTACTCATGACTGTAGCAATTGAGTTCATCCACCTTGCTATTAGTCATCCTCTTCTCTTTCCTTCCAGCTTTTCCAGCGTCTGAAAAGTTCTGTGTAATGTGTCTAATGTGATAACTTGAGTCTGATTATTTGTGTCTGAAATAAAACCGCGGCTAGATTTGGTCTCTGATCCATTTGTTTGCTTTCTTGGCTACTTGTGGCACTCTCAAGTGTCTTGTCTGACCCTAACGTTCAAAAGCACCCATACCTTTTCTATGTTGTGCTTCTTCAAAGAGAACTTTTGTTTCCATAGAATATCACAGAGAAAACTGTTCAGCACATAGCTGAATATTTTTTACAAGCCTTTGTTAGTACTCTACCAAGTGCTTGCCTGAAGCATATTTTCCCCCTGTTGGTTCCTTTACAGAGGGTAGTCAGTCCTAAAAAGCAGACACTATCATCCACTTAAGTTTCTTCATTGTCTTGAAAGAAAGATTCCATACTGTGAGAGGTAGAACCTCTTTTGAAGTTGCGAGTGTCCCATCACTGAAGGTTTTCAAAGATTGGACAGCCATTTGTCTGACATGGTCTGAGGATTCCTGCCCTGGGTAGGTTTGACTACAAGACCTCCAAGGCCCCTTTGATGAACCCTATGGTTCTATAATACTTAATTGCCCCACTGGGCTGCTTGATTTTAATTACTAGAGCTTGCAGACAGAGTAGTATCCACCAGCATAGTGCAGGTTATTTATGATTTCATGCTATATAATTGTTCCACTGTGCCACTTGATTTTAATTACCGTACTAAAGTTTGCAGACAGAGTAGTAGTATCAGCATAATTCAGGTTGTTTATGGGTTTTTCCCCCTGCAATTTTAAAATTGCACTCATCTTCTTCCAAATCTAGCCTCTTTCAGAGTATATTCACTATCTAGATTGATTGAATGAATAAGGAGTGTGGTATCTAGCTTTGTCTCACAAAGTCAAGCTGTTTTCTTACATTTTGTCAAAACTCTAGCTCCTATCCTGTCTATAGGTTTTCAAGAGGACATTGAGAAGTTCGGACATTCTTATTTTCCTTAGAAGGTTCCACTTGGTTACAATAGGCCCAATCAAAGGCCTTTCTATTCACAAGTAGGCATATATTGACTTCTTTACCGTATTCTTTGGATTACTCAATGTTCTATCAGGCATCAGCAAAACTGCCTCTTGTGCTTTAGTCTCATCTAAAAGAATATCTCCTTTTCCATGAGGATATCTAATAAATGTCAGATAATCCTAAGTGTTATCTTGCTTGCATTCCAAATTGAGGATATTGCACAATAGTTTGCGTGCTGCTCAGTCTCTGGTTGTGTTTTGCTTTATAGATTAATCTCTTCCAATCTGTTGTGATTCATTTTCCAAATTTGCTGGCACAATTTGGTTACAACCATTATTTACTGCTTCTATATCGCTTGCCATATTTATGTAGATATTCCGTCAGTTCCTGTAATCTTCCAACTTGTTCATGACTGGAGTAATGGTTTAACTTCTAGGATTACAGATTCTTGCAAATAGGGAATGTTTTTTAGGCTTACTTGGATGCTAACATTCCTATTGTATAGAATTTCACTTCTTTTCTTTTCTTTTTTGAATCCGTTGCTTTCTGTCCATTAGCATATTTTAGCAAAGCAGTATGAGGTGGGAACCTCCATCTGAGTTTGGAGAACTTTTGGAAGACTTCCCTTATTTTCCCATGTCTGGCTCCAGCTTCGATGTCTTTACAGATGTCATTGTAATACCATTTCTTGTCTCTTCCAACAGCTCTCTGAGGTTTGTTTTTGTTACCATATATACAGTGAAGGAAAAAAGTATTTGATCCCCTGCTGATTTTGTACGTTTGCCCACTGACAGAGAAATGATCGGTCTATATTTTAATGGTAGGTTTATTTTAACAGAGAGACAGAATAACAACAACAAGAAATCCAGAAAAATGCATTGTTTTCTCCTGTGCAGTATGAAATTATGACGTTGCTGTTGTCAGTAAAGTAATAATCCACCTCCAGCATCTTCTTATTTTGCTGCTACCCAATCTAGGTACCTGCTTGCTTTAGCTGGGCAGCAGAGATGACCTTAGGTGACCCTGCTGGCAGGATGTGCTCTTGGCATTTACTCACATCCTGCCATGATGAAACAACAACCAAGATGGAGTAGTGGTGGGCAGTATATTAAGTATATGCACTTTATATTCAGCGTAAATACAAATCATTTTAGTTTTCTTTCTTATTCCTTCCAACTTTGGGTCATGGGCTCAGACACTGGTGTTGTTGTGGTGTTTTTTTTAGCATTTGACATGATCCCTAAAAATCAAGAGCAAGGAAAGTTATATATCCATGATCAGTCACCAAAGAAAATTGAGGTTGATGCCCCTTAATTCTGAATCCCAAGGATTTTCCATGAAAGGGTTTTTTTTTCTTCACTGCTGTTTCAGAAAGTAATGACAAAGTTGGAAGGGACCTTGGAGGTCATCTAGTCCAACCCCCTGCTCAGGCAGGAAACCCTACCATTTCAGACAAATGGCTGTCCAGTCTGTTCTTTAAAACTTCCAGTGTTGGAGCATTCACAGCTTCTGGAGGCAGGTTGTTCCACTGGTTAATTGTTCTAACTGTCAGGAAATTTCTCCTTAGTTCTAGGTTGCTTCTCTCCTTGACTAGTTTCCATCCGTTGCTTCTTCTCCTGCTTTCAGGTGCTTTGGAGAATAGCTTGACTCCCCACATACACATACACACAAACCCAAACAGCATTGAACACTTGTGTGTCACTGGCATTGTGAAGCTAAATTATGGCTCAACAATTACATCTTGTGGCATGACATTTTGATTTTGGATTTTATTTAATATCTCTTCTACTATAGAAAAATCATCATAGGAAAAAGTTTAACGGCAACTTTGGTGTCAAGATGAAAGAAAGTTGGAACAACATTCTCTAAAATAAGCTTTACTCTCAATTTCCAATGACTCCTTTGTTCATTTTCCCCCACATAGTTTTGGGTTTCTTAAATGTACAAATAGAATAATTTTATTTGCTTTGCCATCATATAATTACAAAAAAAAATGGAATGCATTCACTTATCATATTTGCAGACTTTGCTGGGAAAGAAAACCCTCAGTTTAAGCAGGAATGCTCTCAACATTTTCTAGAAAAACGCATTTGGATTTTTAGCAGTATGGGTGTGATTTCCCTTCTGCGTGGGCCATGATAAAAAAAAATAAGTATTTTTTCATTTAATTTACATACACATTAACTATATATTAAAAATATTAAGATAATTACACTTATGAATGCAATAATCTCCTTTGGTCACGTTAAAACTTGCAGCAAGAGAATAAACTGGTTACTACGACCATCTGAAATCACAAATGAAGTCATGATTTCGTTGGTGTCAGGATAGGCAAGACATATATCAAACCACTTTTTCTCAGGCATAAAAGATCAGCTGCACACAAGTGAAGGTCCAATTAAACTGATTTATTGCTGCTACTCATGCCTATGCAGGAGATGATTATGCTCAACTAATAGCACCTGTTTGTAGTTAGATAAGCGTCAACAGAATTCAAGGGTGAGTGACTTAGTTCACTTGTGGCTATATAGGGATTCTAGGCTGATCCCTCTTTTAACTCTGCTCCCAGATTCTGCCACTTCTTCTCCTACCCTTTTAATGATTAAATGTTTACCTGGATACCACAGAGGATTTCATACTTCCTAATCCTGCTACTGGCCTCTAGGAGAAAGGTCCAGGGCAAGATCGGACCACATTGCCCTGTCTGGGTGGGCAAAGGAGATGGCAGAGCCTACAGCTGGTGTGGCCCCCAGTTGGCCTGCACAACTGCATACAACTCTCCCTCCCAAGCTACTTGTGACCCCCAACAGTTCCCAACTCCAAATTTGAGAACTTCTGGCCTTGATGATCAATAGTTCCTCTTTTGCATGAATATCGCACAGAGGGTGATCAGAACTGGTAGTAGATGAAATATAGGTAGTTCTCGACTTAGCATCACAATTGAGCCCAAAATTTCTGTTGCTAAGTGAAACATTTGTTAAGTGAGTTTTGCCTCGTTTTAACGACTTTTCTTGCCACAGTTAAGTGAATCACTGCAGTTGTTAAGTTAATAACAACACGGTTGTTAAATGAATTGGGTTTCTCAGTTGACTCTGCCTGTCAGAATGTTGCAAAATGACATGACCTGCCTGGAACATTGCAATTATCATAAATATGAGTCAGTTGCCAAGCACCTGAATTTTGATCAGGTGACCATGGGGATGCAGCAACAGTTGTAAGTGTGAAAAATGGTCATAAGCAATGGTGGGATTCATCCAGTTCGCACCACTTTGCCAGAACCGGTAGCTAATTTTTTGTTGCCCGTGCCAAGAATGGATTACCAGAAGCAGCATTCACACAGAGAACCGGTTGTTCACATATTTGAATCCCACCACTGGTCATAAGTCACTTTTTTCAGTGTTGTTGTAACTTTGAACAGTCACTAATTGAACTGTTATAAGTCGAGGGTTACCTGTATACGTATACGGTTTAAACCATGGGTCTTCAAACTCGGCCCTTTTATGACTCATGGACTTCAATTTCCAGAATTCCTCAGCCAGACTGCCTGGCTGAGGAATTCTGGGAGTTGAAGTCCATGAGTCATAAAAGGGCCGAGTTTGAAGACCCATGGTTTAAACCAGACATGTCAAACACAAGGCCCGGGGGCCGGATCCGGCCCGCGAAGTGGTTTTATGTGGCCCGCGAAGCCATCCTGGAAACAGTGAGGGAACGGCCCCCACTGCCTTGGCCCTGGCCCAGAGACCCTCCTCCTGCCAGAGACCCTCAGATCTGTCCCACTCCTGCCCGGGCCCCCATAGGCACCCTTGATGGGAACGATGTGGAGCTGGCCATGCCCACCCAGTAGGCCATACGCACTCTAGCCACGCCCAACCAGTAGGCCACGCCCACCCTGGCCACACCCACCCGGCCCCCTGAGGGCAACCGCAATGCTGATGCGGCCCTCAATGAAATTGAGTTTGACACCCCTGGTTTAAACAGTGAAGTAGAAGAAGATCAGTTATCACAAGATAACTGAATGGCTGATTTTATAATTGCTGGGGAATAGATGGAGTTAGAAATGGACTTTATTTTTAAACGTTTAATCATTACACATTATTCTTGAGGCCTCCTGTAATCCAGTTAGCATTAGGAAGGTTAGTTTCTTCTTTAGTATCCCTTGTTAAGAATATTGGCAACACCTGAACTTGTTTTCAGGAGAAAGGTTAGAATGCCCAGGCAAAGAAATAACATTTGCACAAATTTTGCACAAATACAATCTCTTGTTAAAGGAAAAAACGTAAGGAAATTATTCATTTGGAACCTAAACCTAAGCTCAAGCAAATCTGTGCTAGGGAACCAAAATACTTATTTATTCCCTTTTGCAAAAAATATGTTTTATAAAATTATAAATTGGGGACTAGAAGGAATTAACTTCCTATCCAAATAGTCTTCAAATATAGTTTTTCTTCTGAGCTTCAAAATGACCCAGGAGAAATCCACTGGAGTTAATGCAAACTTATTCTAAATAGATGTATATAGGAATACATTATATATAAGTATGATGTGGCTTTGGCTGCATTAGCCATAACTATTTTGATTTTATGCTTGCAAAGAGTGGGAAAGGGACCAAAATACATTAATATTATCCTGAAGCAAAATCTTTCAAGGATGTTAACCTTGTTTAGGATTTAAGATTAACAGAGGATTACAAAGAACTGTTGACTGAAGGAACAGGAACCACGACTTCTCTTGGCGGCTATGGGCTGTTGAGCAGCTGTTGTGTTCCAAGTGCTCTTTGGAGAGAGATGCTAAAGCAGTGGCTAACCCTGTTTAGCAGCAGCCCATGCAAAGCTTGCTAATCTCCATGGCAGTGTCTCCTTGTCTAAATTCATTAGATATTCAATTTCACATGATAAATTGGGCCAGCATGATTTTCGTACCAAGAGGAGGTTCAGAAATTTTCCTGAAGTGGAAATAGGACAGTACAGTAAATAATGGGTAGACTCTTCTATAATCTCCTTGGAAGAAGAGAAGAAGCATATATGATGTGAAAAATGGAGAAATAATGCCCTGTCTAGTTGCTGATGCCCTTCGCTGGAACTGTAGTCTTCTAAGTGCCTCTCAGAGGGACAGCATCCCCAGATTTATGTTTTATTAAAGTGTGTATCGAGGGGCAATATTATTTTGTGATCCTTTAAACACATTTCTTTGGGCAAAGACATTCAGTACCCTGTTTTTAAATAATAGGTCAATGCTTACATTGTTTGAATTCTGAAAAAAAAGAAAGGTATGCAAGGATTGGGTAAAAATGTAAGCCAACTAGTGCAAGAAGGAGTGGAGAAATTCCTTTGCTTTAGGAGACACCACCCGAAAAGTAAGGGATCAGATACAGAGAGGAATCTAAGAGCCTAATAATTAAATGCCCTTATAATTAAGGTATGTACTAGTTTCTGTATCGCGAAAAAGGATAGGAATACTATTAGATACACCTAAAATATAGTGGTCCTTGTCTTAACAATCCCAACTGAGCCCAGAATTTCCATTGCTAAGAAAGACAATTGTTAAGTGAGTTTTAAGACCTATTTTATGATCCTTCTTGCCACAGTTGTTAAGTGACTCACTCAGTTGTTAAGTTACTAAGGTGGTTGTTAAGTGAATGTGGCTTCCCCATTGACCTTGTCAGAAGGTCGCAAATGGTGAACACATGACCTTGGGACACTGCATCCATCATAGATATGTGCCAGTTGCCAAGCATCCAAATTTTGGTCATGTGACCATGGGGAGAGTACCACAGTCATAAAAGTGAAAAACAGTCCTAAGTCATTTATTTTCAGTGCAGTTGTAATTTTAAATGGTGACTAAATGGATGGTTGTAAGTCAAGGATTATTGTAGTTATGGGGAACTTATTTTGAAAGAATTCCATATCACAAAGAGTAGAAATTCCCTATAATCTACTGCATATGAAAAATAAGAAGCTAACTTGGTTTTTAGAAGAGTTAGGATTGCAGAAATTTGTCAACCATCATTTGTACACCAGAATCACCTTCCTCCCAAAAAATGCTACAGTAATTCATGGAGCTGTTGCTGCTATGTTCTGTCAGTTATGTATGTATGTATGTATGTATGTATGTATGTATGTATGTACAGTATGATTGTATAGTGTGTGTGTGTGTGTGTGTGTGTAAAATACACATAACATGTATATATAAAATATATCATTTTTAGTCTTTTATTATTGGTTGCATTGTTTTGTTCTTATTTTGCAAGCTATCCAAGCCTTGCAATGGAGGCAGCATAGATATCTTGTAAAGTTTAAAAAGAAAAAAGAAAAGGGGAAAATAAAGCACTGCCCCTCTTGACAATTACTTTCAAGACAAACGGACTAAGGAACAGAAAGCTGCAAAGTGATTCCGCCATAGAGAAGCTTTGTAGAGAGTGCCAGGACTCTTCAGGGTCATTCAGTGGATCACATTCAGGGTAGATAAAAGCCAGTATTTCTTAAAGGTAGCTTTACAAGACTTCTAGACAAATTGACTGGGGGATGTTAAGCTCTTTTTTTTTCCCCTGATCAAATGTACGTCTGTTCAGAAGTAAATGGTTGGGTGGGGTGGTAGGCAGAATTGAAGCAAACCAGCACCTGAGGAGATGCCGAAGCAGTGCAAACTCTGGGCGCTTTCTTTCTTTCTTCCTCGTTCTGTGTCTGATCCTGTTTTTCTCTCTCAAATATGTAGGTGTAGCAAAGGGATGGAGTTCTCTTGTTAGAAACTTGAGCGTATCTCTAGCATTTCAAATTAAGCTGAGGACCCACCTGAGAGAAACTGATAGTTACGTGCCACCCTGAGGGATAATTATATTCAACTCCTGTCTGATACTGTAATATGTGTTATGCCATTTAAATTTCAATATCTGATTTATGTTTGAATTTTTCTTGAGACCAGTCTACTTGAGAGAATCTCTTTTCTATATGACCCTCCTGCTAATTGAGATCAACCTAAGGGTTTGCCTATGCTTGCCGCAAGCTAATAACTGCATTTTTATTTTGTTTTTTGTTGAGAAGAGCCTTCTCTGGTAGCAAATGAGTTCTTTGAAACACATTTGCTGGTAAATTAAGAGATTGAACCTCTCTGGTTGCTTTCTATTATGCTTTAAATTATTAAATTATTAATTTCAAGTACTGGTTATAAGAAGGATTTGGGGTTTTAAGTTCTATTGTAAATCAGTATGTTTTCTTTAATGAATCAAATGGTTCAGAACGTTACCAGGATTTGTTCAGCCACTCCTATCACATCAGGTTTGCATTTAAACAATTTCTTTACTGTTGTGGTTATTACTGTTAAAACCTTTCTGTGTTTCCCCTCCACCTTCTTCCTTAGTAGAGTATCAAAGAGTTACACTTCTCTTTCTCTCTCTTCTTATAAAAGGGGCTTTGTTCCTGGTACCCTATTCTGAACTATTTCCATTGGACTTCTGCAGTGTTTCCAGCACGTATCTCCCAACGTTCTCATTTTTTTCAGTAGAGCAGATTCAGCTTGCCAAGCTACAGAAAAGACTTTTTCATTAGGAGTTCTTGAGAAGATGCCAGAGATATATTTGGATGTGGTCATAAAGTTAACTGCCATCCAAGGAGCCCCAAACTGTGATGGGGCTATATTCAGTTACTAGAATGTGTCCTTAAGCTACAGCTACTCTTTGATCCCTGGGGGTGTTGCTTTTTGTGTCAGTCTTAACACTTGCCTTAGCATGTTTTTTGATGATTCCTTAGCCAAAGGCCTTAATAGTATTACTAACATCAGTCATGAGTCTGCCCTTTTCACAGATACACACACACACACACACACACACACACACACACACACACACAGAGAGAGAGAGAGAGAGAGAGAGAGAGAGAGAACACCCTTGAAAACTTTCATCAAATATTTTAGTCAGCTACATACATGCATATAATTTCATGGCAATAGAGATATTGTTACACATTAATTAAGGAGTGAAGTTCTGTTGTTGCCAGAGACAAGGATAAAGTTCTGATAAGTGGGCCATTATATAATAGGCGGTGAAATAATTTTGTAATAACCCAAGAAAGGTTATATGACAAGGCAGTTACAACAGGTATGGTAGGGAGCTTGCTGGGAGGGGGTGTGTGAATAACTTGTGAAAAATGACCATTTTGTAGCTGGTCTTCCCCACCATGGTAATCATTTTAAGAATAGGTAAGTATCTCACAGTAGTAATTTTGTGTTCATGCCTATCACCTATGTTCCCACAATGTCAAATGTTGTCATGACCCTCAGATATGGTCTAATCCTGATTAAAAAATAATAATAATCTTACACTTTTGGAAAAGCAAGAACCACTTCTTTTAATGAAAAACAAATGATTGCTGCTACAGGTTCGATACTGTAACTCCCTGGATGAAGAGGAAAAGAGAGAACTCAAACTTTTCAGCAACCAGAGGAAGAGGGAGAACTTGGGCAGAGGCAATGTCCGGCCATTCCCCGTCACCATGACAGGAGCCATTTGTGAACAGGTAGAACAACAACAGCTTCTTCTCCTTCTCCTTCTCCTTCTCCTTCTCCTCCTCCTCCTTCCTCCTTCCTCCTTCCTCCTCTTCTTCCTCCTTCTACAACTACTACTACTATCATGACATGAAAGTGGCTAAACACTATGAGATATGAAAAGCCATAGCAATACATTATGGCAGCAAAAGACTTACTCTTCACTATGACCTTGCAAAAAATTCTTACTCATTAAAAATATCCCCAGGGGTAGGAAAATTAGAGGTGTAGAGTTAGGGTGTGTGGCAGAGTGTTAGTTTAAGGCTGCTAATAGCCAGCTGCAAAAACAGTTTCTCTTGCATAATCCCCAGGGAAAAGGCTGCTTAGGGGGTGCATTGTTAGGCCAGAAAACCATTTGGAAGGCAAAGGAGAAAAGGAACGTGTGCATCAGATTGAGAAAGACTGTTACACGTAGCGTTATGCATCAGCATATGCAGAGGAGTAGTTTAGGTATCCTATGGACTTTGTAGGGGAACCCTGGAACAAAATTGGGAGCGCAGGATACAGTTTTCCACATTTTTGCATTACAAATTGCAACACTGAGTGTTGACAGTTTGCATTTCAGATTTGATTAACATGTTTATATTTAGCGGCAGCGTGGTAAAAAACCATGTAATAAGATCATTCCAAATCTTACTTTCAATACATAAGTTTCCAATTCCCAATCTGTGAAAAAAATATTAATCAAATATGTGCAATGATCCCTAGAGTGGATACCACAGTTTAAACTGCTAAGCATTTCAAGCTATCGTCTCAGTAAGTGTGCAGTGAGAAAGATGTCAGAGGTTTTTCTCTGGAGGCCATTCATACCACCCGTCAGAACTGAATAAATTGCAGCGCTTCATGCCTTCTAGTACCTTCTGTTCCCAAGATGTAAATATTTAATGTTAAAAGTTCAACCCACAACCTGAGATTGAAAGTACTGCGGTTTTATTTATTCGTCACATGTAGAAATCTCTAACCTAAATCAGTTAGAGGCTGGATTCACACAACACTGTTAACCAGGTCAGTAGTTTGTTTTAACCTTAGATTATTTTTATTATTTAATTTTAGAGTTAGCACATTATGTGAACCCGGCCTACTTGGTTAATTCAATTTTACAGGCAAATCCAGAAAGCAACCAGTTAATCATACGGTGTGAATTCTATCAGAATGGAGCATAATTCTTCTACTTCTCCTCCTCTTTTTGGGGGAGGGAAATATGCTAGACCAGGGGTAGGCAACCTCGGCTCTTTTATGACTCATGGACTTCAACTCCCAGAATTCCTGAGTCAGCTATGCTGACTCAGGAATTCTGGGAGTTGAAGTCCATGAGTCATAAAAGAGCCGAGGTTGCCTACCCCTGTGCTAGACCGAAAGGTGCTATTTCCAAAAGGCAAGTAGACTTTCTTGATTTTTTTCCTTTGGAAACATTTCACTTCTCATCCAAGAAACTTCTTCAGTTCTTGGATGAGAAGCAAAAATTTTAAAAGGGAAAAAAAAAGTCCAGTTGTCTTTTGGAAATAGCACCTTTGGGACAATCGTGATCTGGATGATTGAGAATCTCCATGGAAATATGATAGACAACTCTCAGTTTTCTTGATTTTTCTACTATATCAAAGGAAACCTGTGCCAACATCCTCTCTAAGGGAAGAATAGCAGAATGGAATCAGAATCTACCATTCTTGCTCCTGTTTGCTTGCTTCGAACTGTACCCATATAGGAACAGGTTGAGGAGTGAATAAGCATTAATCATTTCATAGTAGATAGATGCTGGAAAGACCTTCTGCAGTCTGTCACAATTGCTTTTGTACCACCACAATCCCTATAATACTGTAATTGGAGAGTGGCTTGACTTGTGAATAACTAGAAGAAAAATTTGCTGATTTTTATCCATGCATCACTTCAGCTTTTTTCAGATGCTGTCATTATTCAATGTTTCTCGCCTGGAAGAATTGTCAGAGAAGGGCCCTCTTTAATTTTTATATTTATCTTAACAGTGTGGAGGCCAAATCAATGGAGGCGACATAGCCGTCTTTGCATCAAGAGCAGGCCATGGGGTGTGCTGGCATCCATCATGCTTTATATGTAGCGTTTGCAATGAGCTGTTGGTGGATCTTATTTATTTCTATCAAGAAGGGAAGATTTATTGTGGCCGGCACCATGCAGAATGCCTCAAACCTCGGTGTGCAGCCTGTGATGAGGTAAGACCAGTCAGGCATATTCGGTACTGGGAAAGGGGGCTTGAATAAGTGGGTAAATCATGTCAGGGATCATGTGTTAGGCAGTAAATCAATCTAGGCTTCCAGATTTGCCTTGCCAGTTTATCTTTGTATCTTGTGGTTTGCAAATGATGAAATGTCTTGGAGCTGCTCTACATATCAGCTGTGGTAGACGCTTTTGGTTCTGACAGCCCATCCAAGTTTTCATGGCTGAACAGCCCTCTACCTCTACCCTGCTGGTGCCCGGCCCTGTTCCCTTACATAAGTTAAGACTCCCACTGCTAACCACTCTTCTCTGGAACCAGCCATTGCTCGAAAAGAATAAAAACATAATTGAACATGTTGCTTTTCTTTTTCCCCCTTCTACAGCTGCCTGTCTGCAGATGGGAGGTGAAAGAGCAGGGAGAATTGCAGTACATTTGGATGAACTTCCTGAAATAAATTTAGGAAAAAGAGTTAATTATACTCCTATTTTATTACTGGAGTGTATTACAATAGCTTCATATCCTGATTATTCTCAAATGATGCGACTGGAAGTTCAGTCCTGTTGAGATAACAGGCTGTCACAAAAGATTCCCCTTGCAACCAGCCTCAGTGTGAAATAGCAATAGCACTTAGACCTATATACCGCCCCATAGCGCTTTATAGCACTCTCTGGGAGGTTTACATTGTCAACATATTGGCCCCAATAATCTGGGTCCTCATTTTAAGACCCCAGGAAGGATGGAAGACTAAGTCAACCTTGAGCTCCCGTCAGGATGGATCGAACTACAGGCTGTGGGGGCAAAACCTGAAAAGAAACCCCTGACATGTGCAGTATAACATAAGCATTTAAGGAAATTATGCATTGTTGCTGTAGTTCCATAACTTGAGAAGTTACAGCTTCTGCTACATGTACACAGCTATGAACTGAGATAACAAAATGGTGTATTGATTACGATGCAAAACAAGCCACTGAGAACACATGAATTCATTTGTTTATCAAATTTCTCACACAAAATATCTCACACGAAGGAACCACTTGGCAGCATACAACAATTACAACAATAGATACATAAAAACCAGTGCTTTTTTTTCAAAAAAAAAAAAAAGAGGTGCCAGAACTCAGAGGTGCTGTCACTGGGAGCGATGCCGGTGTCTTGCTATGGCGTCGCCGCCCATCCTTTGCACCCCCGCCCCTGCAGCTCAGAGCCACATGCGGGGTTTCTCCTCCCCACAGCTGCCATGGGGATACCCCTCTCCGCAGTTGCCACGCCTTGTGCTGAGCCCCCACCCGGAGCTGCTCCAAACCCCAACCCAGAGCTGTGTTCCTCGTGGCAGTGGTCTCCGGCGCCAAACAGCCTCTTTCCAATCACATCCAGAAAAATTTGTAACAAACATTGGAATTCTCAAGGCCATGTTTGGTATTTCCCAGCAATCTGTTACTGGAAGGAAAAAGCAAACCCTGCTGCGTTACTGATCCCAGAGAAGCATTTGCATGTATGCAGGTATCCTTAGGGTGCCATAGTTATGGATGAGAAATATTGGTTGCAAAGTTGGCATTTCTGGATGTAATACAAATATTTTGGACTTATTTTTGTTTGATATTTTTAAAAAGGCATATGCTACTGACTACACTTATGCACATATGTAATATATGCACATATGTAACATCTTTTGAAAGATTATGATTAAACAAAATTTTAAGGTACAGATAATACCACCAGAAATTATTTTAGCCTTTTTAATAAATGTTGTTATTGATGTTAAGCTCACCATGGAAAACATCATATATTGTTATGTATATACTAGGTTAATTATTTAAAGATTGAAGTGCAACATAACTAGATTCTAAATAATCTTATTTTTCAAAACACACAACAGTCCAAATAGTAAAAGTAAAGTCCAAATTAAGAATATTTCATTCTTAAGAATTGTTTAATTTAAAGCAGTTTAGTTGTAATAGATGGTTAGAGATTCAAAATAGTTTTCAAGAGTGTACAAAAGATACTATTTCTTTTCTAGCATCAGCTAAATTAGACATATTACATTGAGAAAAATGTTTCTCATTTCTTTCCTGTTACCTTTATTGATTTCATTGCAGAGATGTTAACATAGGAAATAGATTATTTTGTTATCTAACTTTACCTTCCAAAAGACAGAAGCAGATGAAAAGTGTGAGGTTCTTTCCTGTTGACTTTTTTGAATTAGCTGTTTTAGATTCTAAACGTTTAGTTCCTGAAGAAGTAACCTTGTAAATAATTTTAATGTCCTCCTCTAGTGCAGGATAGGCAACCTTGGTTCTTTTATGATTCAAGGACTTCAACTCCCAGAATTCCTGAGCCAGCATGGCTCAGCTTGGAAACCTCTCTCTTTCCCCTCAGCGTGGCTGGCTCAGGATTTCTGGGATTTGAAGTCCATGAGTCATAAAAAAGAGCCAAGATTGCCTACTCCTAAAGCCAATAGAGGGAGCTTTTTTTTTTGCAAAAAAAAAAAAGGTGCCCGCCATTCTGAGCGTTTTATGAGAAAAAAAGCCCTGATAAAAACACTTATTTTAAAAAAAACATCTCTGGAGAAGAAAAATGTGGCTAGTGTGGCTTGTCTACATTTAAAATTTTCCCCATAAAATAAAGCGCCTGTGTTTTTTATTGGATTCATGAATTGAGGCAGAAGCTGATAGAACTTTATGTTTGATGGCTGCGGGAAGTTCTTTTAGGGTACTAAAAGTGCCAAGAATGTTGCTTCCTCCTGTGTCTTTTTAGATAGGAAGCAGAGTAATTGTTACAATGTGGGACAGGCTGTTTGTGCATGTTGATCTTTGCACGGTGCTTCAGTTTTACCACCACTCATTAGAGTTTTACAATTAAGGTTTTGGATGAGTATTTGTGTTTATCTGCCTGCCTGCCTTTTCTTTCTGTGAATCTCTACACTGAACATCTTGGCAAATGTTCTTCTTTTAATTATCTTTCCCCAAATCAATTAACTAACTAGCATATGGAATGCGTGGATGGCTATCGTTCACTTTCTCTTAGTTTTTCTCTTTATCTCCCATGTTTTCCCTAGGAGGTTTATCACCATAATCTTGTGTCGTAAATGTTTTATCTGCTTTCCTGGCAGCAACATAAGGCTAGGTGTGGCCTAGATCTATCTGTCATCGTTTCTTCTTCACCTGTTTCACAAAAAATCTTCGAAGCTTTAACGAAGCTCTTTCTTAAATCCAGTTTAGAAAAATTATCCAGGTCACTCTCTTGTTATTTGTATATCACTTTTCATTTACTAGTGCAGCAGGCTAAGGCAAAGAGGCAGACCCGGAACCAGCGAAACATGGGGGCTGGAAAAGGGAGAGATTGTATCTGCCCTCAGTGTGGAAGGGACTCGCCACTCTTGAATTGGCCTTTTTAGCCACCCCAGATGCTGCTTTAGGACCTCTTTCCAGAGCACGATACCATCCTCTCACGAGACTGAAGGGTGCCAATGACTTTTCATTATTAAAACATCAGCTGCTTCCTTTAGTACGTCCAGTGTAATGTCCATGTCATTTTCTTACAGAAATCCACATTAATTCCTTTGAGTTCCCTCCAGTGACAATGTTTAAAGTTGTTCTTTTAAAAAAAGATGATGAAGAAGAAGAATTCAAAACAAGAGCATTTTTCAACACAAAGGATTCTTTGTAATTATTTACAAAATCTTACTTCAAATTTATCTGGACCCTCGATCCATTTGTAACTTTTTAAGATCAGAGTTTTAATCACCATTTTGCTCTTTTATGCCACCTCACCCCCCACCCTCCCCAATAACTTAAATCCTTAAACTTACATTTAAAACTTATTTCGCTAAAGATTGAAGGTTAACTAATTTAACTGAAAATCAGTCAACAAGCAATTTCCAAAAAATGATTAGAAAAGGAGGTATGCAATCTTAATGTCCTTTCAAAGGGTGCCAACAGCTGTTTGAGCAAGATGGCTATTCCCTCATTGGCTTTAAATGGGGAGAGACCACAGTCATGCAGTCTCCTCTCAAGGATTAGCTGTCTGGAGCACTTGTGGGTGACCTCAAGTCCTCTCCTTATCTAGAGAGGAATTATCAAAAAGCCGGTGTACTCACCAGCTCTTCATTCCCTCATGGTCGTCTTTTTTTTAACGGAGCCATCTTTCAGTTCACCATTTCTTCCCCAGAAGTTGCAGCCTCTTGTTCCTTTTGGCGATCAAATAGATACCTCTAAACTCTAAATACCCAGCAATTGGTACACAAGCTTACAATGTAGTCATCACTACTGATAACCATTGGTGGTAGTTTTGTTGAAATTTAATGATAGAGAAAAATGCATATAATACCAAATGCTCTTTATCATAGGGAGTCGTGTGCTGACATTAGCAAGGGCCAAATTTAGAGTTAAATCTGTGCAAAAGGTCCAATCAGAGAAAGCTCTCTTGCTTTGACATTTGGTCTTGAATTTCTCATTTCAAAATGCAGTTCCCTATTAATCACACAGCAGTGGTCCTCATTAGCCTGCAATTGCAAATGCTTGAGTCTCCCTTCTCTCTCTCCACCCCCCATTGCTGCCCCCCCCCTCGCCTTCCTTGGAGATGTATAAGTCCTAACCACGGTCAGGGCTTGTATCCTGGGAAGTCCATCTTGGTCTTCTCTTACTACAGGGGCATGTTTTCCACTTTCTACATTCCATTTGCTAAACTAGGAATATGCCATTTCAAGTTAAATGTTATCCTTGAACCGTGTATATATAGCCATTTCCACAGCAACTGCAATGATCTGTTTATGCTGCAGAGGCAGAAAAAGAAGCCGAGGCAGAAGAGTTTTGAGGCAGCCGAACTGTAAAGAAAAAAAAACAAGCCAAATAGATGACAGGAGAGCAAGAAGCAAATGATAAATTTGATAAATTTTACAGAGGAATCATTGAGACTGGTATTTGTAGTTCTGTAGCTTTTCTGACTTGGTACAGCAACCAAATAGCACAGATGGAGACTCCAACAGATGGTTAGAATGCAGAAAGAACAATTGCAACCAGCCTGCCTTCTATAGAAAACCTGCATATTGCACAGGTCAGAAGGAGGGTGAAAAAAATATCTACAGACCGCTCACCTCCTGGATATGAACCGTTTCAGCTCTTTGCCACGGGACAGCCCTATAGGGCATTGACAAGAAGCAATAGGTGGAAACTAATCAAAGAGAAAAGCAACCTAAAACTAAGGAGAAATTTCCTGACAGTTAGAACAACCTGCTTCCAGAAGTTGTGAATGTTCCAACATTGGAAGTTTTTAAGAAGAGACTGGATAACCATTTGTCTGAAATGGTCTAGGGTTTCCTGCCTGAGCAGGGGGTTGGACTAGATGACCTCCAAGGTCCCTTCCAATGACATCATCATCATCATCATCATTATATTCATTAAACATGAACCTCAGTCAACCGAACATTCAAATTGACTGGCATTATGTTGTTGTTGTTATTATTATTATTTGCATACCAAAACAACTGTACACAGGGACAGTTTTTCCCCTCACTCTGCTGTTCACTTATTTCTCACAGTCCTGCCTAATGTCATTGAATACTTACCCATGTACTGTGGCTGGTATTATTATTTATCTTTATTATCTTCTTTACTCCCCTCTTTGTTATTGTTATGCTTTGCATGTACACTGAGAGCTTCTGTACTGGAGACAAATTCCTTTTGTGTCTAATCAATTTGAATTCTCAATCCAGTTCAATTCAATACATATAAACAAATCCTGACTCCTCTTTTTTACAGATTATCTTTGCTGACGAATGCACAGAAGCGGAAGGAAGGCATTGGCACATGAAGCACTTTTGCTGTTTTGAATGTGAAACTGTGCTGGGCGGCCAGCGATACATCATGAAGGAAGGGCGTCCATATTGCTGCAACTGCTTTGAGTCCTTGTATGCAGAGTACTGTGACACCTGCGCTCAGCACATCGGTAAGGGAGCTGTTTAGAAACGCCACCTTTCGCTGCCAGCTGGCTGGTTTGAAATAGGAAAGGCTCAGCCCTTGATGTGAAAAAATAACCACAGTGTTTGTGTGCAGAACCCAAAACATGATAGGGCCTGTCAATATACCATTGCATTATATTGTTGAAGGTGATGTGTGCCTGTAGGCTAGTGGCTGAAACTGTTTTGTTTTAAAAGTACATGACAGGCCCTGGCACTCATCTCTGTCAAGCCTGCAGTAACTCCTTGGCAGATGTACCTAGCTGGGTCCGCAGTCTAAATGCTGGCACCACTGCTTTTGGCAGAGATCAGCTGAAGCCAGTGCCAGCCACTGGTGTGTCCTCTTGTTGCATCAATTCAAATAAGCCATAGATGTTTCCAACCCTCTCAGAGAGAAAAAAGCAAAAGAGGAGGAAGAAGAGAGGGTCAAACAAGTGAGCAAGGAGTAAGCATGATTAGAAAGAAGATGGCATGTCCAACCCATAATAGCAATTCCATTATTACTGTGCTCAGAAAATATTTTGCTGCTATTCAGAAGCCAGCTGGGAAGTAAAAATTACTCCGCATTTAGGAAGGAGTGGGGGGGGAGGAAGGAAGGTAGGTAGGTTTTTTTAAAGTATGTAATACAAGCCTGACAAAAACTAAATGCTAAACCCAATTCAAACCAAATTCCCTGGAGCTAAAGTTTGAAATACTTGAACACAGGTCCCTCTGCCCCCCCCCCCCCACCTTTTCCCTGTGATTCTTAGAGGCTCACAACCAAATGCAGTGACACACTGTTCGTCATGACAATATCCCAGAGTGGGATAGAAAGGAAACAAGGATGCTTGTTAAAACCTGCCTCCTGAAGATAGTAACAAAAGGATTATTCCAACCCCATTTTTTCTAGTGATTTATCACTGTCCCACTTATTCCAACATTTGGCAAGAAGAAATTGCCTGCCTCTGCTCTTCATTTTATAACATAGCTTGAGAAAGCTATTCATTTCTTCGGCAAAAATGTCCAGTTCTAGTTCTGGTCCATTAGAATTCCACCGAAGAACTAGGAAGGCCTGTCACTGAATGTTTTGGTGTTCTGAATTAACAACCATTTTCTAAGATAGCACTGAAGTTACAGACATGGGGAGTTGCTTATACTGTATTTAATTCATGGGGCCATCTAGCTCCGTATCACTGACACAGTCTAGCAGCTGTTTCCCAATTGTCAATTGGGGTATTTCTAAGCTTGCTTGGAGACTTCAGGGATTAAGACTGGGACCTTCTACAACTATATTCTGTCACTGAGCTATGGTCCCTCCATTGGAGCAGATGATTATGAAGATAAATTCAGCCAACTTCAATATAAGTGAACTGAAGACGCTTCTTGGATGAGAAGCGGAACACCTTCAGGCATAAGCAAAAAAAATCCAATTTTTTTATTTTAATTCCATTTATATCCCGCCCTTCTCCGAAGACTCAGGGTGGCTTACAAGCTTAGCAGTAGCCTTCATTCTATGTATATGCCTGCTTATTAGGGCTTTCACACACACCCACACCCAAGCGGCATTATTACAAAGTCAGCTTAATTGCCCCCAACAATCTGGGTCCTCATTTTACCTACCTTGGAAGGATGGAAGGCTGAGTCAACCTTGAGCCTGGTGGGATGCGAACCTGCACTAATTGCAGGCAGCTGGTGTTACTTAAGGAGGCATCAGCCCACTGCTCCACCAAGGCTTTTGAAAAAGGGGACAACCTTTGGGACAACCATGACCTGGACGACTGAGAATCTCCATAGACATTTAGGTGATGGAAAGTTGGTGTTGTGGTTTTCTGCCCATCTTGAGCTTTCTAGTATTCAAAAGCAATTATGTTGAAGTTGCCCCATCCTGGGCTAATGGGAAGGAAGGAGGAGGAGGTTGTTATGAAGTACCATCCTTCTAGCAACATGCCTAGCAACTGCAAGAAATGCATAGGCAATCATTGCCCAAGATCAAGTGAAATCCAACTGTCTGAATAACCAACAGATTTCAAGTGAGACTAGCTGTGTTTGATACACCTGTGTTAAGAGGGAAAAAATGGTTTTTCAAGAGTGACTGAATAGTATACTGTTTAGATGGCATAGATCAGTGTTTCTCAACCTTGGCAACTTTAAGAGGTGTGGACTTCAACTCCCAGAATTCTCCAGCTAGCAGCTGGCTGGGGAATTCTGGGAGTTGAAGTCCGTATCTCTTAAAGTTGCCAAGGTTGAGAAAACTGGCATAAATTATTTGTAGGGAAGAACGATGGAAGAGTGGGGTTCAGTTAGCACATGTTTGATCTGCCTGCTGCTGAAGCAGCATAAAATGTTACAGCATTTTAAAATGACTGAAAAGCACTAGAAATCCTACGTCTAAGTATATTACCTTACACCTGGGAGCAAGAGTCAATTAAGCATGTCTAACTAGCAGGATAATTTAGGAACAAATAATGGTGAGAAGGAAAAAAACCCCATCCTTATGCTAAATCTTTCCGCTATTAGAAATGAGACAAGCTATAATTATGTTATTAAAATAAAACATAAATATCGCAATTTCACCTATTCGGAATAATGGTGCCTCTAAACTGTTTCAAAACTAACCCTTTTCCCCAGAAATATGAACATACATTATCATGAGGATGCATGCTTTATTTGCCAGAATGACTACAGCTGTAGTCTAGCAACATGATGCAAGCTCCACCCCTTTAATGCATGTATGCAGTATTGCAGTGCGTGTAGAAAAGAGGCGGGGCTTGCATCACAATGCTGTACCTCTGCTTTTTTCATTCTGCCCCACCCTCAGTCCCCTGTGGATGCCACTGTACACTGTTATATAAAAAATGCACACACATTTCAATGAGAAACTTTATCACCAGCCACCATGTTTCTGTTGAAGGTAATAGAAACCAAATTTTACAGAGACATAAAGGAATTTGAGTTGGCAGTTCGAAGTTGCTCCATGCAATTTTTTGAATAACGTTATGTCTACTGGCACAGGGATCTAGCAAAAACTTAGCCTTAATAGATTGTGAATTTAATCTGAATTAAAATCAACCTTCAGTTAACTCAGACTTGCTGTAAATATAGTGGCCCAGTACTTTATGTTATGGTGTTTTTATGTGTGTACACCTTAGACTCCTGGTGACTTTTAGGATAAGTCCTTGAAGTTTTATTGGCAAGATTTTCAGAAGTGGCTTCCATTGCCTACTTCCAAGGGCTGAGAGAAAGTGACTGGCTATCCTATCCTCTTTTGCCAACTTGGCTAATTATGATGGTTGAAAGTCACTACAGTTATAGCCCAAGATAGCAGAGCACAGATTTTATACTATCTTTTTTTTTTGCATGACTGTTGAGAATTTAATGAACTGGAACTAATTGTGAAATAGTGGATAATAGTACAACCCACCTGAAGAATTAAAGGGTAGATAGTTCCTTAGAATAATAGAACAGGATATTTTTAAGCAGATGGTCAGTATAAGTATTTGTTTTAGGTGCAAAAACAGCCTTCAGCCCTTTGAAATACTTTATTTCTTAGTTCATCCTCAAAATATCTTCTATCACCAATTTATTTTTTTTCAAAACAAGGAACACCTGATTTGCAAACTATAACAATTTTCTTTTGTGTGTTAGTGTGTGTATGTGTCTCTTATGGATGAGGGTCAGTGTGGTATAGTGGTGCTGGACTGGAAGTGAGAAACATTGATATTCAGGGAATCGGGGAATTAAAGTAGATTGGACTGGATCCCTTCTCGTTGAGCATCAGATCTACTATGGATAAGATTGTCATACATAAATGGAGAAGCCATTATTATTTACAGAAGGGTATCAGTTGAGCTCAGATAACCTCCCCCCCATCAAAGTAGTAAAATGACTCCAATAAGTGCAAAGTAAGCTAAAAAATGTTATGATGACGCAGATCTGTGCTTTATCCACAAATGTGGAGCATGGTACTATCTTCTCCAGTGTTTCACTACCAACAAAGAGAAAAAAATATGTTCCGAAATAACTTCCACGATTTAGAGCCCATGCAAAAGTGATGAAGTTTGTTTGGAACTTAGTAATTCATTTACTAGCTTCTTAACTCAAGACCATACTGATAAACTTTGTTATATAGTCTTTCGTTCCTTCCTTCTTTTTTGCATCCTCTCCTTTACCTTTCTATTTTTCCCCTTTCAGATTTTTTTTTAAAAAATATCCTATTCATGTTATGTTCCTATTCATATTATTAAAATTCATATTAGGCCTGTAGGAAAATCCATATTCAGCTGAAATTTTCAGTTCTGGACAGATGAATATATGAAGTACAGTACTAGCTAAATGAAATAATTAGAAATGCTTTAGTGTGCAACCTACGCTGGAACATTTCAGGACTGAAATGTGGTTTGGATCCTTCTTTTGCTGCAAGGAAAGAAGTAACATAAAACCATGGCCATTAACATTATTTGTATTAAATCTTTGCATATGCTAGAGGAAATAGTACCATTATTATTCATCTGTTTTGACTATCTGTCTCCTGTTCTTATGAACTTGCCAACAATCTTTCTCCCATTTAGAGGAAAATAAGAAAAACTGACAAATTTAAGGTTGGGCAAATATTCATTAAAATTTCTGCTACTGGAAAGTTCATATAATTTATGGAACATCTAAAAAGTACTTGATTCTTTGTACCCTAATTTGTGAAATTGTTAGTTATTATCAGGGATAAAAGCTGATTTCTAGATATTTAGTTCGTTTCTTGAACCTACAGGCCTTGGATTTAGCTGTTTTCCATTTTATTTATTGAATTTATACACTAACCTATCACTGTCGAGTGACTTTCCTGAACAATGGACTTGTTACCAATGTTGATGGCTAAACAACATGTTAATTAATTAGTCAGCACAATTGGCAACAGCCCAGCTGTTTAAACCTATTTGTAGATAATTGTTTTGCTTTTGGTGTACTGCTTTTACAAACTTTTGTTAACCTTTTGAAGCAATTTAAAGAAACATCTAATGGTTACTCCAGGGGGTCTTCAAATTTGGCCCTTTTATGACTCGTGGACTTCAACTCCCAGAATTCCTCAGCCAGGTATGCTGGCTGAGGAATTCTGGGAGTTGAAGTCCACGAGTCATAAAAGGGCCAACTTTGAAGACCCCTGGGTTACTCACTCTGGGCAAATGGAAGGATGATTAGTTTTAGGCCAATTTTTGCAGTCTATTGGGGATAGTTTTCTCATTGTCACAAATTTGCATGTGTTTGATTAAGCCTCACAGCATTCTTTGGTAAAAAGAAATTATTACTATTATTATAAAAATGATGTCCCTATTAATATAAGTAACTGAGTTTAAGAGATAGACTCTCTGAAGAGCAGTGAGGATAAAATTGATTTTTCAAGATGAAAAGTTATAGCAATTGGTGACTCATTACTGTTAGTAATTAGGCCATAGCCATTGACTCACAAAGAGTGTGGTCTGCCAGGAACACAGATTAGGGACGTGACAGAACCATTTTCAAGATTTATCATGTTCACTGACAGTTATCCCTTCATGTTAATCCATATGGGGGAGAAATGAAGAACATGCATTCAGTTTATGTACACATTCATTGGCTGGCTTCCCACATCACGCTTAGTCATTTTGGGGATTCTGTTTGTTTGTTTTGGCTTAGCATGTTATGAAAACTCAGCCATTGTGGTTTGTAATGCATAGATTACAGTTTAGTTTGCCATGAGAACCTAGCTAATAATAGTTATTCAACAGTTAAGAAACCACAGCTTAACAGTGTATGAAGTAGTCACTTCTCAATCTTCTTTCTCATCCTTCTGTGTCATAGTGGATCACTAGAAAGTTAGCTTCAGATCAACACTGTAACTCAATGATCACAGTCAATTCAGCTTGATTATATTTTACATATAAGTTGGTCAGGGCACTTTATTTTTATTTATTTATTTTAATTTCCATTTATATCCCGCCCTTCTCCGAAGACTCAGGGCGGTTTACAAGCTTAGCAGTAGCCTTCATTCTATGTATATGCCTGCTTATTAGGCCTTTTGGGGCCCCCCAAGCAGCATTATTACAAAGTCAGCTTATTGCCCCCAACAATCTGGGTCCTCATTTTACCTACCTCGGAAGGATGGAAGGCTGAGTCAACCTTGAGCCTGGTGGGACGCGAACCTGCACTAATTGCAGGCAGCTGGTGTTACTTAAGGAGGCATTAGCCCACTGCTCCACCAAGGCTCTTTATTGCACATTTTATTGCACATTTCTAACCAACCACTCATTCTGTAACGTATCAGGATCTGCTGGGCACAGTTTATGCCAGCAGCTGCATTTCAGCTTTGAGTAATCAGCTGGTGACCACTTTCCAAAACATAGGTATAGTCAAGTTCTCGACAGAGGATTGACACAGCAAGAGTAACAACTAAAACTGAATTAATTAATTAATATGACTTGATCTAGCTCTGATTAAAGCTCGCCCTCCAGTTAACTAGATCAGACCTTCATCAAGCTAGTGTTAAGACTATAATTTTTCAATATCAGTTAAGATTCTTCATCCTGAGTTCATATGGTCAGTACCGTCTTGCATATCTGAAGGGTATCAGGTAGGGAAGTTTGTCTATTATCCCTTTTTAAATCTCTTCTTATTTAAACGTTTGGAGCAGGCCAGTTGGCCCTTTAAAAATACATCCCCCTGAGGCCCGAGAATGTAACTTTTTGTTTTACTGAAAAGTAAAAAAAACAACAACACTCGACTAAAGGGAGGTGGCAGGAGGTTGTGTTAATTTCATGAACAGTTAGCCTGACCCATGACAAGTAAGCTTCAGGATCCTTTCTGATTGAAAACAGTGTTTCTCATTGTTGAAATTGGCCTAATTCCTTTTTGATAATTGGCCTAATTCTTTCTGATAATCCCCAGGGGGTACTGAATTACGAGCAAGGCACATTGTGTGTGTGTGTGTGTGTTTCTTTTTTTATGCTGTTTCATGGTAGAAGATTGATGACGAAGCTGGCAAGCGGGATAATTCTCCGAGGGCTCAATTTTCTTTCTGTTTCATCAGACAGACTAGAGAAAAAAAAAGATGATTATTAATTTTTTGTGCTCTGGAATCTAATATAAAACCAGAGCAAAGGTATCTAATGATGAGTTCATGCTCTGAATGCTTCTTTCTCTGAAACAGGTTGTAACTATAATATTCCAGAAAAGCCATATAGAGTTCCAATAGAAAAGAATATACGTAGCTCCGGGCTGAACTCTGGAACCTTTGGTGCTCTCTGAGCTTGGTTGTTTGCTTGAGGATATTTCATTCCATTGATGTTGTCTAGTTGTATAATGAAACGTCTGCAAACAAACAAACTCAGGAACCACCACAGGCTATATTTTCAACATTTTTTTCACTATTGGAACTGTTAGCATGAAATAATGGAGCGATGTGTCCCAACACATTTTGCTTCCCCATATAGACTGCTCTACCTATAGAAATCGTTTGCTCTCCATTACAAATGTTCCATTTTTGGATGTTCGTGTGCGTGGAAAATTCCGTGGGTAAAAGAACTGCATGTACTGCCTGATACGCTTAAGGAGCAAATTCGATCAGACCCCCTTTTGCATTATAGCAGAATAATGGGAGAACGCCACAATCACAAGTATTACTACTCTTTGGCTCAGTAGGTACTACGGGGGGAAAAATAGCTTGCTAAGTGTCTCATCTGCTTTGCTCCAAATTGTGGTGTGATTGGCACTTAACGGTATTTCTCTCCCTTATCTAAAGGCATCGATCAGGGTCAGATGACATATGATGGCCAACACTGGCATGCTACGGAGACCTGCTTTTGCTGCGCCCAGTGTAAGAAATCTCTGCTGGGCCGACCATTTTTGCCAAAGCAAGGGCAGATTTTTTGCTCCAGAGCCTGCAGCATGGGTGATGATCCAAACGGTTCAGATTCATCGGACTCTGCCTTCCAAAGTGCCAGAGCCAAAGAATCCCGGCGTAGTGCTAAGATTGGGAAGAACAGGAACAAAGGAGAAGAGAATGCCAGCAGCCAGAGTAATCAATTGCAGGTGACCTCCAGCAGACTGTCTGCAGACGTGGACCCTCTCTCCTTGCAGATGGACCTGCTGAGTTTGTCCAGCCAGACTCCGAGCCTAAACAGGGACCACGTATGGAGGAGCAGAGATGAACTCTACCACTATGGGAACAAAATGGAGCAAAGTCCATCACAGAGCCCTTTGCAGCTGCTCAGTCAGTGTAATGTCAGGACGTCCTACAACCCAGCACAGACACCAGGTCCTCAACAAGAACTGTGGGGTAAACATTTCAACAACCCAAAGAGAAACTCCTCTCTAGCCATGAAAGGACATGGTGGCAGTTTCATTCAGGAATGCCGAGAAGATTATTACTCAGGAAGGCTTCGGTCGCAGGAGAGCTACAGTGACATGTCCAACCAGAGTTTTAGTGAAACCAGAGGGAGTTACAAGTACGACCAAGAAGAAGACAGTAGCATGACGGAACAGCATTGTCGGACCAGGCATCCACTCAGTGCGCTGAAATTCACTGAAAAACTGTCACGCACAGAACAAACTCCTCGGGGTTCAATGGAGTCGCTGGCTCTTTCCAATGCAACAGGTAAGATCTGTGGGTAATCAGCTACTGAAGTATGGTTTCATGTCAGGGAAGGCAAAGAGAAGATTGAGGTTCATTTTAACAGTATAATTCTACAGTTAGTGAAAGAGAAGGGAATCTTTCTACTCTCGTGACAGGCCAAAATGCCTTGATCATGATGTCCTCACATTGCATAAATACATGTTTATCTCCAGGTGCCCGAGAACAAGAATTTAATTGAAAGAACAAAGAGGGAACATAGGTTAGTGGCAAAGCTAACATGATCTCACGCTAAGGGAATATACCAGGTGCTTTCTCTTATCCTGCGTGAAGGAGGAAAGTAGGGTATGGATGCAGCAGAGGGAGTAGAATTAAAAGGTTCAGCAAAGAAGCAGGGTAGAAAAACGGGCACAGCTTTGTCAAGGAGGTCTGCTTAAAGTCACCTGCCAATGTGCCAAACTCGCACGTTAGATCAGAGCTACTTACTTAGCCAGTAGTTCTTTTTTCCTCTCCTTAGGCTGGAGCGCAGAATAATTGAACGAGATTATTACACTGTTTCTCTCCCCCTCTCTCCCCCATCCTCATTCTTTCTCTTTCCTCAAATCATTATTCAGAGATTTTGATAGAGATGCATAACACTCTATTAATCTCTGCCGGGCATTAACCTTATTCTTAGACACAGTAATAATAGCCATAGCTTTGATAACTCTACAGTAGCACTTACCATATAGCAGAATAGAACTGTTATCCCAGGTAGCAGATTTTGGATGGCCTCGGGCAGCAAATATTTATTTTGGTATTTATTATTACAATGATTTGTCAAGGATAGGAAAGTGTGCATTGTCACTTTGTGCCTCAGGCGACAAAAGTAATTTGGCCTGGCTTGAGGGGTACTTTTGCAAGTGGAGGACAGTGTGCGCTGGGTGCTTAAACCTGTGCAGCAAAACCACTTCTTGCCTCGGTTTTTTGATCAGGCGAAGTGAAATAAGGAAGAGAAAAATCCATAGCCTGCATGTTAATTCAGAAGGAAAAGAAAAAAATATTGGGCCTTTGGGCAAAGCTTACTGAAACAGATCGATCGTTGGTATGATGGGCAGGAGATGTAAGGGAATTGGAGGTCTGTCTGCATGTCTGCTTTTGCACATTTTTTTTTTTTTGATCACGTTGAGTCAAACTTGGGTAGACTTTTAAAGCAAGTTGTGGTTTCATGCGGCACCATTCCTTGGTTTTTCTTTTGTAACTATGGACTTTGTTCAGCAACTTTCGTGAGTTTCAAAAGATAGCACGAGATGTTTATATCTACCAAGAGGTTATAACTAAAAAAAACAAGGAGGACTGAAGAGAAAAAATTGGGATAACAGTTGAAGTGAAGGTGAGCCGATGTTCACCTAGAATTTCATGGCCAGATTTGGGTCCTTCCACCACCTGTCACATCATGTATATGTGGTGCCACAACCGTTAAAAGTAATTGTTCGTGTTTTGTTTGATTGTTGAATGAATGAATAAATGAACAGCCTCTGGGACCTGATTTGCAGATCTGATTTCCTCCCGGGCTCTAATCTATGCACGTGAGCAGAACTGCTTAGATCAGACATGTCAAACTCGTGATGTCACGTGACATTGCGCAATGTATTGGGACAGTTTTGCCAGCAATGGGGTGGGCATGGCTTCCGGATGACACGTCCGGCCCATGGGCCGGCAGTTTGACACCCCTGGCTTAGATTGGAGTAAAGGCAGTTAACTAGAATAGTTAACAGCACTAAGGACCTGTCATATTGAAGAGATTGGGATAGCATGTAAAGAGGATGTATTTACCTGACTGTTGATTCTTTGTATTTACCACATATGTATTTTATTACATATATTCCTAGACCAGTGATGGCGAACCTTTTAGAGACCGAGTGCCCAAACTGCAACCCAAAACCCACTTACGTATCATTGGGTGCTGGGTGGGCGTGGCCCATTGGGTGGGCATGGCCCACTGGGTGGGAGCGGCCCATTGGGTGGGTGTGGCCCATTGGGTGGGTGTGGCTGCGGTGGTAACAGCAGACTGGGTGGGACTAAAAAGTTCAATCAATCCCAACTTTGCGAGATCTCTTTTTCCCCCGCGATTGATTGATTGAACTTTTTTGGGGGGGACGCATAGCGGCAGAGGCCTAAAGCGAAAAGGTTTTATAAAACCCAGCTGAAGGCTAGGACTGGGGTGATGGCACGTGTGCCCACAGAGAGGGCTCAGCGTGTCACCTGTGGCACACGTGCCATAGGTTCGCCACCACGGTCCTAGACTTATAACCATTAGTTTAGTGACTGTTCAAAGTTACAACAGCACTGAAAAAAGTCACTTATGACTTTTGACATTTATAACAATTGCAGCATTCCCCGTGGTCACATGATCAAAATTTGGATGCTGGGCAACTGGTTCATATTTATGACAGTTTGTGTTATATTTTTGATATGGTCATAAAGACTAATCAATTAATAAACTATTTAAACTATCTACCTAGAATTAGAAATAAGTAAGGAGAGAAGTTAAGGGACGCGGTGGCTCAGTGGGTTAGGACGCTGAGCTTGTCAATCAGAAGGTCGGCAGTTTGGCGGGTCGAATCCCGAGTGCCGCGTAACAGAGTGAGTGCCTGTTACTCGTCCCAGCTTCTGCCAACCTAGCCGTTCGAAAGCACGTAAAAATGCAAGTAGAAAAATAGGGACCACTATGGTGGGAAGGTAACAGCGTTCTGTGCACCTTTGGTGTCTAGTCATGCCGGCCACATGACCACGGAGACGTCCTCGGACAAGCGCTGGCTCTTCGGCTTTGAAATGGAGATGAGCACCGGCCCCTAGAGTCGGAAACGACTAGCACGCATGTGCGGGGGAACCTTTACCTTTACCTTTTTAAGGGGAGAAGTTAGTCTTCCCCAAGCTGATACTTTGTGGATTGTTGAGCAGTAACCTCTGTCCAGCCAGCAGGGACATTAACTTGGGCGTGTCAAAGGTGAAACACATTTATTTGTGCTCCTTTAAAACCGGATAAGAAGGATCAGCAAAAAAATTCTAAATGCACACTTTAAAAAGCACTAAGCTCTCCAGTAAAACGATTTCGGTTCATTACGTAAAAGTTATAGATCTTGCCTGAGGAGGAATAAGAATAACGTTCTGGGTTTTGCCGTTAACTGATACAGCATATATAGATATGTATCTGACAATTGGCACTGTCAGTTTGGAAGCTAAGAGATAAATGATGTCTCTGGGGCTGTGAAATTAAACCTTTTGAAATGGAATTTTAACAGAAGGGAAGTGGGTGATGGAGTGGACCAATGAAAGAGCTGCCTTAGATTTGGCTTATTTGTCATGCCAACATCTGGTGCTTTTTTTCCTTCTCCTGAAGGAGATGGCGTTTCTGAGCTTTTTCCTAAGTCAGATGAATCCGATGGCAGCACAGCCATGATAATCAGCAAAATAACTGTCCAGAAATTGATGTCATAACTCAGCAGCTGTCATGGTGAATGCAACAAGTCCATAGCTGGATTTTTTTCTTTACCTGATAACACAAACACACACACACACACACACACACACAGAGAGAGAGAGAGAGAGAGAGGGGGGGGGTGTCCTCTTAAAGGAACAGTCATTGTAACAGGAAGAGGAGAACGTCCTTCAGAGACTGCAGGTAATATTATTTGAAGAGGAGAAACCAAATACAGGATATAATTCCAGGGTGAAAGAAATAAAATATAACACAGTATAGATACTCCTTGACTTACCACCACCATGGAGCCCAAAATTTCTGTTGCTAAATGAGACAATTGTTAAGTGAGTTTTTTCCCCCATCTTTCAAACTTTCTTGCCACAGTTGTTAAGTGAATCACTGCAGTTCAGTTAGTAGCACGGTTGCTAAGTGAATCTGGCTTCCCCATTGACTTTGCTTGTCAGAAGGTCGCGAAAGGGACACTGCGACCGTCATAAATATGAACCAGTTGCCAAGCGTCCAAATTTCGATCATGGGGATGGTTGTAAATGTGAAAAATAATCCTAAGCCACTTTTTTCCAGTGCCGTTATAACTTTGAATGGTCATTGAATGATTGGTTATAAGCTGAGGACTACCTGTACATATAACTTTTGATGCCTTATGGCAGCTTAAAATGTCTCCCAAACTCCAAGAATAAGAAATCATTTCATAATTATTGAAGCGCGCTGTTTGGAACATTTCTATTAGTATTCGTAATTACAGACGCGTCTGTCAGACCATGCGCTTGAATGACAAATCACACAGCCTTTCTTGACTACACTTCAGGTTTTCCTGCTCTTCTTAATAGGCACGTGAAATGTTAATTGTTTGATTACAAATACAGATGCCTGCCTTTTTTTTTTTTTTGTAGTTGAAAGAGCCACTTTTCCAGCCACTCACATATATAATCTGTCCATTTTGCTATTTTTGTTGCAGTCTGTCCACTAAAGACAGAATTGCTTTGCCGAAATCCTGACCGCCTACAGCACTTGATGAAATGGCCCGCTTCTTGAAGCTGCGTCTGATACCTCTCTGATGTGCAATCCAATTATAGTGTCAAAAAGAATCAAACTCTTGTCTGCCTGCCTGCCTGCCTGCCTGCTTGCGGTCTTTTCCTAGTCTTGCATGAGCTTTTGTGGTGTCAAAGGATGTTCGGGATCACATAAAGCTGCCGAGAATAGAATGCTTGCAATTAATGTACCTGATTAAATAACGAGAGTTGTATTTATTAAGAAACTTTACGTAGGATACAGGATTACAGGAGGGGTTTTTTTTTCCCTCCCTAGTTTTGATACTAGGCAATGAGTGTAGAGCTGCAATTTGAATCCCATATCCCTAAATTCTGTAAAATGGCGTTGAGGTTTAGAGTTTTCTGAAAAGATCCTGTTAGAAATGGGGAAGGATGATCATTGAAAAATCTCACTGGCAGTAGCTTTCTTCCAAGGATTCCCAGGTTAAAAAAAAAACTAATCATGGGTTGTGATAAGATAGGACAGACATGTCAAACACAAGGCCCGGGGGCCGGATGCGGCCCGCAAAGTGGTTTCATGTGGCCCGCGAAGCCATCCTGGAAACAGTGAGGGAACGGCCCCCACTGCCTTGGCCCTGGCCCAGAGACCCTCCTTCTGCCAGAGACCCTCAGATCTGTCCCACTCTTGCCCAGGCCCCCATAGGCACCCTTGATGTGAACGATGTAGAGCTGGCCACGCCCACCCAGTAGGCCATACGCACTCTAGCCACACCCACCCAGTAGGCCACGTCCACCCTGGCCATACCCACCCGGCCCCCTGAGGGCAACCGCAATGCTGATGTGGCCCTCAATGAAATTGAGTTTGACACCCCTGAGATAGGATGAACATTTCCTAGTGGTTTTTTTTGGGGGGGGGCGGGGTTTTTTTTTTCAGGTGAGGGTTTCCAAGTAGTTCTACCAGGAACTACTTCATTTAGTAGTTGGAGGACACTATTCCTTCAACCTAAGTTTAGAAAAAGAAGAAAGGATGCCTTGAATGTTCTTTCCCAACTCGGAAAATTTCAAAACTTTTGCAACTTTTGGCGATTTTGAAACAGAAAAGATGGTTGCACCGGTATAACTTTTGTGGAGGCTTGCAGATGGGGGAGGTTTAATGAAAAATTCCCTTACAGAACCAATGGTGCCAAGTCTCTTGATGCAATTTTTCTGAGGAAAGGAGAGTTCAGTACATGCCCCCCAAAAAGGAAAGGTGACAATCACACAGAATTCCAAATGAAATTAAATCACCTTAACTAAAAGATTATTATTATTATTATTTGACATGTCTGACCTAATGGATAAATGTGCCATCCTAAGAGACTAGAGATGAAATTATTATTTTGTACTGCTCACTAAAAGAGCTTGGGGATTTGGGCATCAATACGAATAGCATTAGAAAGCAAACAATGTAAACCCCCCAGAGTCATTGAAAACTGCCCAGAATCTTGCTGGATAGCAAGATGAACAGCATATAAATTAAACAAACAAACATACATACATACATCTGGGGCATCTGCCTTTCTTGCTCCTCCATAATCATTTCTTCTTCTTCCTCCTCTATGAGCATGGTCTACATTTTAAACAAATGTAGAGGATAATGAAAATCAGCTCTTTTGACAGGACTGATGGTTGCTTTGACCAAATCAGGTTAGTTCTCCATATATGATGGTCAGAGACTAAAGCAAGAAATCAGTAACTACCTAATGCAGGGGTGTCAAACTGCCAGCCCACGGGCCGGATGCATCACCAGAAAACTCCATTGCCGGCAATGGAGTAAAAGCTCTGATACGTCACGTGACGTCACGAGTTTGACATGTCTGACCTAATGGATAAATGTGCCATCCTAAGAGACTAGAGATGAAATTTTAAAATCACAGCCTTAACTTTCAACAGTTGTGCCACTGGATTATGTGGGAGAAACTTCAGGAGGGAATTAAGGGGGTGAATTCCATCTGTCCAAGCATTATGAAATATGTAGTCCAGTTCGATTCAATGTGGCCTTCATTTCAGTTGTTACAAACGCCTCTATATTAAATGACTCTAGGCAGCTCACAATATAAAGAAAAACAAGTAAAATTGCAATCAGTTGAGTTAAAAATAGAGTGAAAGAAATAACCTGGGAAATCCAGACAGCCTACCCCAAAATATGACAACCCCTTACCACTGGTAGGTTCCATCCAACTCACCCTAAAACTAAGAAAACAGAGATCATTAAGGCTTTCCACAATACCATAACGATGGGACCCATTCAGATATCAGGGGGCAACTCATTCTGGAGGGAGGATGCTGTGATACAATAGGTGCACTTCCTGGGTTGCAAAAAAATAATAGTAGTAGTAGTAGTAGTAGTAGTAATAATAATAATAATAATAATAATAATAATAATAATAATAATAATAATAATAATAATAATGGTAAAGGTTCCCCCGCACATGCGTGCTAGTCGTTTCCAACTCAAGGGGCCGGTGCTCATCTCTGTTTCAAAGCCAAAGAGCCAGCGCTTGTCCGAGGACGTCTCCCTGGTCATGTGGCCGGCATGACTAGATGCCAAAGGCGCACGGAACGCTGTTACCTTCCCACCGTAGTGGTCCCTATTTTTCTACTTGCATTTTTACGTGCTTTCGAACTGCTAGGTTGGCAGAAGCTGGGACGAGTAACAGGTGCTCACTCTGTTACGCGGCACTCGGGATTCGACCCGCCAAACTGCCGACCTTCTGATCGACAAGCTCAGCGTCCTAACCCACTGAGCCACCGCGTCCCTTATAATAATAATAATAATACTGTTTAATTGAGAAAACCTGGAGAATGTCAGTTCATTCTGACCAGACAGAAACCATAGGAAAGAGGCAATTCTGCAGATAATCAAGCCCCTTATGCCATGTAAAGGGTTTATAGATGTAAGGCACAGGTGTCAGACTTGCCACATCACGTGACATGTCGCGACATATCACAACTCTTTTTGCTTTGCTGGCAATGGGGTGGGCGCGGCTTCGGTATGATGAAACCGGCCCGCGGGCCGGCAGTTTGACACCCCTGATGTGTAAGGAGTTTATAGGTGAGCTGAGGTGGAGGAGCTTACAAACCAGCGGTATCCCATGAATATGCTGAGGCAAGGCTACCACCACCCATGCTACTACATTCTGAACTAGTTGCAACTCTTCCGGGCTTTCTCCAAGGGCAGCTCCATATAGAGTACATTGCAGCAGCTGAGCTGCGAGGTGATTGACTCCTTTGTGATTGAGACATTCTGTTTGTTAAGTGATTTCACGATGGAATTTTGGTCCAGAACTTTGGCAGTAGGCATTACAGCTTACGACCACAATTGGGAAGAGAATTTCTGTTGCTAAGCAAGGTGGTTCTTAAGTGACCATTTTTACAGCTTTCTTTGCCAAGGTTGTTAAGCAAATCACTGCAGTATTTAAATGAATCGCCCGGTCATTAAGCAAATCCAGCTTGCTCCATTACATTGCTGGTCAGAATCTGGTTGGAAAGGTCAGAGGTAGCAATTCTGTGATCCACGCTCCAACTGCCGTAAGTACATGCCCGTTTGCTTAAGTGCCTTAATTTTGATGCTGCATCAGTAGGAGTGTGAGAACCATAAGTCACTTTTTTTTCAGCGCTGTTGTAAGTTCAAAAATGATTGTTAAACCAAAGTCAAGGACTGCCTGCTATTCTGAACTTCCTCATTTTCTCCTATTCTTCCGTCCACGGTAAAAGATTTACTCTGGCTTCCTTTTTGTTCTGGACCCCTAACCTTGGCTCTGATTTTTAAGGCCCTGTGGTTAGCCATTCCCCACTCCTATCTTGCTGTGATCCTGTTTATAGAGAATGAGAAGTAGAACAGGAGTGTCTTTCCTTTTTTGCTTTTTCTTTTCCGTTTGCACTTTGCTCCTTCCCTTGTGCATTTCTTTCCAGCATCTGAGCCCCCCCCCTCCATTATGGAATTCCGCTCCTTCTCTGGCTTCACATATTCTTGGATGCGCTTAAGAGGATTTAAAAACATATTTATTGAAGAGAGCAGACTGCTGGGAGTGGTTGTGAACAGATGGTG
The DNA here is from genome assembly GCF_947247035.1 of Vipera ursinii. Taxonomy (NCBI): domain Eukaryota; kingdom Metazoa; phylum Chordata; class Lepidosauria; order Squamata; family Viperidae; genus Vipera; species Vipera ursinii. The sequence goes on along the minus strand of NC_139513.1, from coordinate 33,556,412 downwards.
AGAATGGCACCAGGGCTGTTTCGATGTAAATCTTATTAGCCCAGTTAAATGTCAGATAGGTTTAGAATTTTATAATTGTGTAACTGTGACTGCAAATACATCATGGCGTGTTTTGATTTTATTTTTATGCAGATTTAACTGCTGCTTAGTTTTTGTTGGGTTTTTTTTAAAATTGCAGTTGAACTGTGCCCCCATGGGAGGAGGTTTATAAAAAGTGTGGGGGGGGTTGTTTCTTTGTATTTCTTTAGTTTATTGTTTAATGTGCAGCCAGATAGCCAAAATAAGCATACAGCTAAACAGATCAGATCTTTCCTGACCTGGCACCCTCTGAATATTGGACTGCTAATTGCCATCATCCTCAGCCAGCACTCAACATGGATTCAGCTTTTCTTCCAGACTGCTTTTTATCTACATTCTTCTCCTGGGTGCCTTCCTTGCCAAAAGCTTTTCCTTTCATGCTCAACAGTTGTTTGCTATTGTACTTTTCAAAGCTTTTAGGCATTCCGGCTTCCAAGCCATAAGCTCTTTGTATGGGGGAGAGGAAGGTGTCTTCCTAGGCATGCAATCATAGACTTGAATGTCGATGAAAAAAATACCTATTCCCAAGTGAGTATATATGGGTGCTCAGCCTTACCATGCAGCCCAGGGCATGTTTGTGCAGAAATGCTCCCTAATGGTAGAGGTAAAGTTTTTCCCTTGTCCAGTCGTGTCACGGTGCTCATCTCTGCTTCTTGGCCTGAGGAACCAGCATTGCCTGAAAACATTTTCCGTGCTCATATGGCCAGCATGCCTATATGCTAAAGGCGCATAGAACACTGTTACCTTCCCACTACCTATTACTGCATTTGCACTTTTTCGAACTGCTAGGTAGACAGGAGCTGGGGCAAAGAACAGGAGCTCACCCTGTTGCCTGGCTCTCGGATCTCAAACCCTGGCTGTCAGCTGTGCCATCGTGCCCATAGACTCCCTCATGAGTTCAGTAGAATTCCCTCCCAAGGTGACATGGGAGGGTTACCGCAAGACAGTGGTGGGATTCAGCCAGTTCGCACCAGTTTGGCAGAACCAGTAGCTAAATTTTGCTGAGTTCGGAGAACTGGCTGAATGCACACTGCTTCCGGAAGTCCAGTCTAGGCCTCAGAGGCCTGGAGGAGGCCTCCCAGGCCTAGGATGGCCCGCCGGAAGTGTGTGGGTGCTACCTCCGGAAGTCCGTTCTAGGCCTCAGAGGCCTGGAGGAGGCCTCCCAGGCCTAGGACGGCCCGCCGGAAGTGTGTGGGTGCTACTTCCGGAAGTCTGTTCTAAGCCTCCGAGGCCTGGAGGAGGCCTCCCAGACCTAGGATGGCCTGCCGGAAGTGTTTGGGTGCTACTTCCGGAAGTCCGTTCTAGGCCTTGGAGGCGGCCTCCCAGGCCTAGGACGGCCCGCCGGAAGTGTGTGGGTGCTACTTCCAGAAGTCCGTTCTAGGCCTCGGGGGCCTGGAGCATCCAGTAAGAGAGTCGGTTGTCCAGGTATTCGAACCCCACCACTGCCGCAAGACGACGCCATGCATGTCATCTTAGTCATCGTGTGGCTTTTGTCATAGTTTGAAAGCATCCTTCATCATGGAAAGACAATGGACAGGTATCAGTCAGAACATAGATGCTCAAGGTACATATATCTCCACTCATCCATCTGCTTTTCATCCATCTCCAAAACCAGTTTAAGGCATTTTTCTGTCTCTGGTGAACAGCAAGATGTTCTTTCCTCTCTTTTCATAGTCAGGAGCTAACTGCCTTTGGAGCTGGGTTTTCCTTCAACATCGGCAATGGGGCAACTATACCTGAAGTAGGCTAGATGAGATAGTTCCAGTTAGGCAGTGTGGCACTATCCTCTTTTCCTTTACTACCCAATGTCTCGTTGTCTCCTGCTTGAGAAGAGTCCCTTCTCATATCTAAGGATAGGTTCTTCAGAAACATTGCCATGGGCTACTTTGAATATGCTAGGGAGAGAGGTAACTAAGGACCTGGTGGAGTTCGGCCTCACCAGGCCCATGCTAACAGAGGACCTGCACTGAGGATGGGCTGAAAATGTTTTTTTTTATGTGACTTTGTGACATACAAGAAATAATTGAAGAAAAAAAAAGTGGATTAGTAGCTTCCTTTTTGTGCCAGATTCTCCAGATGTTTGTTTCTAAATCATGTGAGCTGCTATTTTTGGCACTAGCAAAGCACTATGTAGGTAACTTGTTTTAGCTCAGGAAGTTGGACCAGTGTTACAACAGGTGTTTTATCTACCTGCTTACAGAAAGCCGAATGAAGTTTCTGGCGGTCGAGATGGCCTGGAGTTTCTTCATTCTGAACCAATGTGCATGTTAGGACAAATCTATGATGCTCCATGACTTAATAATTAGAAAGAGGAATGGTGATTGTATGATTCTTGAAGCAAACTTTATAGGTTAAATCAGATGTAAGAATCTTCATATATATACTGTGTTGACCCTATTGATGTCTGTTTGTACATCTAATGCATATAATCTAATTGGAGTGGAGATTAAAATAGGTGCAGCTTTATTGACTATGGCAGTTGTGTATCTTGATCCAAGGCTTTGCTAATGTTTACATGCTCTATTATGTCCATTGGGATATACTAATATCCGAATTCAGGAAGCATTTTGAAAAATATCTGAGCAGGTGCCACTAAGTGGATCTTTTTATGAGATCCCATTTTATAGAGCTCCCTTCCCAAAGTTCTTCTTGCTTACTTGTTTTGGGAGAGACCTTGAATATAATTCTCGTTTCTTAGTAGAATATATACATTTTTAAGTTCTGGTTTCTGTTGCAAGATATTACAAGAATGGTCCCCTAATTCTAGTTGGCCAGCATATCTCTAATACTATAGCTGTTTATAGTAGAAAGTCCCATCAAATAATTCCGAAGTGCATTTTTACAAATATTTGGCATTTGTTATTGTGGTTGCTAGTTGATTTTACAACAGCAAGAGTTAGCAAGTTAAGCCTTTTGCCTTTCATAGGATATTGCTGTGAACTGATTTGACAGTACATAAATTAACTATCTCAACTATTTTTCAAGGGGGTGATGACTATGATATGATTTGACCTTGATTTTTATGTAAACATTTTTAGCACATAAGCGCTACCATCACCATTCCTGCCACAATTATCTGCAATAATTTTTTATCAGCTCAGTAGCAGCTTGCAGAACTGACTTCCTTTAGAATTGGTGAGGTTTTTTTTTTAATTTCTCTTAAGTACCATTTACTTCAACTTACCATATGGGTCATCTAGATGAAAAATATTTGGAACTTTCACAATTAAGTTTGGGTGTTTAACTTGCAAATGAATCCAGCTTTCCAGATTGTGCTAAAAATGCATGATAGTCATAATTAATTACCACATAGTTTTAAAATGCAATTATGCTATTTCTTAGAATTATGTAATTATAATTCATAATTATCAAAACACGTTTGATGAGTTAAGGTTTGACAAGCACAAGAGGACAGGCCAATCTCTTGTAATCTTTTTAATATCTTAGGGGTAAACAGGTAAACGAGTTAGTGGCTAAAATCCTTTCTCTGTTGGCAAATTAACACCAGTAGTTTTAACAAACATGAGAAAGTACAGGTTGTGTCTCTTATGTTAAATTAACATAATCTGTAACACAAAACAATGCATTGCTGTGTAGGCAGTGAGCAGCTACGCCAGATTTCAGTGTTGATCTTATGCATTTGGTGCGGAGGAGCAACTAATCCAGATTCTGATGTGAATCCTTTACATTGGATGTGAATGGAGAGCTAATCCAGATTCCAATGTAGATCTTATATATTGGATGTGCAGCATGGAATGGAAAGAAGGTGACTTGGTTCAGAGTGACCACGCTCATCTTTCATTCAGCCTTGCTGCCCTTGGAAATTAGGCAAGGTAGCCTTTACAAATAGAACTTGGTTATCCAGAAAATATGGCCACATAGATAGGAGAAGGGGGGGAAAATGGGATACAGTAGAAAGAAAGGCAAAAGAAAAGAATTGAAGAAGAGCAGAGAAGAGTTGGAAAAGATAAGATAACCTTTATTGTCATTTTTACTGTGGGCACAACGACACACATCAAAAATGAAATTTAGTTGCCCGCTCTCAAAGTGAACACATACATGACACATACCTAAATGTACTATATACAACATATACATACTATATACAACATGTGAGGAGAAGGAAGAAGAAGCCAAAAAAAGAAGACAATTGAAATCCTAAAGATACAAAAAGAGAATGTCAGTGGCAAACAGTAGAGTGAAGCGCATCCATCCAAGAAGGTTGGAAGAAAATAAACATAATGGCTATCTGGGAAAAGTCCCCAGACTCTAGTTTACTTAGTCCCGAGGCCTGAAACAAACATTATACAACCACATTCCTTTTTCCAGTTGTCTTCAGGAAGCCTCACAAATAGCAATGGCAGTGTGTTGCCTTGGACAGTAAGACGGATGGCATCTAAATTTAATAAATAAAGAACTGTAATATAACAGGGAAAATTTAAAGCAGAATGTAGCATATTCCAGCCGGAAGTAAACAATAAAATATAGAGCTGAAGACTATAGAATATATAACGATGGCTAATAGAGCTGTAGATGCACTTTATTTATAAAGGAAAGATATAAGATAAGGTCAGGGTGTCTGCAGCGACTGTCAGTAGCTTCAAAATTGTGGTATTGCATGCATGAGTCCACTGTTGATCCCCCAATTCCAGCTGTCATTCCGAAGGCAACAACTGTCTCTTTGGTCTCCCCTGGATAAGACTCTAAATAAAAATTTTAAAAAAAGAAGAGAAACTTTAAAAAAAAATACATTTTGTAATATTTTTCTATACCCATTTATATAGGAATTATTCTTTGCCTCGCCTCACCTCTCCATACCACAATTGAAGCTACAGCATACATAAAAAATAGTACAGATAGTTCTCAAGTTACTATCGTAATTGAGCCTGCAATTCCAGTTGTAGGTCATGACAGTCATAAAGCGGGTTACCACGTGATCAGACCCAATTTGACAATCTTTTGGGGGTTGGTCATTAAGCAATTTTGCCAGAAACTAAAAGTAAATTCCTGTTTCCGGGGGGGGGGGGACATAAATCATGGCCATGTGACAAGGCATGGAGAGAAGATATTGGAACTTTCTACCTGGATCATAAATGGCTTTTTAACATTCTTTCATAACTTCAAATGCTCACTGCAACCGGCCATAAATTGAGGGTTACCCGAATGAGGATGTTAAGTTTGTGAAAAGCAGTACCTTGGCTTGCACAGTCACTTGTAAAAATAGATATTCTGATCCTCCAAATTCCTAGGGCTCTTTTGCGGTCTGTTGTACAGTATAAAGAAGTTAGCTTCGCCAGTAGGGCAATTTATGATCCCATTTTACAGCCACTCCCTAAATGTCTATGGTCGTAGTTTGGAAGAGACTGGCTAGTAATGCTGCTGCAGTTGTGTAGAATCTGCTTTGTGTGTTAACAGTCCTACAGTCAAAGGATTGCTTTAACTCCAGCTCACTTGAATGAAACAGTTGTGAGTTAAAGGGACCAATTTTACTGCTGTAGAATGTAGTTGAGTTTCTTAAGTAAAAGAGGATCTCAGAGAGAGAGAGAGAGAGAGAGAGAGAGAGAGGGAGGGAGGGAGGGAGGGAGGGAGAGAGAGAGGGAGGGAGAGAGAGAGAGAGAGAGAGATCAGAGGAGGAGGAGAAGGAGAAGGAATGCATTTATTTTCCACCATGGAATGGAGCCAGCCTCTTCTCAGTGGGGAAAATCAAATGCCTTCCTTGCACTAAGAACAGAAGTGGGCAGTTGTAGAGAAATTCCACTCCTGGTTGCCTGTTCCAAAATTCAGCGTCCCAGAAAAAGTAGACTTTATAACCTTTTTTTTTAGTTCCTGTTCCACAGCATGCCCATCCTTCTTTCTCTGGTAAGCTTTACATGAGAGACACTGGATGTTTAAAAGCCTCGTTCATTTGAATTCTTTGGAGCAAAAGGAATACCTTTTGGCATGCTTGCAAAAAAAAACCAAACCGCAAGACAAGTTGGAGAAGAGAATGCATGCGCTTGAGTCCCAGCAAGACCAGACTTTTTCCGAAGCTTTAGTTCTTTGCAAAGTTCAAAAATTACAATAATGAGGTCTTTTCCTCAAAGTTAATTTCTTAATCCTTGGGAAAGACAATGACAGAAGCTCCATTTGCAAACTTTGTTCAATGCATCCTTTCTGGAGTTCAAAATTTTAGGTAGAAGATGCCAAACATGCTATAGTTTCCACTTCAAAAATAAAAAATAAAAAAACCAATTAGGATTTGATAAAATTTTGCTGCAGCTGCCTTCCAATAAACACCTGTCTTTTAAAGGGTTTGTACATTGCTATTTTTCCTGGCTGTTTTTTTTTGTCTGCTGTTCCCAGCTTCATCATTACAAATGGTGATAGTAACTGATTAGGACTTACTTAATCAATAGGATGATTTCACAGCCAATCCAGTGTAACGTGCTGACATCAAAAGTGCAAGTAAAAGTGATTGACAGCAAGAGCATATACATTTCCCGTAAGCATTTTCTCAGAGGGTAATAAAAACAACAAGAATATGAAATGCTAGCACCGATGAAAATGTTTGAAAATGTTAAGAGAAGTTGTGAGTTCAGCCTTAATATTAAGCAACTGCTGTAATGATATTACACTGATCAAAGCTTTAAACAAAATGACAGCTGCAACTGATCAGAATAACATTGCAATTATCCCAGGGGCTGGTACTGGAACGTAGCATGTATAGTTCCCCTTCCATTTTTTTCATTTTGTCTGCCTTAAGATTATTCACCAGCTGCTTTCAAATCAAATTAGTATCCTTCCAATACAATTGCTAGGTTAACTTACATCCCATGACAGTTCTTTTGAATAGCAAATCCAATAGGGAATGCTGATAGGGTACAATCTCCGTGGGATAATTTTGCCATATTGCTAGGAACAGGAAATTACAGGTAGAACTTAAATTATGTAGAAAGAGTTCGGGTTGGACAGAGTGATTGGCAGTTACAAAACGGAGAAGTGTTGTGCAATAATATGTTGGTGGTGTGCCAAGTGCTTTGAACTGTGACAGAAATGGGGACCATCACCCCCCTCCAGATAAGAATAGTAAGTTTTAACATTTGGACATAAGTAAACATGTAAAAGGGACGTGGTGGCTCAGTGGGTTAGGATGCTGAGCTTGTCAATCAGATGGTCAGCAGTTTGGTGGGTCGAATCCCGAGCGCGTAACAGAGTGAGAGCCTGTTACTTATCCCAGCTTCTGCCAACCTAGCAGTTCTAAAGCACGTAAAAATGAAAGTAGAAAAATAGGGACCACTATGTTGGGAAGGTAACAGCGTTCCGTGCGCCTTTGGCATCTAGTCATGCCGGCCACAGGACCACAGAGACGTCCTCGGACAAGGGCTGGCTCTTCGGCTTTGAAACGGAGATGAGCACCGGCCTCTTCAGTCGGAAACGACTAGCACGCGTGTGCGGGGGAACCTTTACCTTTAAACATGTAAAAAGACAAACTATTTCACATCCCTGCCAAATATTGGCAGCAAACCACCTCAAAATTTCAGTATTCAATTGCACCTCAGTGAAAGGAATTGAGGAGGGGATCTTGAATCCTTATGAGTCTATAAAGAGGCTGCCTTGAGGCAGGAAAGGTTTAGGCTTTAGAAAATCCATGTTCGAACCCCCCACTTAGCTATAAAGAAGGTAAGACAGAAATGCAACTAAAAATAACCATGTTGGGGGGGGAAATCCATCTGTTATTGTCATAGCCGCTGCAGGCTTTAAAAAAAAACACGAATTCCTTCCCTCAGCTGTGCGGGGGCTCAATGCAGTTACTTGGCAGTGGAGAATAAATGCAGTGTGCATCTGTTCTGGATCAATGGAATCTACTTCACTTCCAATAGTAGAGATTTGAGCTGATGCACTGAAAGTAGGTGCCAGATCCGATCCTGGTTACCCAGCCTCACTGCCTTGTTACATACATGAGTGTGTCCCTTGCATTAGATATTTCAGTTCATCCTTCAACCATGTTGTTTGGCTGCTGAATGCAACAGAAAATTGCAGTTCTGGCTTTTTCAGAAACACCCCCCCCCCGGAAGCGAGTCGTTACCAAAAGTCTGGAAAGAAACATGCCGACACAATTAAACTTCCTCTCTGCGGCACATCCTGCAGACCAGAGCTGTTAAAAGCCTGAAGAATAAGTTGCTCTTATTGTACAGACCCTCAGAAAAATGCGTAGCTACCTCGATGGATGTGATCATTGCTGACCCAGCAACGGTCTCATGCTGACACTGACACAGGCAGGGGGGAAAAAATCCTTTTTTTGTTTTGTTTGTTGGGGAGACAACGCACGGTTTAAAATGAAAGTGCTCGCTTTCATTTGATCACTGTGCTTGGCTGGCACTATGCGTTACAAACAAAATGCCAGCCAGATAGGATTGCAGAGCGAGTTGTTGTCTTCAAATACTGTGCCTGAAACTGAACGAAGGCCGGTTCTCAATGGATTGTCAAGCGTGTTGTTCCTGGTTCTGGAACTCTGCTGTAGTTACCTCCCAAATGGCAACAGCACTTAGACTTATATGCCACTTCACAGTGCATTTACAGCCCTCTCTGAGCGGTTTACAGAGTCAGCCTATTGCCCCCAACAATCTGGGTCCTCATTTTACCGACCTCAGAAGGATGGAAGGCTGAGTCAACCTTGAGTCGGTGAGATTTGAACTGCCGAACTGCTGGCAGCAGCCGGCAGTCAACAGAAGTAGCCTGCTGTACCCCATTCTAACCATCGCGCCACCACAGCTCATACAGGTAGTCCCCAACTTACCACCGATTGCTTTGCAACCGTTCAAAGAGCCACAGAGTTCTTATAGGGTTGTTGTTTTTCTGTGTTGTATCTGAAGGGGTTTGTTTGTTTGCTTCCTTTGCAGAATCTGTTGAATACTTCATGATTGCCATGGTTTTTCATAACTGATCTGTTGTGTGGTTTTATCCTAACATCCCGTATTAAACAGACTGTAACTGTGTTAGGGTAATTTCTCCTTGCCTCACACTGTGCTTATTTTCATGGTGGAAAATTATGAAGGCTGTAGATAGATGGCAGAGAGAGGGTGAGAGGGAGAGAGAGAGAGAGAGAGAGAGAGAGAGAGAGAGAGAGAAAGAAAGAAAGAAAGAAAGAAAGAAAGAAAGAAAGAAAGAAAGAAAGAAAGAAAGAAAGAGAAAGGGATTGAGGAGAATTCCCAAACAGGCTCACCTTGAATCCGCATGAAGTTTCCTCACTGTGAACTGAAAATTGAATATTTTGCTATCTGAGCTTTGCTACAACTGTGCCAGAAGGAAATTGGCTCAAGTGCCCCATACCAAGGGCAGCACGGGATTGCCGAGGTACAGCCCCTACTCCAGGAGTAATACCAAAGTCCCAGGCAGAATTGTACAAAGACTCATATTGTAGCCTCCAGCTGCTGTTGGAAAAGAGCATAGTTCAGCGTTAGCTTATCTGCTTTGCATACAAAGCAATTTCAATTGGATACCTGGAGTCTCCAGCTAGACTTGGGAATTGCATGTTAATTTCTAGAGCAGCTTTTAAGAATGAGTGATTAAAGGAAAGGGATGCGTTCAGTCCTGACAAGCAAAGATTGTGAGGGACTCGGGGGTAATATAGAGAATAAGAATGTGACCTGTTCTTTTATCACCGCATTAGGTCATAATTGGTTAAAGTTATAGGAAGGACATTTGAACATCAGGGAAAACTTCATAATGATAAGGACAGCTTGAATAATGAAACCAATTCTTGGAGTGATTGTGAGCTCTTCAGCATTGGTTCTAATCAAGCAGAAACAGGGCAGACACAGGTCAAGAATAGTTGGAGTCCATTTAAGTTGGAGTCCCGCAATCAGCAGGCGGTAGGAATCAATAGACTGAATGGCTCCTTCAAACCTTAAGATGCTGGGCTCTCCTTATAGACAGTGCCATACTGAGATAACAGGTCAATTGACTGACCTATCAGTTTCTAATACTTTTAAAAAGAGCCATAAAGATTGATCACTGTGTGTGCAGGTGAAGAGTACAGAGTTGAATGATCCAAGCTTTGGACTCGTCTGAATATTGTAGTTGAGGACAAGTTGACTCAACCATCTCCCTGGTTTTCTCTTTGTCTCTTGGGCCTCCTTGATTTTCCTTTTTTCTTATCCTACTCCATTCTTGTTTATATCTGTATATCTTATTTATATGTTAATATATTGGCTCTTTTTTATTTCTGCAGAGTCCCAGGTTTGTTCTCATATGAAGCATTGTTCTGATGTAAACAAGTCACAGGCAGATTCACATAGGAACATTCCTGACATAGTGAACAAAGCCAACCGGAATTCAGAATTCTACCACTTAGTTTGGGGTTTTTGTGTGTGTGTGTTTGTGTGTGTGTGTTGTTTGTATGTTCAAGATAGTTGCAAACCATAGGAAAGATATAAAAGTATCCCCACAGGAAACCTTTCTCTAAAAAGTCTATTCTTCCTAAAAAGTGGCTATTGATATGGTGTGAAATGCTACTAAAACGGTTCTTCACAATAGTTACAATTTGGAAAATGTAAGGTGTTCTGGGCATAGGAGATGAACAGGCCTGGACCAGAAAAATCCGTCAGCTTCTGATTACTTTTTATTTTTCTGAGTGGACTCCTGCAGTATCACTCACTCAAGACTTTTTAAAGAATATATAGAAAATATTATTTTATGCACATTTATTTTAGGGGTGCTGGCTGCACTTAATTTGTAACCTACCTCAGGAAGAAAACGATTTCAGGGTTCCTCTGCTATCCAATATTTGATAAGATTCTTAAGGGGGGAAAAACTGGCTTGAATGGCAGGGGTTTCAGGACAACTGAAAGTTCAAGTAGTCCTTGACTTACAACAACTTGTTTAGTGACTATTCAGAGTTAGAGTAGAACTAAACAAAAGTGACTTATGACTGGTTTTTCACACTTAACGATTGTTGCAGCATCCCCACGATCATATGATCAAGATTCGGGCACTTGTCAGCTAGCATGTCTTTATGACCCAGAGTCACACAATCACCATTTGTAACCTTCCCAGCCAGCTTCTGACAAGCAAAGCCAGTGGGGGGGATTTGCTTAACAACCGCACAATTCACTTAACAACTGCAGCGATTCACTCAGCATCTGCGGCCGAAAAGGTTGCAAAATGGGGCAGAACTCACTGAACAGCCACCTTGCTTAGCAGCAGAAATTTTAAGCTCAGTTGTGGTTGTAAGTCAAGGACTACCTGTATGTTTTAACCTAACTTTAAACTTAAATAATACATAACATTTGCAGATTTTATGGCTTTCACATGAGCACGCAGTCACGTTCTTGAAGACTTCTGAAGGGCAACGTACAATGGGTGGCCATGAATTGTGATGAGTGTTTGTCTTGTCCACCTTCAGAACGGTCAGGAAGTGATGACAACTCCTTGAAACCTTGTTGGTAGACTTCTGGAATGAACCATTGTGAGATGTGCTGGATTAGGTTAACATTTATTCTAATTCAATGAAGTTGTTGTGTATTTGTTTTTAATAAGTTGTTGTTGTTAGCTGCGAAGTCATGTCTGACCCATCGCGACCCCATGGACAACGTTCCTACAGGCCTTCCTGTCCTCTACCATCTTCTGGAGTCCATTTAGGCTCACACCTACTGCTTCAGTGACTCCATCCAGCCACCTCGTTCTCTGTCGTCCCCTTCTTCTATTGCCCTCAATCTTTCCCAGCATTAGGCTCTTCTCCAGTGAGTCCTTCCTTCTCATTAGGTGGCCAAAGTGTTTGAGTTTTAGCTTCAGGATCTGGCCTTCTAAAGAGCAGTCAGGGTTGATTTCCTCTAGGACTGACCGGTTTGATCGCCTTGCAGTCCAAGGGACTCGCAGGAGTCTTCTCCAGCACCATAGTTCAAAATTTTTAATAAGTACAATGCTATTAATAAATCTCCAATGTTTTGCCTGTCGTGTATGCTATGGGCATACAGGTAGGCAGAGCTGATGTGATCCAGATCTTCTCGATTGTCAGTTGTCATATTGTGGGACCAAGGAATTGCGTAGTCCCTGCCTTCAGGGACCAACCTCCCTCCACAATACATACTCGTGTGTTTCTCACCTCATAAATGCCACGTAGGTATCTAGAGATCTAGTTCTATTCCCACGTTTAGGCTCTTTATGGGGACTCTGCTAAATATTTTTTGAATGTTATTGCTTTTTTTGGGTGGGAGAGGTACTCTGGATAGTCATTCATTTTAAACTGTATTTTTTAAGTAGTGTAAGCTGCCCAGAGTCTTTTTGGAGTTGAGTAGCCTTAAAAAAGATAATATGTAAGTTGGGGAGAGGTTTTTGCACATACTGAAATAGCTAAAAAGGAAAAAGAAACAGTTGAAATTGTTTAGAAATAGAAAGAATGAGAAATAATTCTCACTTTTTATTTCCTCCTTGCAGTCAGTCTTTGTTTTGTGTTTCAACTACCATCAGCTTCCAGAAATTCCCATATAATCCATGCATCTGATGAATTCTGATAAAATTTGTGAAATTTTCAAACGGATTTTGAAAATTTCTCATTTGATCGTGGCATTTCTGTTGCACCTTTCCTCCGGGGATATTTAGGGCGGCATTCTCGTTATAATGCATTTGCAGAATCGTGATCTTGTGAAGAAGTTAAGCTGTTGTACTAGACTAGAGCAGGGGTAGGCAACCTTGGCTTTTTTATGACTCGTGGACTTCAACTCCCAGAATTCCTGAGCCAGCCATGCTGAGGAGAAAGAGAAAGGTTTCCATGCTGAGCTATGGTGGCTCAGGAATTCTGGGAGTTGAAGTCCACGAGTCATAAAAGAGCCAAGGTTGCCTACCCCTGCACTAGAGCAATCACAGTTGCGTAATGCTTGAGCTTAGAAATCCATGTTCTGCTTAACAATGTGCAAATGTGTCTGTTCTCAGGGAAACCTGAGGGCAATTATGGTGAGCAAAGTCAGAGAATGAAAACACCACCCATTATTAAAATGTCTTACCGAAAATCATTTTTCATTCTACATGATTCTAAATTATTAGTGAACTGAGGTCAAATTGTTGCAAAATATGGTATATGTGCATAATATTACTGTGCCAAAATGTTATACAGCCTTTTCATTGGCAAAGTGCTTTAAAATATACCTTTCCCTCGGAGGTTTGTACCCTTGTATATCAACTGATGTTAAAGTCATAAAACAGATGCTGTGGTAGTTTGTTGCCCTGTAAAAGGAGCTATAGTACAGAAGTAATGGAATAACAGAGTTGAAAGGGACCTTGGAGGTCTTCTAGTCCAACCCCCTGCTCAGGCCGTACTATTTCAGACAAATGGTTGTCCAGTCTCTTCTTGAAAACCTTCAGTGTTGGAGCACCCATAACTTCTGGAGAAAAGTTCTTCCACTGATTAATTGTTCCTTCTGTAAGGAAATTTCTTCTAAGTTGCTTCTCTCCTTGATTACTTTCCATCCATTGCTTCTTGTCCTGCCTTCAGGTACTTTGGAGAATAGTTTGACTCCCTATTCTTTGTGGTAGCTCCTTAAATATTGGAAAACTGCTATCATATCACCCCTAGTCGTTCTTTTCATTAAACTAGACATACCCAATTCCAGGAACCGTTCCCTATGTATTTTAGCCTCCAGCCCCCTAATCATCTTTGTTGCTCTTCTCTGTATTGTTTCTGGAGTCTCAACATCTTTTTTACATTGTGGTGACCAAAACTGGATGCAGTATTCCAAGTGTGGCCTTACCAAGGCATCGTAAAGCGGTATTAGTACTTCACATGATCTTGATTCTATCCCTCTGTTAATGCAGCCTAGTACTGTGTTGGCTTTTTTGGCAGCTGCAGCACACTGCTGGCTCATATTTAAGTGATAGTCCACTAGGACTCCGAGATCTCTCTCACAGTTGCTACAGTTGAGCAAGGTACCACTTATACAGGTAGTCCTTGACTAAGGACCACAATTGATGCTGCAATGGTCATAAGTGTAGAAAATGCTCATAACTCACTTTTTTCAGTGCTGGGGTAAATTTGAACAGTCACTAAACGAACTGCTGCAGGTCGAGAACTACCTGTACCATACCTGTGCATTTGGTTTTTCCTACCTAAATGTAGAACGTTATGTTTTTTTCACCATTGAATTTTTGACAGATTCACTGATGAGCCCCTCCGAAACAGTTGTCAGGTTGTGTCTATGTTACGCATGACCATTAAAGTCAGCCTATCTCCAAACATTGCCATTGACGCGAAAAAATGGCCGATGGCAGCAGCCTCGTAAGCAATCCTTTTAACCTTAATTCTTCAATTTATAGTCAGCCTGATCATAGAGAATGATGCATTTTTAAGAGGGTGTCGTATTTCTGTGACTACTTAAGACTATTCTTTGTTCATCTCTGTGTGAAATGTCTTAATATTTGGACGCCCGTATTTATTGCCTCTGTGACGCCCAGTCATTGTGTGGTCCTTCAGCTTAGAACTTCTTCACAGCAAGATGCTTTAAAGAGGCCCGGATCAGCTTTGTCTTGAGGATCTGCCAGAGCTTTTATATTTTCCTTGGCAGTTCTTTTAAAGTTGGAATTTAAGAGCTGAACAAATACGTACTTTCACCTCTTTTGCCACTGATTGTGCCTGTTTAGAGCCAAAAGGGAATTTTTGCATGCATCTTTTTCTTTTTTAAAAAAAGCACAGTTTATTCTTTTTTTCTTTTGGGGGGGACTGAAGAAGAAAGGGGAAAGATAAAGAAGAGAGTTCTTTCATAATTACACTTCCTGGATGCCTTTATCTTAATTTCTGGCTGGGCTATAAAATGGACATATCTTTGTTTTAGGATTCTTTGCTCAAAAATTGTCATTCCTGGAGTGTGCACCCTGTGGACTCCAATTCACATTGAATCATTAGAAAAGGAGCTTTGCCAGACCCAATACAATAGGAGGAAGTTTGCATTCCCAGCTCCCAAGCACTGTCTCCATCTCCTATAGATTTCAGTTTACAGAATTTGAAATATGTCTGCAGAAGGCTCATATTACTTACTAGGCAGCGCCACTTTAATTCTTGAAGCCAAATTGTTATTTATTGATTTTAATGGTTTGGATAATGAGTTCCTAACTGTAAATGTTTTGGGGGATTAAGAGAATCTGTAACCTGTAGAATCCAAGCCTTATAATATTGGCTTTTGCAAGGGTGCCAATAGCAAGAATGCATGTCGATCCTTTGCAATGTATGGCAGTGAAAGTTGGACCATAAGAAAGGCTGAGCGCCAAAGAATTGAGCCCTTTGAACTATGGTGCTGGAGAAGACTCCTGCGAGTCCCTTGGACTGCAAGGCGATCAAACCGGTCAGTCCTAGAGGAGATCAACCCTGACTGCTCTTTAGAAGGCCAGATCCTGAAGCTAAAACTCAAATACTTTGGCCACCTAATGAGAAGGAAGGACTCACTGGAGAAGAGCCTAATGCTGGGAAAGATTGAGGGCAATAGAAGAAGGAGACGACAGAGAATGAGGTGGCTGGATGGAGTCACTGAAGCAGTAGGCGTGAGCTTAAATGGACTCCAGAAGATGGTAGAGGACAGGAAGGCCTGGAGGAACATTGTCCATAGGGTCGCGATGGGTCGGACACGACTTCGCAACTAACAACAACAACAACAACAATGTCGATCCTAAAAATAATAGTCTCAGAAACCAATATATCATATACCATCTTGCCCCCTGTAAAATTTTAAACAAAATGCAAACTTATTATAATAGGACACCATGGATTTTATTTGGAAGAAATCCTGAAGTAAACTAGGGCCTACCTTCTCATATTGGTTTCTGCATATTGGTTTCAAAATATCAGAGATCTCATTTGTTGGGATAAAGCGTCACCCTTCCATGAATTCGGTAATTCCTTCCAGTCATTAAAGGTCTCTGATGTTCTGCATGGAGCATCTCTTTTCTTTATTCCTCTGTTTCATTTCACTTGCTAGTCTTTTATTACCTGGTGGTTGTTTTTTCCTGGAGGATTGATGGACTATCTGAAATGATAGGAGATGGGTAAGAAGCAGCTAATCTGTAGAAAACATTGTCTTCCACTTTGAATTCTGACTCAAATTCCAATTTTGGATACATTCATTGGACTGATATTCTGTGTCCAGTCTAATGAGGAATAGGTGTTGTGAAGAACAAAGGCACTGTGCCTTCATTGTGTCTTGAATAAAAAAAGGCACTTTTCAACAAGATTGCTCAAGTGTTTTCATAGTACATGTGTGTTTTTTTTTCATTCAACTGAAATTGTGAGGAGACAGTGGGCAGATTCACAGTGAGATTTTCTGACCACTAGTATTTGATCTTAATAAAATGTTCCTGGCAGAACTACATGCCAAAACTCAGTATCTAGAAAATCTTATTTGCAAAACAGAGCACTCTGTTCTCCCTATTGTCTTAGTTCACAAAAGCCTGTTAATGGAACTGGGTTACTGATGGGATGCATTTCTTAGGTTTAGTACATATGATGAAGAATTTGCAAATGAGTTTGTTCAGAAAGTTTTTGGAAAAAGACAAAAGACGAAGAAGGACAAGTGCCAAAATAAACATTCTGTGTTTGATTTTAAAAGTGCGTGGTGGTGGTGGGGGGGAAGAGTTTCTGTTCTAAGCTGAAATACTTTCTGAGCTCTGTCATCCTCATAGTCCATGAGCTTCACACCACTGCCAAAAACAAATCCAGCCCTCCAAGTAATCAGAGAATCCCCATGTGTCTGCTTTTGGGGATGGGGTGAATTATAGGTTGTTATTTTTTTGAGGAGAAAGAAGGAACACTCACCCAGATGGCAATGGCCCCTTAGATTCCTTCTACAGAAGATCTCACCCTTCAATACTTCTAACCCACCCGCCCCATCCCCATCTGTTGTCTGATGTGCTCTGAAGGACATTTTCACAAAATGATTTCTCAGCAGAACTACAAGGGAGATGAAAGGAGGGAAGAGTTGACGAAGGAGCAGACAGACTGACTACTTTGCTTCCTGGGGAGGTGTGGTTTGTGCTTCAGGCTGGAATGAAATGTAAAGAACAGCACATGGCTGCTGGCCAAGATGGCAACCTCAGGTCCTTTCCTTCATAAAGTGAAGAAATAGGAATGAATGGTTCAGTGTGTCAAGCAGTTCCCCCATTATCTGAGGGGCAGCCAGTGATACAGAGAAGGAATCAGAACATAGGAAGTGTTTTTAATGTGGTCAACCCACCCAGATAATCTTCTCTTCTGACTAATAAGCACTCTGTAGCCCGAGATGTTTTCTTTTGGCTCACAACCTAATCCCCGTATTTATTTATCTACATAGCTGCTTGACATCAAACTCAGGGTGTTGCATGCAATTAAGTAACAATCAACAAAGAATAAAATATAATAAAACCCATTGCACGAAAGATAATTCAAACAGTCAGAAACGATCCAAGGGGGCGCATAAAACCTCATGACCTTCTCTCCAGGTCTTCAGAGATGTTTGGAAAAACAGATACGTCCAGGTTCACCTGGATTTTATGGGGAATGCTATTCCATAGGGCAAGCACAGTAACAGAGGAGGTCTTACCAGGTAATACTGCTTGAGTGACAGGACCTGGGGCATGCCAACCCTGTCAGATCTTATTGGATAGACAGAGACAATTAGAGGTTTATAATTTCTGATGTTGTTAATGTTTTGTTTATATTGGTGGAGCTTATTCATTATTTCTATGGTGACTATAGATTTTTTTTGTAGGGTTTCTGAACATGATTTTAACTATTAGCTGCCCAGAGCTAAATAAATAAATGAAGTCTAATATTATACCCATAAGCTAAAACCAACTCAACCACAAGCTTTCCTCTCATAAGATAGGTGATAGATAGATGGATGGACGGACAGACAGACAGACAGACAGACAGACAGATAGATAGATAGATAGATAGATAGATAGATAGATAAAAAGTAGGGGAATCCTGAGAGAGGCTTGACACTCTTTAGCATATCTACTTCCTTTCTAAGAACCTACAAAGAAATGTATTATATTTCAGAGAGATCCTTAATACATCTTGAAACTTACAGGAAGTTGTCGGTTACTATGAAGTTACTGAAGCTGCTAAGAAGGACCATCTTCCATCTGTTCTGCTAATTCTTTCTAAAATCTACCTAGGCTGGTGAGTTTTTCCCAGTTACTCAGGACCTAGAAAGTGCTTTGTGTTCAAACTGATTATTCTCTATGGTCATCTTACTTCCTGGGTGGAAACTAAGAGGTGAAGTGGCTACCTGCAACTTTTCAAGTCTCATCTTTAGTAGATTTTTTAAAAAAAAACCCTGAAAAGTTGAATTTAGCAAGAGTTCCAGTGAGTGGAAAATTCATCCTGGATCAGGAGGAACTTGGGAGTTATCAAATCAAGCATCTTCAGGTCATAATCCAGGCCAATTGCTTTAGATCTGTAAGGGTTGTTACAATCTCCCAGAAGATAAAAAGTCAAGTCACGAGGCTTCCCAAGTAAAGCAGATTCTGAACGTATAAAAACCAGTCAAGACAAAATTACTAGTTTTATGGAACTGATTCTTTCTCTGCCCCAAAATGAGAAGAGAGTCCAGACAATTAAAAACTTATTGGTGCTTTGTCAGTGGCTTTTAGCCTAGCTTATGTACTAAATAATGAATAAATTCAACAGAGTTCTTGGTTTCTGCCCTTATTGTTTGAGACATTTAAAATTGCAACTGATAAATACCAACTGATTGAGGAAACACAGAACCACAATCCTGTTAGCTCTACATAATTCACAAAGCACCCATCCGATCCATAAAACCAGGGAAAGTGAAGTCCGGTGTTCCATATAATTAGAATGAACATTATATCGCCGATTCTCTTTCCCTCAAGTTAAGCCTAAACTGGATAACTCAAAAAGGATGTGCTGGGTATTTTTTTTTTACTGCTCTACAGAATAGCATTCTCTTACCAGGAGTTCCTCAGCATAAAGATCAGGAATGGATTTCTCTTAAAACTATTTGCCCACCAAAGAGAACTTAAGATGATTCAAGGCCCGGAGACTAAAACATATGAAGAACGATTTCAGGAATTGGGTATGTTAGAGAAAAGAAGGACCATGGGTGACACGATAGCAGTTATTCCAGTGTTTGAGGGGCTGCCACAAAGAAGAGGGGGGAGGTCAGGTTTTTAAGAAGAGACTGGACAGTCACTTGTCTGAAATGGTATACTGTCTTCTGCTTGAGCAGGGGGTTGGACTAGATGACCTCCAAGGTCCTTTCCAGCTCTGTTCTGATTGACCACCATTTTTCTCCTCTGTGGAATGGAACACGGAGAAGGGGTCTGGCTGGCTGGCTTCAGTTCAAGGTGAAGATCCTCCAATCTGAATGAACTGATGGGGGGACATTAGATATCACTTTTTTTCAATTGTACAGCAAAGAGAGAGATTGTTTGACATTGTGGCTAGGGATTTTTCAACAAGCAGAGATAGAGGGGAAAAGTTTCTTGAACATTTTTCCTCCCTCCCCTCCCCGCCCCCCCCCCCCCGCATGTTAGCCTGATACTGTGTTAGGTTTAGTAATAATTAAATGGTTTAGTAAGAACAAAGCCATAGCTTTCTCATGACTTGAGTTTTGGTTCTATGTTCATATGGCAGCTCATTGGAATTGATTGGATAATATCTGTGATTATTGACTGTGGGCATTAGATGGTCAGACTTATTTTCATAACAATGGTATTTTATTTTGGTTTATATCTCACCCTGCTGAATATTGGGTTCTCATAGATTTATATCATTGGTAATAATAAGAGCTGATAAGTGTTCTCGTTCGTTGTGTGTTTGAGCGCTACTGCCATCTGCTGGGCAGGGACGAAACTATTCCTTATACCCTTTTTCAAATTATAGGAGGGTTTGTTTCCATCTCATGGTAAAAATCAAACAGGTGTTATGGTTGTGCTTCTTTCTAAGTCAGAGATCCATTTAGGAAGGTTGCAGTGAATCTCAATGGCATGACATTGGTGAATTTAGATGAAAGTATTAATATTTCTCCTCTTGCAGATTTTATTAACAAATGCCTGTAGGAGAGGAGCAAATTCTAATATGATCAAGGATTCTTTCATCGGAAGCAGCCCTTTTTATGTGTTACTTAATTGAGAATGCAAAGTATCCAAGAAAAGCTCTACCACTACTATTATGTCCATTCTAGTCTGTAAATTTGCTAACACATTCAAGAAATATCCTTCTCAGTGTATATTTCAGATTGAATTTCTTACCAAAAAAAAGTGTTTGTCATGGCTTAGGACTGGCAACGATACAGTACTGACATGCCACACACAACCTATGAGTTGATTAAGGTCATTGACTGAATCCCCGTTAGATGCCCTGTTTATTTATCATGAGTATTTGGACAATCGGCAGAAAGATAGAGGGATTCAGTTACTGTCAGCCTTGCAAAGCAGCACAAACAGGAAGCACATCCAGAAGTACTAGCTCTAACTTTATCGTAAGATTGCATTAACAGAACCTGGCAAGTCTGAAAGTACATCTCCCCCCCCCCCTCACCTTTACAGTCCAAGAAACTAGGGAAGGTCGCTTATGAGATGTTTGCCACCCCCATATTCCCCATATTCCTCAGTTGCCACTTGTCTGATAGTTGCCTAGTCTGCAGCTCTTCCGCTTGTCTCTCGAGGTCATCCCACATACCGTTACAGTGGCAATGGATGCACTGTTGCAAGATCTGAAGGATCAGAACAGAACAGAATAGAGTAGAGCTGGAAGAGATCATGGAAGTCTTCCTGTCCAGCCCCCCACTCAAGCAGGAGAACCTACACCATTTCAGACAGGTGACTGTCTAGTCTCTTCTTAAAAATCCCCAATGATGAAGCACCCACAACATCTGGAGGCAAGCTGTTCCACTGCTTGATTGTCCTCACTGTTAGGAAGTTTCTCCTTAATTCCAGGTTGCTTCTCTCTTTGATCAGTTTCCAACCGTTGTTCCTTATCCTGCTTTCCGGTGCTTTGGAGAATAATTTGACCCCCTCTTCTTTGTGGCAGCCCCTCAAATACTGGAATACTGCTATCATGTCACCCCTGTTTCTTTTTTTTTCTTTAGACTAGCCAAACCCAAGTCCTGCAGCCGTTCTTCATATGTTTTAGTCTCCAGGCCTTTGATCATCTTAGTTGTTCTTTGAATTTTTCCCAAAGTCTGAACATCATTTTTGTGGTATGGTGACCTGCAGTATTCCAGGTGTGGTCTTACTAGGGTTTTATAAAGCAGTACTAATACTTCTCGTGATCCTGATTCTTCTGTTTATATAACTCAGAATTGTATTAGCTTTTTTGGCTGCTGCTGCACACTGCTGGCTCATATTCAAGTGATCGTCCACTAGGACTCCAAGGTCCCTCTCACAGTTACTGTTTTTGAACCAGGTCTCACCTAACCTGTACTTATACTTTTGATTTTTCCTGCCTAAATGTAAAACCTTGCTTTTTTCCACATTAAAGCTCATTTTGTTGGGTAGGGTACGTTGTTCAAGTTTGTCAAGATCTTTTTGGATTCTGAGCTTATCTTCTGGGTTGTTGGCTATTCCTGACAGTTTGGTGTCATTTGCAAATTTGATGAGTTCCCCTTCTATTCCCCCATCTAAAGTCATTTATGAAGACATTAAAGAGTACTGGATCTAAGATGAAGCCTTGTGGTACCCCACTGCTTACTTCTCTCCATGTGGATGTAGTACCATTGAGGACCACTCATTGAGTACGGTTTGTCAGCCAGCTACAAATCCATCTGATGGTGATGTTGTCTATTCCGCCTCTTTCTAGCTTACTGAGAAGTAGGCTGTGGTCTACTTTATCAAATGTCTTACTGAAATCTAAGTATACTACGTCCATAGCATTTCACTGATTTACTAATTTAGTCACTTTATCAAAGGATCAGGTTAGATCAGGGGTGTCAAACTCAATTTCATTGAGGGCCACATCAACATTGTGGTTGCCCTCAGGGGGCCAAGTGGGTATGGCCAGGGTGGGCACAGCGTACTGGGTGGGCATGGCTAGAGTGCGTATGGCCTACTGGGTGGGCATGGCCAGCTCTACATCATTGGCATCAAGGGTGCCTATGGGGGCCTGGGCAGGAGTGGGACAGATCTGGGGGTCTCTGGCAGAAGGAGGATCTCTGGGCCAGGGCCAATGCAGCGGGGGCCGTTCCCTCCCTGTTTCCAGGATGGCTTCGTGGGCCACATGAAACCACTTTGCGGGCCAGATCCAGCCCCCGGGCCTTGTTTTTGACATGTCTGGGTTAGATTATCATGGAGAAAATCTTAAGTAGTCACTAAGAGTCAACAGCAACCTGATGTCACATAGTCAGTTAGTCGATCAATATGGCAAAACTGCATGGCACAATCTTCTTTTGTTGCCATGCCCCGATTTTCTAAAGCTTTATTGTGGGAGATCTATTTGGCTGCTGTCTTGTTCATATTAGCACCAATTTTGCTTTATTGTTTGTTTGCCTTCTCTGTTGGGTGTAGTTATTTTCTTGTCTAATTCCTAACTGTTATGTGGTTGACATTATTTATTACCTTGCATTTCTTTTTAGCTTTGTTTTTTTATGTGAACATCTCAAAAATGCACTACACACATAAGTCAGTCAAATATATAAAGCAAGAGAAAGCTTGTTCATTGCCAAGAAGAATAGGTAACCTATAGTTTGTATTTTCAAGTTATTCGCATGAGTTAATCAGGATCAATTTTTGTTCATTTCTTTATTGGATGTTTTGAAAGAATATAAGAGTACAGGTGGTACAAATAAGAAAATCAGATGCACATAGAAAAAGGTGGGATAAACAACAAATCTGAAAGATAATAAAGCTAAGATATTCCAATATGTCATTTGATGCTTAATGGTATTATAAGATACTTCATATACATTTTCTGTCACAATCCATTGATATTAAAGGATAGATATTGCTGGAAGAGAAAAAAACACAGCATATCAGATCGTGATTATCTATCTCCTTAGGGAGGAGATGAACCTATCCATCAAGATGGATCCAGAATGTCCCCTGGAGAATTTGCTTTACCTAAAAACTAAGACAAGAAAGGAAACACAGCCTAATTCTAGCCGTGTGGGGGCATTAGAAGTTGAGTAAGGGAAACATGTTATGGCTTTTAGGAATTCTCATTTATGAATCTTAATTCTGATGTATGAATACCTCAAAGCTTGAGACATTTGTGTAAATACACAACTAAGCACCATACAGCATCAAGCTCAGAACTTTAGCTTTAAATAATTTAATTGCTGCTGGGACATGGTTATTACCAAGTTGACTAGCACATCAGTAATCAGAAAGGATGATCTTTAAGCTGTTATTTAAACTCACTCAGTTGGCTCGTCCAGAGGTTGGAAGATTGAATGCAAACACTTAAGTACTTACAGGTTTTAGCCCACTTGATAAGTCTCCCATTGAAATTCCAACTAATTAGAGTTTTAAAGTGCTTTCATGAGAGCATTAAACCTTCATTTTAGAGTAAATGGTATTCCTTAGAGCAATATGGTATTAGTGCTTTGAGGCATCAGTACATACCCACATGAGATATAGATGGAATGGCTACATCACTGATATATAGGAGAACAGAGATAAGGTGAAAAGCAAAAGGTGGAATTCTGGCTTAGCAAAAGCCTCAATATCATTGATGTGCAAATTAAATAGCTTTTTGCTGTGGAATTAAGAAGAAAAACTAACCATGGTCAGAGATACTGAATTCAGCCTTGAATTAGCTATTATTGTTCCTACATTCCTTGTTTCATATAACGTAAGATCATGAACTTTATAACATTAATGTGCTCGTCGTTGTCAGCCATTCAGCCATGTAATTAATTAAATTAATTTGTTTAATTAGTGTGCTACTTGCAACTATTGCCAAATTGATTATATATGTCCTCAGTATGGGCTTAGCCGCTATGCTTGAGGACAGGCTTTATTACAACCAGGTGAATTTTTTTTTTAAAAAAATTGCTTACTTTTCATTAGCATGAAGTATATGTATTTTTCTTTTTTTAAAAGGGGGGGGACCTACAAATCGTAAATATTGAAAGAGAAAAATCTCTTGATGAAACTGCTGAGATTAGAAAGAAAAATACTTGCAAGCACTGTGTAGGAGGCAGCCTGTGAACTCTAAGATGAAACCATGGAACACCTGTTGTTTCAAATAGATTGTTCATACAGGGACATCTTGTGAAGTCTAAGATGAAATAACTCCAGGTTTTTGTTTTCCATTATTAACCATCAAACAGCGTAGAGCACAAATAAAAGGTATATGTCATGTTTTCATTACATCAAATGTTTGAAATACCTTGAATTCTTCCCTTCTCTTAAAATTACCTGACAGGTTGGGGGGAAAAATGACTATTACTACTGTCAGATATATCATTTTATTATTAGATCTCTCTTTTTTCATATTACATTTGATGAAAAGTTATACGTGAACCTATTTTAGCTGAAACAGGGTGCACTTCCGTTCTCAATTCCCACAGGAAAAATATTTTACTGTTCTCCAGACAATATTATTTTTGTTGTTGTTAGTTGCGAAGTCGTGTCCGACCCATCACGACCCTATGGACAACGTTCCTCCAGGCCTTCCTGTCTTCCACCATCTTCTGGAGTCCATTTAGGCTCACACCTACTGCTTCAGTGACTCCATCCAGCCACCTCATTCTCTGTCGTCCCCTTCTTCTCTTGGCCTCAATCTTTCCCAGCATTAGGCTCTTCTCCAGTGAGTCCTTCCTTCTCATTAGGTAGCCAAAGTATTTGAGTTTTAGCTTCAGGATCTGGCCTTCTAAAGAGCAGTCAGGGTTGATCTCCTCTAGGACTGACCGGTTTGATCGCCTTGCAGTCCAAGGGACTCGCAGGAGTCTTCTCCAGCACCAGAGTTCAAAGGCCTCAATTCTTTGGCGCTCAGCCTTTCTTATGGTCCAGCTTTCACAGCCATACATTGCAAAGACAATATTATTAGATGGATATTAATATATTTTTATTATTATTAGGTGGTTATTCATATATCTTTAAACCTGATTTTTTTAAAAAAAAAGTATAGATCAAAATTTATTTTTTGGTAAGAGGATGAAGTTCAGCTGCTGCTAAATTTGATTGTATCCTGACTTCCTTCCTCCTCTCTTAGCTATTTCCTTTTGGGATAAGATTGATTATTAGTACATTCAGGATTTACCTCATTGATATGATGATGGTGATGATGGAAGGGACTCTGGAGGTCATCTAGTCCAACCCCTGCTCAGGCAGGAAACCCTATACCATTTCAGACAAATGGCTGTCCAGTCTCTTCTTAAAAACTTCCAGTGTTGGACAGTTTGTCCAGTTCTGACAGCCCCGCCCCCACCCATGCAGCCATGTGACCACATTTTGGGCATTTGGCAACCAGTAGCACTTACATGACCATTTTTTATTACGGTTTTGCCAGAAACCTGTTTTTAGTTTTGGTTTCTGGCAAAAAAAACAACACACACACACACACACACACACACACACACACAATGACCCATAGAGAACAATGGGTTGGCTTAATGACCACGATGTTCACCTTACAACTACAGCATTTGCTTTATGACTGCTGCAAAAAAGGTCATAAAATTGGGCACGGACATATGATGACCTGCTTAACAACCATCATGTTTTATAACCAAAATATTAGACTCCATTATGGTTGCAAGTCAAGGTTTACCTGTAAATAAAAGAGCTCAAATATATATATATGTCAGATAATATGAATTGATGCCATCCAGTCAGTCCTAGGGGAGATCAACCCTGACTGCTCTTTAGAAGGCCAGATCCTGAAGCTAAAACTCAAATACTTTGGCCACCTAATGAGAAGGAAGGACTCACTGGAGAAGAGCCTAATGCTGGGAAAGATTGAGGGCAAGAGAAGAAGGGGACGACAGAGAATGAGGTGGCTGGATGGAGTCACTGAAGCAGTAGGCGTGAGCTTAAATGGACTCCAGAAGATGGTAGAGGACAGGAAGGCCTGGAGGAACGTCCATAGGGTCGTGATGGATCGGACACGACTTCGCAACTAACAACAACAACAACAAAACTGTTGGCAGTAATCAATTCAATTCCTAAAGATAGGATTTGGGCACAGCGGGCAGCACCTTCTGTTGATTAAAAACTCTTTATTTTCGATGATGACATTTCGTGAAAGCACTTCAGAATAAGTGAGATTCCCCACCCACCCCGGATGTCTCCTTATGCCAATCCTTACCCAGAAGGACATGAGGCAAACTTCAAACTAGCTTCTCTTCTTTTTTAGGATTGACATTAATATAGAGTTATATTATTCAGAATTGGCTAATACATCCTTTTCAGAATTCTTTTGTATTTATTTTGGATGGTACAAAATGCAAGTAGGTTTAAGGCAGTTTAAGTCTTCAAACTTCGGTCGTGTATTCTAGAAAAAGTATCGGTTATTCTTTTTTTCTTTTCTTTTTTTTAAAAAAAACTGTACTCTTTGCTAGAAAGCTTGCTTACCTTGTCCACCAATGAAAAATAAACAATACCAGTATAGGGCAAACTAAGGCCTTTAAATATCTGTGAATTATTTTTCAACCCTCTGCTGCCTGGAAAGAATAAACAAAAGCTGTCACAGATTAGGTCCATGGGGCTGTCAATGCAATTTAGTATTTTGCTGGTAGAGTAAGTGGTAATTATGTACTCACTGCTTTAAATATCTGTAAAGCTGACGTGATTCCCCTTTTGCTTTCTGGTTCCCAAATTTGCATTTATAAAAACTCAATTCCTCACGCATGGTCCAATCCAAATGTTTTAAGACTGATGAGTTCTGAGGAACCTCAAGTATAAAACTCATTAGGTTAGGAATTCTGACCAGTTCATTAAAGAGCTTTTAGGAACTCTGACACCTTAGATTTTGGTTCAAATGGGTGCTTAAAGAGTCATTTCTGGGCTTGATTCTTTTACAGTTTTCAGTTATCTTGTGGGGGGCGGGGGAAAGGAAATACAATTTTCAATTCTTCACTACTGCTATCTTACAGCCCGGTAAGTTAAAAGAGACCCAGGATCTTCCAAGTGATTAAAGTTCAGTCACTCCCTTGCTATGGGAATAATTTTGGGTGGAAGACTATTGCCTTTCTAATCCAGATTGGTGTTTCTTCTTCCTAAACTGTCTTGGTGGGACTGATGAGGAGAAAGCTTGCCAGCAATTGGCCAAGGTATCTGCAGAAATATCTAGAAAGATAGCTAGTTTAAGCACAGCTGCTATTTAATATTAGGAAGCTAACGGGGTATAGTCCTCTCGATTATTAGTTGCATTATATTTGTCTAATCTTCTTGTGACATAAAAAGAAAAAGGTAAAGGTGTCCCCACATATTTCACTCCACTAGTCATTGTCGACTTTAGAGGGTGGTGGTGCTGAAGACATTTCTGTGGTCTTGTGACCAGCATGACATCACCGAGTGCTGTTACCTTCCCACTGAAGTGGTACCTGTATATCTACTTGCATTTGCATGCTTTCAAACTGCTAGGTTGGCGGGAGGTGAGGCAAGCAGTGGTGGGATTCAAATATGTGACCAACCAGTTCTCAGTGTGGATGCCGCTTCCGGAAGTCCATTCTGGGCCTGGGCAACAAAAAAAATTAGCTACCGGTTCTGCCAAAGTGGTGCGAACCGGCTGAATCCCACCACTGGAGGCAAGAAATGGGAGCTCACTCCATCATGTGGCAGTTGGGTCTCAAACTTGGGCTGCTAGCTTTCCAGTCAACAAGCCCAGCATCTTAACTGCTGAGCCACCATGCCTTCTTCTGACACGGTCAGGATTAATAGATTTCCACATACCTTTATGAATTTCAAGTATATATTTTTAAAAAATAAATAAATAAATAAAGGTTTTGCTTTTTGTACCATGCCTCTCTGTCTTTTGACAACTCATCTTTGACCATAACTCAGTCTTTAGAAATTACATCTAGATTCCAATAAGTTGGTGTGAAAGTAAGAATTCATAGAATGAATGATAACTGCTCCTACAGCACAGGTTGGCGATAGTTGCAAGTTACTTTCCAGCGAATGATAACGATAAAATCTGGAATGGGCTTTGGGGGGGGGGGAAATGATGCAATGTTCTACAATATATATCTTTCTCCCATATTGCAGTGAATGCAATCTGGAGAAAAATATAAATATAGATTTTGTTAGGTGACAAGATGGATGGGTGAGAATAAAACAATGCAGAAAAAGTGAGCCATGTGGAGAACCAAGAATAGATTAAAAATGATGATAGTTTGCTCAGCATCATTTTAGAAGAAGGTTTGTTTTGAACATGGGCTTTTAAACATACATTTTTGAAGGAAAGGAATGAACATAAAACCATGATTGGTTGTTGTTGTTGTTGTTGATGATGATGATGATGATGATGATGATGATAATGCTGGAAGGGACCTTGGAGGTCATATAGTCCAACCCCCTGCTCAGCTAGGAAGCCCTGTACTATTTCAGACAAATGGCTGTCCAGTCTCTTCTTAAAAACTTCCAGTGTTGGAGCATTCACAACTTCTGGAGGCAGGTTGTTCCACTGATTAATTGTTCTAACTGTCAGGAAGTTTCTCCTTAGTTCTAGGTTGCTTCTCTCTTTGATTGAAGGTTTTAAAGAGAATTAGTGAAGGTTTAAGGGTACTGATGGAAGAGAATACTGTAACTCAGGGTTGAACTGTGGGGTCCTCTCTGAACTTGTTTTCTTGCAGACATTTCATCACCAACTATGTAACATCATTAGTGTTAAAAGGAAGTGGGGTTTGCTGTCTTAATATGAGGGTAACGAGAGGCTCATAATGTGGGCAGACCTAAAGGCAATGTGAACCTAGAAGAAAAGGAAAGTGGTAAAAGAAACAAGAATAACAGCAGAAAGGTTACAAGAAGAGAAAGGATTAAACCTTTTACAGAAAAGAATAGATGGTAGGATAGGAAAATGAATGGGAAATGGACGTAAGGAAAGAAAGTATGGAAGCTGCACGGAACAGAACGAAAAGAACTATTTTACGAAGTGCCACAGATAGATGTAGAGTTATACTAATGGAACATGAAAATGGACTTGATGGAATAATAAAAGAGGGTTTGGATAAGAGAAGAGATAAACATACTCGTCCCAGCTTCTGCCCACCTAGCAGTTCGAAAGCATGTAAAAATGCAAGTAGAAAAATAGGGACCACTATGGTGGGAAGGTAAAAGCGTTCCGTGCCCCTTTGGCGTCTAGTCATGCCGGCCACATGACCACGGAGACGTCCTCGGACAAGCGCTGGCTCTTCGGCTTTGAAACGGAGATGAGCACCGGCCCCTAGAGTTGGAAACGACTAGCACGCACGTGCGGGGGAACCTTTACCTTTTTATAATGGATAGGGATGAAGAATTAGTTTGGTGTAGTGATTAAGGCATCAGGTTAGAAAGTGGGAGACTGTGAATTCTAGTCCCATCCTAGGCTCAAAGCCAGGTCTGTGACCTTGGGCCAGTCACTCTGTCTCAGGCCTGGGATGGAGGCACTGACAAACCATTTCTCAAAACTTTTGCCAATAAAAGAGCAGAGACTTCTGCAGGTAATTACCAGGAATTAAAAAAAACCTGACTTGAAGGTAATATAGGTAGATGTGGATACATAGATATACAGAGAGAAAAAGTTAATTGGCAAGAGAACAAAAGTCTATTTCTAATGACAGAAGATAGAATTTCAGTTGAAAGGTTGATTAAACTTGCACTCTAGAACTTAAATTGTTTTAATGCCGTCACTAGCA
The DNA here is from genome assembly GCF_947247035.1 of Vipera ursinii. Lineage (NCBI taxonomy): Eukaryota > Metazoa > Chordata > Lepidosauria > Squamata > Viperidae > Vipera > Vipera ursinii. The sequence goes on along the minus strand of NC_139513.1, from coordinate 33,526,593 downwards.
TCATCTAGTACTTGGGTCTTAGTAATAAATGAAAAGAATATGAAGTTACGCTGGATGTCACGTATACATAAAAAAGTACAAAGAGTCACAGGAATGTCATTGCGTTGTCATTTAAAACTTGAAATACATCAAAGATCCAGTAATAGTATTATATCCAGAATAAATATGGGACTAAAAAGTTTCATTTAGCATTTGAATAAGTATTGATGTGATATTTATATTGCTTGTAGTCATTTTACAAGAGCTAAAGTGCGGTAGACTTAATAGCTTATTGTTGTTAGCAGATGGTAGTTTATGATTGTTTTTACTTTTATACCTTGTATTTAGCTCTGGGAAGTCGGGGAGGGGGGAAGGGGAGGGGGGGAGGGTTGGGTTGGGTTGGGAAGGGGAGTGGGTGGGTGGGGAGGGGTTGTTTTGTTAAAGATAAAATGTATTGAAAAACTTTTCAATAAAAAAACAGATCCAGTAATAGTTTTAAAACTAATCGAGCATGTGGATAAGAATCACTGTATCCCTTTTTTCCTCTCTTGTTTTGAAAAGGTCTGTCTGCAGATGGTGGTGCCAAGCGACAAGAACATCTGTCCCGGTTCTCCATGCCAGATCTAAGCAAAGATTCAGGAATGAACGTCTCAGAGAAGATGAGCAACATGGGAACTCTCAATTCTTCTGTGCAGTTTAGAAGTGCCGAATCTGTCCGGAGCCTAATTTCAGTTCAGCAGTACCAAGATGTAGATGCCAACCTACACAATCTTGCCAATCCCATTGGATACAGGGATACCTCATCACATGGAAGGATGCACCAGAGCTTTGATTATGAAGGTGGGATGGCAAGCAACAAATTGGCTGGACCGGATAACATCAGACATCCCCCGATGAGCGAACGCACGCCCAGACGAACTAACATCCGAGACGACGATCGGCGTTATCGCCCCCACAGGCCCCGACGGTCCAGGCGTTCCCGTTCAGATAACGCTCTTCATCTCACGAGTGAACAAAGCTATAAGCTGAAAGAGAGGCCCTCCCTACGAGCCAGAGAGGACTACGACCAGTTTTTGCAGCAAAGAAGTTGCCGGGAAACCATGGAGCAGAACACCCGGAGGAACCTGTATGGCCAGTGTCCCAGGACTGTCTCAGACCTGGCTTTGCAAAATCATTTTGGCGAGAGATGGGGACCCTACTTTGCCGAATACGACTGGTGTTCCACGTGCTCCTCCTCCTCCGAATCTGACAATGAAGGCTACTTCCTTGGAGAACCAATTCCGCAACCAAGCCGACTGCAGTACGTCACCAACGAAGATCTCCTTCACAAATACGGCTCGTACAGCATGCCTAAGTCTTCTACACTGGGTGGTCGAGGACAGTTACACAGCCGAAAAAGGCAAAAGAGCAAAAACTGTGTCATAGCGTAGCCGCGTGGCCCCAAGCACAGTGTTAGAGAATGTAATTATTTCATCAACTTGCACTGCTGTAGGTTTTCAAGCGCTTTGTATTGTAACAAAACAATCCAGGCAAAACAGGGAGCTGTTAAGAGGAGGTCATAGACAAAAGGGTCTATAAATAGTCATAATTGTTGGCATGGTGAATATATTTTGCACATTTTATTTGAGGGAGGGAGGGATAAAAATTTATTTTAGCATGTTATAGTTACAAATTTACCTCCTTCCCATAAGTAGCTGCCATCCATTTAATACCCCGTTCACCCATATGTTTTTAGCTGTTTTCTGTAATGAGCAGTTAGCTACTCGTTTAATCTCTCCTTTTTTTTTCTTTTTTCTTTTCCCTTTCTCTTGGCTTTTTATTTTCACCACCTGTCTCGGGGGGGGGGCGCATTTTCCCCTCCAGGTTGCAAAGGAGTGGATGTTATTTTCCACATTTGTTCAGTCGAAGAGAGTTTGGAGAGTTTGTATTTGGCGATGTCAGAGGAAGGTCTTCCTCCTAGAAGTCCCTGGGATAACCAGAGACATCTATTGTGGGTTTTGGACAGAGCTAAACAAAGATTGTTTCAGAACCCTTCATCTGTTTTGCCATCGTATTCCTTCGGGATCAGCAGAATTTTATCTTTTCTCCCTCTTTAAAATATGTCATCATTTTATTTTATTTTTTAAAAAAATAATAATTCCTGAATTCTCAGGCTTGCAGGCTACTTTAAAAGGTTAATAACGCTTTCCTATTCTGTTATAGGTTTCAAAACACAAAGTAGAAAATGATGGTTGTTGTTTTGTTTTTTGTTTTAAAAAAAAGTAGACCCATACAGATACACACTCCGTTAAATGTAAAAGTTAAAGGACCCAGGTCTGAGAAGAAAGTTTACATCTCTTTAGAGAGGGGAAAGTCACTAAAAATTCAACTTTTGGGGGGTGGGGTGGGGTTAGGGTTACAACCAAAAGAATTGTAAATGGTTCTGTAGTGTCAGCATGAGCTTGTTTCGAGTATAGAATTGTTTACTGGTACTTCGGTTTCCTGGCATTTGTTAACTGCTGTTCATTACCAAGAGGTATCTTTTTTCTGAAAGTCATAATACAATGAAATACATCCTAATCATATTACACTTACGCTCTACCCTCGGGTGATGAACACTTCAAGCCCATTAGGAAGGCCGTTTGAAGGACCCATACTCAGGGTAGAATGGACTTCATTCTTTGGAAGTAGAACACAACAATAGCTTCAACATGGGTAGTTTTATATATATATAGGGCTCAAAATGTATTGTGTACTATGGTGGATGTGAGGTTTTCCTCTCTCGCTCTCTGTCTCTCTTTCTCTCTCTTTGTGCTTTAAATAATTGGGAGACTGACATCAAGACGTATTCTTTATTGTTTCCAGACAAATACGGTCAGAAAGAAGGAAAATACGTTTCTGTTATTGTATATTTTATTATAGGGTTGTAAAACGGGTTACAGTAGATTTCCAGGTAGGTCAGATCTGGACAGCTGACAATACCTGTATGTGGGTTCTCCAGAGAATGTAAGGACTCTGTTAATACAAAAGTCTATTGAACAGATGGCAAAAGGCAGGTGTGAGGGCCCCAGGCACTTCAGCTGGACTTCAGAAGCAGAGGCTTTGGGCCCAATCCACCCGCGCCACTGGCAGACAAGCCCTGATGCAGTATTACTCCAATCGTAAGGGACAGTCAAGATTGTGATTTGAAACACGCTGACTGGGAAGGGAATCTCAGATGATGATGTATCTGTAACACAGCTAGCAATCTTTTGTTGTGTGAGAGGAGAATGTGATGATGATTTTTTCCCCAAAAAAATAAAAAAGAAGGAAAAAGAAAAGAGATGATGTGATGTGTAAAAGGCCCCAACAGAAACTGAGTCTTTCTTTGTGAAAATAGATTTTATTTACGGTGTTCGCGTCTGGTTTTATATTATTACATTTATTTTTCTTAAATCCATGTTATGCTTATGGTCTACTCACAGAGATGGGATTTCCATTGCATTGTTCTGTTCCAGCCTATGACCCTGTTTGTGTGTCAGGGACAACCCCTTTTTCCTTTTTACAATCAATAGGCTGGAAAAACCCAACCCAAATTTATTTACAGTTCGAACAAAAAGGCAACAGAATATTTCCTTCAATAAATGAATCAAAATATCAAACAAGAGTCAACAAACAAGAGTTAAACAGAAGTAGCAAAAACAGACCAGGATTCTCTTAGAATGTCTCCAAACGGTTGCCTTCAGCAAACAGCCCTGCCCACAACTTCCCCTTTTATTATCAGTCCCAAGATGAGGCTTCTTACTGCCTTCTCCTCCTCTCACTGAGTTGCCTCATTGATTTGCTCTGCTCTGCTCTGCTGGGGTTTCCTTCTGCTTCTAGCGTCTCTGAACAAATTCAGCTGTGACTCTTCTGAGTCTGACACCTCGTACTCACACAGCTGAGCCTCATGAGGAACATGACTGGAGGGGCCAGACTGAGAGTCTTGCAGTGCATCAGAGCCTCCCTCTGACACCAAAGGTTCTCCAAACCCCTCCTCCTCAGATTCATCGGACTCAGCTGCTGGGACCACAGGCTGACACTGAATCACAACATGCATTTCATCATAAGGGGCACTCAACCGATGAGGGAGGGAAGGAGAGAAATAGATATAGGCAGGTAATGGATAGAGAGATAGGCAGACAGACAGATGAACAATACAAATAAAAAAGCATGTTCCACTCCTCGTATGAATTATGTCAGAGTCGTGCAACTTCTGATTGGTTTAAGTTCAAATGAAACTAATAATCTGGAAAATATTATAGTTATTTAGAGTTACATTTGGAACCTTAGAAATAATTCTTATGATTTCTCTTATTATATTATAAAATATATAATATATAAATATATTATACAATTTTTAAAAATTATGATATGTGAGTAAGCCACCATCACCATCATGCTAAGTCACAAGACATGATTCACAAACCAGTGTCTTGCTTTTCACATTGCAATAAGCCAGCACCAAAAAACAACATTGCAGCAGTTTGTCATGAAGATCCAGGAAATGGCTGAATTTAGATATTCATGATTGCTGTGGTGAGTGCTGCATCAAAATTCAAGTTCACATTTTTCTCCTCTCTTTTGCATAAAAGAAATATAGAATTTAGGGGGAAAAAATCAACATTTGCCTTATCCCAAATACAGACAATAGACCAACTTAACAAACCATAAACTAAGTATGATCATCTGGTTTGTAAATGAGAATAACTTGCTTGCTACACGTCAAGAAAGAGAAACAGACTATAAGAACAGCGTGGTGGGTTGCTGTGGGACTTCTGAATGCAGTTGGTGAAAAACCAGGAAATTTATTGACTGCTTGTCCATGAACACCACATATATCACATTAAAAGAGTGATGGTAAGTATAAAATAAGCAGAATGGTATAATTAAACTTACGTAAAAGTATTTTGGTGGCCAGGGATTATATTTGAGGAAGGAAAGCAAAACCTCAGCAGGCACAGCCATAACATAATAGCAAAAGTGGTAATTTTCCAGGTGCTTTCCTGGACTCAGATTTTTAAAGAATGAATTAATATGCTGCCTATCTCACAATCAAGTGCTTACATGGATATTTTTTTAAGTGTCTTCCTTTTCAATCATGCTATTGATTTCTGGTAATCACAATGAAGATATCTGCTGGAGATACATGAAATTTGGAGTTTATTGTGATACTAAGACTACAAGTTCTCCACTTTTCATTATGTGATTTAAGCGTTTCTGCTCTTGGACTTTCATCAAATCATAGTATTACTAAAGGAAACATTCATATTATACATTGGACTGTCATTCATAGCCAGTTTAGTCAAGTGGTTAATGTGCTAGCCTAGAAACCAGGAGATGGTGAGTTAGTACTGGATTAGGCATGAAAGCCAACTGGGTGACTTTGGGCCAGTCACTCACTCTCAGCCCAACTTAATTCACAAAGTGAAATAATAAAGGCAACAATCTAATAAATATTTATCAAGAAAACATATGTTCAAAATGTGAATATTAAGCAATATCAATAGTAAACTTTCAATTACCTCTGTTAGAATCTGTCAAGTATTATGCACTTGGGGCTACTTTAAATGTCCATTTTGATACAAGACATTTTGATGCACTTTATCAATGAACTGCTGTTGTCAAAGTCAAAATCCGAAACTGCAATTTCATGCCCATTTACCTGAGAATAAGAGCCTTGAATGGTGTGAGTTGGACCTCTAGCAAAATAAGTGTAGCAATGCATTGTAAATCCATCTTTTATGTAGCTTTAGTAAGCCACAAGGAGTGGCTTGTGTTTTGAAGATGTATGCATATGACCTAACTGATCAACTATAATTGTCAATAATTAGGCTTAATTACTTCTGGAAATTATAGCTAGAGGACAGGCATTTAATTGACATTAATCAAAATGTTCCAGGGGAGATTCAGAGATGAATTCTTATGGAGGATTTTGGCACTGCATCAAGAAGAAGTAGGTGCCGCGTTTTAAATACAGGGTACTCTGGTGTGTTAAGTACCTTTCACACAAGCCCAGACAGCAGGTTAAAAGAATTCGGCTTTCTCAAGCTGCTGTCTGGGATGAACCAGTTTAACCCTTGACCTGAATTAGCTAGTAAAATCTGCCTTCATCCTTTGACATGTAGATACATCCATCATGCTATTCTCTATCCAGGTAAGTAACATGCAAATCAGAGAAAAGGAATAAATAATAAAACCTTAAAATGATGAGGGATAAGAAAAGGAAATAAATATAGCTAAAAGTAAAAGGTAAAGGTTCCCCCGCATGTGTGTGCTAGTCGTTTCCGACTAGGAGCCAGTGCTCATCTCCATTTCAAAGCCAAAGAGCCAGCGCTTGTCCGAGGTCTTGTGGCTGGCATGACTAGATGCCAAAGGCGCACGGAACGCTGTTACCTTCCCACCGTAATGGTGCCTATTTTTCCACTTGCATTTTTACATGCTTTCGAACTGCTAGGTTGGCAGAAGCTGGGACGAGTAGCAGGCGCTCACTCTGCTACACAGCACTCGGGATTCGACCCGCCAAACTGCCGACCTTCTGATCGACAAGCTCAGCGTCCTAACCCACTGAGCCACTGCGTCCCTAAATATAGCTAAGTCTAGCTATATATTCAGCATTGACACAGCTTTCCATACCTTTTTGGCCTGACACATCATTCATTCTTCTTTCCTCCATTTCATATTTTACATTTATACTGGTTTTTTCCCCTCCTGTAAATTCCTTCTTTTTTCAGAAGATGTCATCTTCTCTGAACAATTTTCTCAGTCTTCTCATTTCTCACAAAGCACTCACACTATATATTTGTTTTGCAATTTCATTCTCATTCATTCTCTTTAAATGGCCAAGCCACCTTAATATGCTTCTTTCATCCTCTTCGCTCACTTATGCAATCAATCCCCATTTATTCAGCAGCCATATAGCCTTCAGCCTATGCCTATATATATATGCCAATACTTTAGTAATCCTTTCCTGCTGAATTCAACTTTTTTTATCCCGACACACTAAATCTCACTTCCACTTATCCGAATGGGCAGAAAATACATACTTTGCAACTCGTTCTTTGAGACTCTCCACCCCCCACGTTATTCCGCCAGTATTTATATATCTTAAAACTTGCATATTTTCCTATCTTTAGTAAAGGTACATAAAATGATCAATTGTGTTTTTAAGCTTCTTGTTTTGTTTTTACGTTTATATATTAAATCAGTGTTGCTTAACCTTGGCAACCTAAAAGATGTATGAACTTCTATTCCCAGAATTTTCCAGCAAGCTGGTTGGCTGGAGAATTCTGGGAGTTGAAGTCCACACATCGTCAAATTGCCAAGGTCGAAAAAGACTACATTAAATCATAACTGCTAGCTCCGTTTTCTGGATCATATCCAATCACCATGGTCTTTGAGATATTTATTCATTCAATTTCTATAGATGTCCATCTCAGTCAATGACTCTATACATACACACCTTGTATGGCTATCTGCAACCAAAGCTGTTTCAACATGGGTTTATATGTAACTTCTAGGAAGTAGCATTCACTATCTATATGACTGTGTATGAAGAATCTAACTTTGAGGTTGGTAGTCTATGAATAGGCTATGAACTATTCTCCAAAGAATATTTAAGTTATCAGCTGAGGTCAAAGACACTCACTGCTACCAAGGTTATTTGGCTGTCCAATGTCAATGCGGGATCCAAAAGAACTATCAGGCTGTAAACCTGTCCTTATTGGGGGAGGCAATTCCCATCTGGAATGAAAATATCTCTTGAAACCTGAAGCCAAGATTCCAGGATCACTTAACAACGTTCCCTTCTCTGCACTTAATTGTTCTTCCACATCCACTTTAAGGAATCTGAGCTCAGTAGCTGGGAATTATTGCATTGTTGTTGACAACTGACTCTGGAGATTTGACTCAGCCTTCCATCCTTCTGAAGTGGGTAAAATGAGGACCCAGATTGTTGGGGGCAATAAGCTGACTTTGTAATAATGCCGCTTGGGGGGGGGGAAGCCCTAATATAAGCAGGCATATACATAGAATGAAGGCTATTGCTAAGCACATTGATTTGTGCTTTAAATTGTAAGCCGCCCTGAGTCTTCGGAGAAGGGCGGGATATAAATGGGATTAAAAATAATAATAATAATCTTTCCCATCAGCCTCATGTTGATATGAAAATGAAATATAAAGTAACATTTTGCTGGACGTCCCCCCTCTGATTGTTCTCCATTTTACTTTCTGAGAGTACTTGGAGGTAGGACCAGAATCACGCCAAAGCATTGGTGTCAATCTCCCAAGGACTTCAAAATGATGTCATGGTCAAAAGAGGTCAAAAGGTCCAAAAGTATCAATAGAACTATGCTCCCTCTTTCTGTATCCTACTATAGATCATCCTATGGCGGGGTATAGTGTCCAGGTGGAAGGAAGCTGTTGAGTCAGAATATAGAATTGGAAGGGATCTTATAGGTAATCAAGTCCAACCCCCTATAGCATTTATGACAAGTGACTGTCCAGTCTCTTCTTGAAGCACAACTTCTGAAGGCAGCCTCTTCCATTGGGTGATTGTTCTCACTGTCAGAAAATTTCTCCTTATTTTTTTTTATTTTTTTATTTTAATCCCATTTATATCCCGCCCTTCTCCGAAGACTCAGGGCGGCTTACAATTTAAGCACAAACCAATGTGCTTAGCAATAGCCTTCATTCTATGTATATGCCTGCTTATTAGGGCTTTCGCCCCCCCCCAAAGCAGCATTATTACAAAGTCAGCTTATTGCCCCCAACAATCTGGGTCCTCATTTTACCTACCTCGGAAGGATGGAAGGCTGAGTCAACCTTGAGCCTGGTGGGACTTGAACTTGCACTAATTGCAGGCAGCTGGTGTTACTTAAGGAGGCATTTTTAAGTTGAATCTCTTCTTGATCAATTTCCATCCGTTGTTCCTTGTCTGACCTTCAGGTGCTTTGGAGTCTGTGCCAAGATTGTGGATTTATTTAAGTTTAGGGAAGGTGAATGGCCCACACTAGACTTTGGAAGTCAGTGAGTTAAAGGCTTTGTTTTGCAGCAAGACAGCTAAAGAGAGAAAAATAAAGATACTCCCCCTAATCAATAGAGAAAAAGACCCCCTACAGATAGTCACACAAACAGACTAAGACTCTTAACCATGTCTTCTGGAAATAAAACACAAAACTGAATCAAACCATATTAGATGACTGAGAGAAACATCTGAAATACTGCTTGAAGTGATAGCAAAACCAGCATGAATCTGAGAGGCCCTGCCACTATAAAAACCTGCCTGAATTGATTACTTCAATTCAGTGTTTCTGAACCTTAGCAATTCTAGGTTTTGTGGAGTTCATTTTACAGAATTCCCCACCAGCATGTTTAACTCCACATGTCTTAAAAGTGCTTTTTCAAAAGGCAGCTGGACTTCCTTTGTTTTTCCTTGAAGACGTTTTGCTTCTCATCCAAGAAGCTTCTTCAATTCATTTGGGACTTTTGGGACAACCATTTATTTATTTATTTATTTGTTTAGATTTATATACCGCCCTTTCCCGAAGGACTCAGGGCGGTTTACAGGATATTTAAAAGAAAATCAATACAAAAGCTAAAAACAATTTTAAAATATTACATCATTCCCTGAGAAAAAATAAAAAACCCAGTTAAAGTTAAAAAATTCTCAGCCTGGGCCAGAGAGCTCGAAGAGACAGGTCTTCAGGTCCCGGCGGAATGAACGGAGGTCAGGGGCAGTCCTAAGCTCCGTGGGCAGCTGGTTCCAGAGGGCAGGCGCGCCCACTGAGAAGGCCCTCCCCCTGAGTGTTACCCGCCAGCAATCTTTAACCGGCGGCACCCTGAGAAGACCCTCCCTGTGGGAGCGCACTGGACAAAGGGAACTTGATGCCGGCAGCAGGTGTTCCCTCAGATATTCCGGACCCAAGCCATTTAGGGCTTTATAGGTCATCACCAGCACCTTGAATCTCACCCGAAGGGCAACCAGAAGCCAATGCAGCTTGCGTAGTAGAGGTGTTACATGGGAGTATCGGGAGTATCGGGAAACCCCCATCACAACTCGCGCGGCTGCATTCTGCCATGACCTGGACGATTGAGAATCTCCATAGACCCATGTCTTAAAGTTACTAAGGTTGGGAAATATTGTTTCAGTTAAACAGTTAAACAATTACCTGTGTGAGATGATATAGGTTCTCCTGCTTGAGCAGGGGGCTGGACTAGAAGACCTCCAAGGTCTATTCTATTCTATTCTATTCTATTCTATTCTATTCTATTCTATTCTATTCTATTCTATTCTATTCTATTCTATTCTATTCTATTCTATTCTATTCTATTCTATTATTTAAAGATGGATCATCTGCCTGGCAATTTAAAAGAGTTGAGCAACTGTTTACTTGATTGCTACAGCAAAAATCACTTACGATGGTGCTCTTCTCATCCTTGGAGTCATCCAAGACTTTTATGATGATTGCTCAACCACTTTCTAGTTTTATCACTCACAATTGCTCCATACACTACTGTGCATTCAAGGCTCAAACAATGAGATGAGGTTAAGTGTCTTTGAGACTTCAAAATTCCTCATTTCAGCAAATCTCAGCAACCAGCTAAATTTGAGAAACAATCAACCAAGCTGCCTTTAATCCAGCAAAAATTCCAGCTGCGTGAATTGATAGCAATATTCATAACTACCAAAAATGAAATGGCTTTGTTGTGTCTCTATCAGGGCTTTTGAACCAGTGGTACAAGTACCACCTGTGTTACATTGGCACCTGGCAGGTGGTACATGACCATCCTAGAAAAGTGGTAGCGGGGGAGGGGAATGAACTTAACCGGTGGCAGCACCGCACAAGCCTGAGTGAGAGACGGCTGGAGCTGCAGGGCTGTCAGGGTTCAGCAGAAGCGCCAGGATCAGCGCCAGGCTCCAGCTGGAACTCGACACTGATCCTGGCACTTCTGATGAGCCCAGAAGAAGTGCCAATCAGCTGGAACGTTGCAGCATCTCCAGGGTCTTGTGATTTACATTCAGATGCTTGGCAACTGATTCATATTTATGATGGTCACAGTTCCCAGGGTCATGTGAAGTGACTAAAACCTGCGGCAACCACCCAGCAGACAGGGGGAATAAAAACCAAACACACCCCTACCCCATCCCCGCTGCCAATCCTCAACAGAAATGCTCACTTCAATGAAAACCTCGGAGAGGGGGAAGAGCGCCACCAGGCAGGCACGCAGGCGTCATGCTCGGCTGTGGCTTGGGGGGCACTTTTTTCAGTGCCATTGTAACTTCAAACAGTCACTAAGCGAACTGTTGTAAGTCGAGGACTACCTGTACTTCATCACTTTTTTCCTTTTTTGTTTTGTCATCAAGTTTTTGACACCTTGCTAGGCGACTGGTGGTACTCGGATGTTGCCATATCCTGAAAGTGGTACAATGGGCGAAAAGGTTGAAAAGCCTTGGTCTATATCAGACATGTCAAACACAAGGCCCGGGGGCCGGATCCAGCCGCGAAGTGGTTTCATGTGGCCCGCGAAGCCATCCTGGAAACAGTGAGGGAACGGCCCCCACTGCCTTGGCCCTGGCCCAGAGACCCTCCTTCTGCCAGAGACCCTCAGATCTGTCCCACTTCTGCCCAGGCCCCCATAGGCACCCTTGATGCGAACAATGTAGAGCTGGCCACGCCCACCCAGTAGGCCATACACACTCTAGCCACGCCCACCCAGTAGGCCACGCCCACCCTGGCCACGCCCACCCAGCCCCCTGAGGGCAACCGCAATGCTGATGCGGCCCTCAATGAAATTGAGTTTAACACCCCTGGTCTATATTATCTATTTATACACACTGCTCATTCTCTGTACTCAGGCAAAGCACAATCTGTGATCATAATATGGCTAAGGACAGATAAAGCTAAAAACAAAGGCAATAACAGAAGATTCACCTTTTCTGAATGCCATAAAATGGGGCTAGAGTTGGCAAAGCATGTTACATTCAAGCTGTTAAACTATCCGTACTTCAAAGAAAGGGACACCACAATGGGTAAAATAAATTGAGAAAGCAATTAACTAACCCAGCAGTCACTTATTTGAAAGTAAATTCCACTGAACTCAGATGAAACTTTTAAGTAGATTTGTGTAGAATTTTGTTCTGATGCACACCCATGTCCATGGGCAAACCATCAAGATCTGGATTACTTATTGTTTTGCATTCATCTGTCTTCTTTCTTCTCTATCTCTCTCTCTCCACCTTAAAACAATAGCTTTTACTTATATAATATGCTTCCTACACCTTATATCATTTAATTTCACTAATTACACAAATACATACATTAGTACTTTTGAAAAATCTGTTTTCCGATACAGGTAGTCCTCAACTTACGACCACAATTGAGCCCAAAATTTATGTTATTAAGTGAGAAATTGGTTTAAGTGAGTTTTGCCCCATCTTATGACTTTTCTAACCACATTTGTTAAGAGAACCACTGCAGTTGTTAAGTGAGTAGCATGGTTGTTAAGTGAACCTGGCTTCCCCAGTGACTGTGCATGTCAGAAAGTTGCAAAAGAGGATCGCACGACCCCGGAATTCTGCAACCATCATAAATATGAGCCAGTTGTCAAGCATCTGAATGTTGAACGCTATGACCGTGGGAATGCTGCAATGGTCATAAGTGTGAAAAATGGTCATGTCATTTTTTTTCAGTGCCGTTGTAACTTTGAAAAGTCACTAAACAAATGGTTGTAAGTCGAGGACTACCTGTATTCAATAACCCAGAGGTCCCCAACCCTTTGGACACCAGGGACCAGTTGGGGGCTTCGCTTGTTTGCACGGACCGGTTTCTAGCATGCCGCGAACCGGTGACAGTCCACGGTCCGGGGGTTGGGGACCCCTGCAATAACCTGTTTTGGGATAACTGTTCTGCACCCAATGAGTAAAGGAGGCCAACAGTTATTGCCCCCAGGAGAGACAATAGCAGCTACCTCTATTTCTCCATTCTCTGAGAACTGGAGGTTTCCTAGAACCGCCAGATTTACTTCCCAAACATTGTGACCCACCAGAGATGACCTGTTGCAGCCATCACTAAACCATCCATCCTGCTGTTGTATCCACCTGCAAATCCTATTGCCTAAAAAAGATCACATTTCCCTCTTTTGTTAGGCACTGTTCAATAAGTTGAATTACTAATGTGGAAGCCAGTCCAAGTGTCGTTAACGTAATTGGAGAAGCAAGGATCGAGGCCTGAACGAAAGTCTTCAAGGGTTCAAGGGATGTGGAACCATGGGGCTTCTTCCACGGCTATGAACAGCCACTCTTAACAGGCCGAACAAAATCCTGGGACGCTGGGCTTTTCGTCCTCCCGTTTGTCCACATCGGAAGCAGCCTTGTAGGAACTGGCTGCCAGGGGCCTTGACTGAAGTGGAAATCACTGTGTCCTTGTGCTCCGCTATGAGGGGGAAATTCTGAACCAGATGTTTGGAAAGAGAATTTCCCCATCAGTTGGAAGGATGTGGTCTGGAGGACCCTGAGGCTTTCTGTGTTATTTCCCTTTTCATTTTCCCATTGTCTAGCATAATGAGGAGTAACACTCAGCCTTGCATCAGGAGTTTGGCTTTCCCAATTAACTTTGATGAGCTCAGCTTGAGAGGAAACGTCTGGTAAGAGACCATTTACAAAAGAGCCGTAGGAGCTCGTGAGGCCATTTCTAATTGTACTGGAATGTCAGAATGCTGTCGGAACACTTTTAAAAGCTGTTCATAATTGTTTCACTAGATTTTTGATTTCAGGCATTAATTCTAACCCAATCAGGGTGCACCAGAAATAATTTGTCAATAGTATTTAATAAGCCAGTGAGGTTGTGTAAGATCATGAGGTTGTGGGACTTAGGTTTTAAGGCAAGCCACCTCTTCCACAGTTAACCTCTGTAGCGTTAAAAAAAAATAGTTAACATCTACATACTAACATCTGCATCATAAACATCCAAGGTAGCTTGTAATTCCCTTTTTAAAATTTCATAGATCCTGACCTAGTTTAGGGAACTGCAAAATCATACTACAGGTAGTCCTCGACTTACGACCAAAATGAAGCCCAAGATTTCTGTGTTTAAGTGAGACATTTGTAAAGTGACTTTTGCCCCATTTTACGACATTTTTTGCCTCAGTTGTTAAGTGAATCACTGAAAAATGATAAGTTACTAACTCAGTTGTTAAGTGAATCTGGCTTCCCTGTTGACTTTTCTTGTCAGAAGGTCGCAAAAGGTGATCACATGACCTTGGAACACAGCAGCAGCCGTAAATATGAACCGGTTGCCAAGCCCCCAAATGTTGCTCACGTGATCATGGGGATGCTGCAAAGGTCGTAACTGTGAAAAATGGTCATAAGTTCCCTTTTTTCAGTTGTAACTTTCAACAGTCACTAAATGAACTGTTGCAAGTCGAGGACTACCCATATACAGGCCACAAAATATCTATGGGGTGTGGAGGCGTCAAAACCCTACCCCCATATCCGAGGTATAAGATGCTAAGTCACCCACTGTTGTTTGTTTCCTCCAGTTTCTTCTGTAACTGTAACCCAGCCGTCACCACAAATTTTTAGAGCAGATTGGAGATTGTACCAAAATTGGCCAAAACAGTCCAAATTAATAATGCCTCTTGAGGAAAAAGGCACACTTCAGTCTAAAGCTCTCGCACCCAATTATCTGTGGTGCAGTTCCAACCAACTTCTCCAGGATCTAGTCATGGATATGGAGGAATTTATTACATAGTGATCTGCCATTTCATAGCAGCAACTGGGGACACCAGGAATCTGATGACCTAGCTGGAGGAGTCAACAGTGAGGGCTGGAAGGCAAACATAATCTCAGCTATTGAGAGTGTTTCACTTTTCAGAGATTGTTCTGCTTTATTGAACGAGGACTGGATAAGAAGTTGACAAGGGCAAGGGCCTTCAATAATAATGAAGTGTTATGTCTAGTTAAATGAGAAGAGAAGGGGGGACATGATAGCAGTGTTCCAATATCTCAGGGGCTGCCACAAAGAAGAGGGAGTCAAGCTATTCTCCAAAGCACCTGAAGGCAAGAAGCAACGGATGGAAACTAACCAAAGAGAGAAGCAACCTAGAACTAAGGAGAAATTTCCTGACAGTTAGAACAATTAACCAGTGGAACAACCTGCTTCCAGAAGTGGTCAATGCTCCAACACTGGAAGCTCTGGAGCCGCATACGGCTCTTTCAGCCTTCTCCTGCATCTCCCAGTCGTCCTCCGCCATTTGCACTCACTCTCTCTCTCTCTCTCACTCTCTCTCTCTCTCTCTCTCTCTCTCTCTCTCTCTCTCTCTCTCACACACACACACACACACACACACACACACACACACACACACTTAGTGGGGGAAGAGGACTGGCAGACCAAGGGCAGGAGAGCCAGCCCAATAAGAATGTGTGTCAGCTTGTTGGAGAACAGCGAGAAGCCAGGTTGCCAGGTGAGCAGAAGATCTGAGAGAGGGAGAGAGGGGGGGAGAGAGAGAGGGAGGGAGAGGGAGAGGGGGAGAGGGAGAGGGAGAGGGAGAGAGAGAGAGAGAGAGAGAACTCATGCACAGCAGCCTCTATTTCTTTTTAATTAAACTCTTCAATCAAGCTCCCCCCCTTGCATGCACGCGAGTTTTGTGGCTCCCAGTGTTTTCTTTTCTCTGGGAAAACGGGTCCAAGTGGCTCTTTGAGTGTTTAAGGTTGCCGACCCCTGGTATAGGGTTTTCTGCCTGAGCAGGAGGTTGGACCTCCAAGGTCCCTTCCAACATCATCATCATCATCATTGTTGTTGTTGTTGTTGTAGTTGTAGTGCATGTTCCCACTTCCTGAACTAATTACTGACTATTGTTTCTGATGCCTTTTCTGATACTGCATTATAAAATAAGGATTCTGTACCCAAGGAACAGAGAAGACCAACAAAGAAAAAAGAAAATCAGCAACCATCGCGGGGTATGTTCTGTGAACTGAAGAAGCTTCTCGGATGAGAAGCGAAATGCTTTCAAAGGGGGGGGGGGTAGGAACAAGAAAGTCCAGTTATCCTTTGGAAAAAGCACCTTTGGGACAACCATGACTTGGATGATTGAGAATCTCCATAGATCTGTCCCCTGAGATCAAATAACAGTATCAGGGTGGTGATAGTACAATACTTACAAACATGCCTAGCAGAATGCCATGTCTCATTAATTGATTGTAATTTTTGTGATATAAGTTTTATATATCCAAAAGCACATTGTTCCCTACATGGTCTTTACAATATTCCGACATGTGCACAGATGTAGCTGATCCGTCCATTTAGACATGACCTTTTATTTGTACCTACAATACGAAAAACACATAGAGCTTGTACTGCATTGTTAGTCAGAATGAGACAACAAATCCTCTCCAAATCCCTGCTGAGAATATGTCAGTGGGGTTAAATCTTCACTTTGTCCACGAAGGGATCAACAACAGAAGATATTGAAAAATTGGTGGATGAGAACAAATCAGTATGGAGAGTTTTTCTTAAAATATATTGATTAACTGAAGATTAATCAGTTTTTCTGAATTAGACTTGCTTATGAATCAACACTGTATTTCCCTGTACTTTTGTTAAAGCTTTTCAGCTGCTAATATCTGCAAACTAATATTGCATTGGTATTATTGTTCAGAATAATGCTTGCAATCAAGAAGATATTTGTGTCTACACATATTCTTCTAACAATCTCTTTGGGATTCATCAATTCATTTAAAGAACCCTCAAGATTTGTATGCATTCTGAAAAAAAATACAAAAATATCCTTAGCTAAAGAAAATCAATTTAAAGACAACAGTAAATGTTCAATTATAAGGCAAGATTGATCTGTTTGTACATGGAGTAGTATCATCAGAGGTTTTCATGATGAAGAGAACACATTATAGGATATAAAAATGCATAGCAATGCACTCTCCTCAATGAGGTCTCAGTCTTCGGCTATTTCTGTTCAGTCACTATATCAATCATGTAACAGTCTAGACTGGAAATTCATACACAGGCTCAAATAGTTTATTCCTTAGCTTGATTGTGTACCTGCTTCACACTCCTTAAAACTCTGTCACAGTTAAGGAATCCAATCATCTGGGTGTGGTTTCTAGAAGAGAGGAAAAGCTGCTTGCAGAAAAAAAATATATAGATGCAAT
Organism: Vipera ursinii; assembly: GCF_947247035.1. NCBI lineage: Eukaryota > Metazoa > Chordata > Lepidosauria > Squamata > Viperidae > Vipera > Vipera ursinii. The sequence continues at coordinate 33,509,450 of NC_139513.1, read as the reverse complement.
AGCGTGCAAAGATAATTGAATCCAGATTTGCAATTACTAAAACATGCCAAACAATAGCGGTGTCAGGGGTATCCAAACACTCAGTCAGGATGACTTCTACTCCAAATCAACATTCAGCTCCAGCGATTTCATAGGATGACAGGATTTTTATCTCAGTCGGCCTTTTCTATTTCAGGATTTATTAAACACGTTTGCACCTGAAGGACCAGGCTAGGAATAGATCTTCATGGAGAAAATCTATTTATTGTGGTTGCTTAGGACTGAACACAAACTTGATGTCACCTAATCAATATTTGCACAATGTGGTAAATCCTAAGACTTGGATAGAGCTACTGATTCTTGCCCCTAAGCTGATGAAGTATATGCATTGCTTCTGTTTAGTTAAGTATGTGATTACCATTACCTCAAATGGTTATATAGCAGAGGTGTCCAACCTTGGCAACCTTGAGACCTGTGGACTTCAATTCCCAGAAAAGCAAAAAAAAATCAAGAACATGGGGACATAACCTCAAACTGTCAGGAGGGAAGTTCAAAAGTAATGTGGAGAAATATTACTTCATTTAAAGAATAGTCGAATCTTGGAACCAACTTCCAACCAAGATAGTGGGTCAATCCTCAGTAACTGAGTTTAAACATGCTTGGGATAAATACATGTTTTATCATCTGCCAAAACTGGAAAAAAAAACCTTCAAAGGGCAAACTTGATGGACTACTAGGTCTTTTTCTACTGTCTGGTTTCTGTGTATTTATGCTCCTATTCAGCAAATCTTGGTCAAAACAAATGGTTTGCTCTGATACATGAATATAATGAGAGAACAAGTATGCCAAATATTCCAATTTTAATCATTAGCATCTTTTAAATAGGGTGGAAAACTAGCATATAGAAAGCCTCTGTTCGAAGCTAGAGACAATACTAAGCTAAAATGGACCAATTTTCTTCAAAGTCACTGAGAAGGTTCTAGAGCAGGTCAACCCCAAATCCCATCAATTCCACTTTTAGGTGGCACCATTTCACTCATTAGGAAGGAACTACACAATATTTTTGTGTTTACCTCTAAAACAATTTCACGCTATGCTCATCACATGGGCCCAATGCTAAAAAAACTGGAAAAGTACTCTAGTTCTCTGTCATGTGTACAGCAGCAAATCACATCCAGGAGCAAACTAATAGCAGGAGTCATCCAAGATGCAAGCCTAATTTTAGAAGTTCTGCACTTATGTAGCCTAGCAACCAACTAGCATTGGGGAAGTTTATGCTGAGTGTCTTATGGATATAATGTAGTCTGCTGTATTTTTTTGTGTCTTGCTCCCAAGTGACTCTTGAATCTAGTTTGCTGTTTCCAGATGACTCTTTTTCTATTGCTTTAGTCATCTAGCATTGTTGCTTGTATTGAATCTGTTTTACTTCTAAATCAGATAAGGTTTGCCAAGTTCTTAACCTATTCAATAAGCACCCTGTTTATTCAATGGCAGATAAAATACAGAGTGATTTATATTACAAACTTTCAATGTATTACTTTCCTTTCATGATACAGCATCTCTCTTTTGAATGACCTACAATTGTGCCGATAACTTCAAATAAATCAATGCCAACTATATTTAGAAAACCTCTAGAAAAGTAAATACAGCTCCATTTTAGACTAACGGTATTCTCTGAATGATTTTCAAGGGTAGTTCCAGGTACAGTGAATTGTTGTTGTTGTTAGCTGCGAAGTCGTGTCTGACTCATCGCGACCCTATGGACAACGTTCCTCCAGGCCTTCCTGTCCTCTACCATCTTCTGGAGTCCATTTAAGCTCACGCCTACTGCTTCAGTGACTCCATCCAGCCACCTCATTCTCTGTCGTCCCCTTATTCTATTGCCCTCAATCTTTCCTAGCATTAGGCTCTTCTCCAGTGAGTCCTTCCTTCTCATTAGGTGGCCAAAGTATTTGAGTTTCAACTTCAGGATCTGGCCTTCTAAAGAGCACTCAGGGTTGATCTCCTCTAGGACTGACCGGTTTGATTGCCTTGCAGTCCAAGGGACTCGCAGGAGTCTTCTCCAGCACAACAGTTCAAAGGCCTCAATTCTTTGGCACTCAGCCTTTCTTATGGTCCAGCTTTCACTGCCATACATTGCAACTGGGAAGACCATAGCCTTGACTATACGCACTTTTGTTGTCAGGGTGATGTCTCTGTTTTTTAGTGTGCTGTCTAGATTTGCCATGACTTTCCTCCAAAGGAGCAAGTGTCTTTTAATTTCTTGACTACAGTCCCCATCTGCGGTGATCTTGGAGCCCAGGAAAATAAAATCTGTCACTACCTCCATTTCTTCCCCATCTATTTGCCAGGAATTGAGAGGGCCAGATGTCATGATCTTGGTTTTCTTAATGTTAAGTTTCAACCCAACTTTTGCACTCTCCTTCTTCACCCGCAACAAGAGGCTATTTGGTTCTTCTTCACTTTCTGCCATTAGAGTGGTATCATCTGCATATCTTAGGTTGTTGATATTTTTCCCGACAATCTTAATTCCAACTTTGGATTCATCTAGCCCTGCCTTTCTCATGATGTGCTCTGCATATAAGTTAAATATCGCAGGGCGACAGTATACAGCCTTGCCGGGCTCCTTTCCCAATTTTGAACCAATCAGTGGTTCCGTGTCCAGTTCTCACTGTTGCTTCTTGACCCACATATAGGTTTCTCAAGAGACAAATAAGATGGTTTTGGTGCGCCCATCTCTTTAAGAACTTGCCACAGTTTGTTATGATCTACACAATCAAAGGCTTTAGCATAGTCAATGAAGCAGAAGTAGATGTTTTTCTGGAACTCCCTAGCTTTCTCCATGATCCAGCGTATGTTGGCAATTTGATCTCTAGTTCCTCTGCCTCTTCAAAATCCTGCCTGTACTTCTGGTAGTTCTCGGTCCACATACTGCTGAAGTCTAGCTTGTAGGATTTTAAGCATGACTTTACTAGCATGAGAAATGAGTGCAATGGTGCGGTAGTTTGAACATTCTTTGGCACTGCCTTTCTTTGGAATTGGAATGTAAACTGATCTTTTCCAATCCTGTGGCCACTGTTGAATTTTCCAAATTTGCTGGCAAATTGAGTGTAGCACTTTTACTGCATCGTCTTTTAAGATTTTGAATAGCTCAGCTGGAATACTGTCACCTCCACTAGCTTTGTTGTTGCTCAGCTTTTCTAAGGCCGACTTCACTTCACATTCTAGGATGTCTGGCTCGAGGTCAGTGACCACCTCATTGTGATTATCTGGGACGTTAAGCTCATTCTTGTATAGTTCTTCTGTGTAATTTTGCCATCTCTTCTTAATCTCTTCTGCCTCTGTTAGGTCCCTGCCATTTTGGTCCTTTATCATGCCCATTTTTGCATGAAACGTTCCCTTCATCTCTCCAATTTTCTTGAAAAGATCTCTGGTCCTCCCTATTCTATTGTTTTCTTTTATTTCTTTGCATTGTTCATTTAAGAAGGCATTTTTATCTCTTCTAGCTATTCTCTGGAATTCTGCATTCAATTGGGCATATCTTTCTTTTTCTCTCTTGCCTTTCGCTTCCCTCCTTTCCTCAGCTATTTGCAAAGCTTCCTCAGACAGCCATTTTGCTTTCTTGCATTTCTTTTTCTTTGGGATGGTTTTGGTTGCTACCTCTTGTACAATGTTGCAAACCTCTGTCCATAGTTCTTCAGGCACTCTGTCTATCAGATCTAATTCCTTAAATCTATTTGTCACCTCTACTGTATATTCAACAGGGATATGATTTAATTCATACCTGAGTGGCCTAGTGCTTTCCCCTACTTTCTTCAGTTTAAGCCTAAACTTTGCAATGAGAAGCTCATGGTCTGAGCCACAGTCAGCTCCTGGTCTTGTTTTTACTGACTGTATAGAGCAGAGGTGTCAAACTCAATTTCATTGAGGGCCGCATCAGCATTGCGGTTGCCCTCAGGGGGCTGGGTGGGTATGGCCAGGGTGGGCGTGGCCTACTGGGTGGGCGTGGCTAGAGTGCGTATGGCCTATTGGGTGGGCGTGGCCAGCTCTACATCGTTCGCATCAAGGGTGCCTATGGGGGCCTGGGCAGGAGTGGGACAGATCTGAGGGTCTCTGGCAGAAGGAGGGTCTCTGGGCCAGGGCCAAGGCAGTGGGGGCCGTTCCCTCACTGTTTCCAGGATGGCTTCGCGGGCCACATGAAACCACTTCGCAGGCCGGATCTGGCCCCCGGGCCTTGTGTTTGACATGTCTGGTATAGAGCTTCTCCATCTTTGGCTGCAGAGCATACAGTGAATTATAGTGCTCTAAACATGAGATGACAAGGGCTTGAAGGATCATCAGTAAAGCTTTCCTGTCTAGAAAAGATCACAACTGCTACATAAGAATACAAGCTATATAAGCTGTGGAAAGAGTTGTTCAGGTGTTCCAGGAGGAGAAGCGAGTCCAGGAAGACTCTCAGATTGTGAATCTGTTCTCAAGAGCGGGGCAGAAACCACCTAGAATCAAAGCTAGAAGTCTTCTGGAACTAGAGAGTTTACAACAGCCGCTCTGTCTTGTTGGGATTAGCCTAAACCTGTTTTTCCCCATCCATATCTTAACAGCCTCTAACATCAAGTAAGGACTTCAATTACATCTCTTAATCAGCTCAATTAAGATATTTTCAATTGATTTAAAAGTGATGAAACAGTGACAAACAAAAACAATATTGATAGCTATCTCTTTTAAGACAAAGTATGTTATCATTGCCTGGTTTCTTAGTTCACACCTTAGGCTGGCATATATTCCATTCTCGTATTCATAGAGTGACATACTAGTAAAAGCTTGGAGTTGATAAATGGAATAATTTCCGTGACTTTCTTGAATGTCGTGACCTAAGGATACTGTGTTGTTTGGAGGTGGTGAAGGAAACTCAACATTTTGAGAGTCATGGAATTCCTAATTTCCTAGTGATGATAAAGACGAAGATCAGCACAAAAATGAAAAGACAGGATATATGAGTTACGTGAATCAAACAAAAGGGCAGCTCGTGCATATTATGCTGATGGCCACTACCTTTATTTATTCAAGAATGGCCACATGTTAGCATGATCCAGAAAAGGACCACCATATAGAAAGTGGGGAAAACCAAATGCTTCTCACAGCTCTTTTGATTAGAAAAATCCATGCATTGGATCCCTAGAAGAATGAAGAGGGTTTTAAAAATAAATAAATAGATAGATAGATAGATAGATAGATAGATAGATAGATAGATAGATAGATAGATACTAGAATAAAAATAAAAAATACTAAGATAAGCAGGGGAAGGAGACTATGGAAAGAAGCTATGGGAAGGGATTAAATTACCCACCTCCCTATGGTAATGGCCACCAGGCACTTTCCATAATTTTTAAAAAAAGCACTACAATTTTATATTTTACTCTTGTGTAGTTTATCTCTTAGGGCTTAGGTGAAAGAGCTGGATTTTCACTTAACAAATCTCTCACAATTAATCTCTCACAATTAAATCTCTCACAATTATTCATGAGCAGCATGAACGTCAAGGAATCTTATAATGGCTCTGTGAGATGAAGGTCAACATTTCCATTTTAGAAATTTCCTTGAGTGGTTTAGGGCCCTGCTTCTTTCTGGAGCCTTTTCACAGCAGAGAAACTCAGAGGAACACGCAGGCTTGTTGGCACAATGAATAATTCTCCTGACTTCCTTGCTTTTGGCAGCATAAAACACAGTAGGGTAAGACTGTCTAAAAACCATGGCCTGGTGATGAAACATTTTGGGAGGGATAAAATTGGAACCACGGGATGCTTGGTGCTCTCTGAGCTTGGTTGTTCTCTTGAAGACCTTTCATTACCAAACTTGGTAACATCATCAGCGCATGTGGGGTTACTTGATCTGTTCAATCATACTGTAAATAAGGATTCTCAAGAATCCAGGAAGATCCCTGCTTTAGAAAATATCCTTGCCATTTGTGGGCTGAGGGTGGGTAGGAGGGGCTGCAATTGACAGACAGGGGACATGCAGAGCAACATCACTTCTCAAGACAACCCCCCCCCCCACTCTCTCTCATTTAAATTTTAATTACAGGAAAACTTCTGAAGAACAGCTTAGCCTTGAAGCAGCTGCCTTTGATTGTTGCCAGAGAAGACTCTTGAATGCAAACAAGGTTAGGGCTGGCTGACAATACTAAGCTGGAACGCAAGGGGTTAAGCCACACTGTTGTTTTCACAGGGGTGAGACATTCATCATCACAGACGTGAGAAAACTATTAATGCTTGTTGTTCATCTATGATTAACTACTTCTGACACAATGGATGATAGAACTAAACAAGCCAGTTACACTTTGCTTTATGATCACCTGGCTTGTTTTTGCATCTTTCTCTTTCCACAAGCTGTGTAGTCACGGACCCAAGTATGGGCAAAGGTTTGCCCTGAATGGCATTTTCTTTAATGACTTCCTTCTTACTGGAAACATGACCGTTAGTTAACATTTCTTATTGCTGCTACATTTAAACCAAGGTTCCTTTTGACGCTTAATGCTAGCTGAACATTTGAGGGTCAGACAGTTAAGGTCGCAGCCACCTCTCTGGGTGATTCTCAAGGTTACTTTGACACCCTACACTTTAGACCAGCTTTGCTGAAGGCAAACTGTAAAATGCCTGAAAAGCCAGCACAAGCAAGAAGATCATTAGGTGTACATTCCTTTTTTTCTTTTTAAAAAAAGCTCTTCTATTTGTCATCCTGCATATTTAAAAACTAGTCGTGAGATTACTTTTCCTATTATGTGTTTAGTAGAAAGGTCAAAAAGCATCAGATTTTGATGAATCCTGAATCCAGATGGGAAATGGCACAAGCTGGACAGGTATTTTGGGATGAGTGAATATGGTGGGTTGGCTTTTGGTCCATAAAAACTCCAGACCTTCCTTCAAAAACACAAAGTGAATATTTGCAGCTCAGAACTGAACTGTATGCTAGCACTGATGACGTTACCTAGTTGGGTAATGAAATGTCTGCAAGGAAATATCTATGCTCAGAGAACACCAAGGACTCCACACTTCATTTCTTTTTCTTGTTTTCCTGTGTGCAGTGGTGGCCTTTGTTAGCCAGTGGAGAGAACTGGAAAGAGACTTGGAGAGATGATTGATTGACAGATATCCATTTAGTTCAGAGAATTTGAACTCATGGTCCCAGAATTACGGGTATAGTGTATAATTCAGTTTGTAAAGATATATTTTGCTGGATGCCACTCATTCTCAGCAGACCTGCGAAGCTGAATGTTAACTATTTTCAGTTGCTGCATTGAGATTTTTATTACAAATTTATTTTGCCTTCTGTCACTCATGGAGTACACTTTGCCCTTCTCACTGAGCATGATTTATGCCTTATTGCTCTACTGTTGCGAGCTTTTGTCCTTTGCACCTCATACACTGTAGTTTAAACAGAAAAGCAATTTCAAGGAAGGGTTTTTAAAACAATATTCTTGTTCTTCTGTCCTTGTGTTTATGTATGCACATTTAACCGTCCAAAATCTGTTCCACAACATGGAAAATAGAGTAAAAATACTCCTGGTGGATATTTTGCAGCATCTACTGTCTGGAATTTGGCAAGAGCGTGTACTCTTGTTGCAATGTTCATCTCATTTAGTCCCAAATGTTACAGTACCCACCACCAACAAAGAAGCTTAGTTTGAAACCCTAATGTAGGGGAAGGAGTGGAAGAACTTGGGGGTGGAGTTAAAAAAGGGATCAGCCTAGAATCTCTACATAGCCTGTTCATTGACATTATTAGGATTTTTTTCCTGAAATCCACTGAAAAGAACTTCCTTTTAATTTAAACCTACTGTTTCTCCTGCTGTCTTCTGGGACAATTCTGCCCTCTCTTCCATGAAATACCATTTCAGATACTTGAAGACAGCTCTTTGTAAAATATTTCCCTGCAGCCTTCTTTAAACATAGCCAATCCCTCCAACATTTCTCATGTTTCCTTCCATCCCTTTATCTCCTTGATTATAATAAATCGGAATAGAGTTGGAAGGGATCTTGGAAGTCTTCTAGTCCAACCCTCTGCTCAAGCAGGAAACCCTATATTATTTCAGACAAGTGGCTGTCTAGTCTCTTCTTTAAAAATTCCAGTGATGAAGCAGTGATGAAGCTTCTGACGGCAAGTTGTTCCACTGGTTAATTGCCCTCACTGTTAGGCAGTTTCTCCTTAATTCCAGGTTGCTTCTTTCCTTGACTGGTTTCCATCCATTGTTCCTTATTTTGCCTTCTGGTTCTTTGGAAAATAAGTTGACCCCTCCTCTTTGTGGCAGCCCCTCAAATACTGGAATACTGCTATCATGGTTCCCCCCTAGTCCTTCTTTTATCTAGACTAGCCAAACCCAAATCCTGAAACCATTCTTCACATGTTTAAGTCTCCTCTGGACATACTCTAATTTGTCAACATCTTTCCTAAACTGAGGTAGCCAAAATGGGACACAAACTCTAGGTGCAGTCTAACTAATGCAGAAAGGAGAGGAACAATGGCTCTCTTACTAATATTTCTTCAATTTGTAATGGAAGTCTACATTTGCTCAGAGGTAATGTGTTGACAGCTGCATAAAAAAGATGGCCATGAGGAAAACCCAGAATGGGTGATCTACTTTTTTTCCTTCCCATCCACCTCCCTCTAGAAAAAGCAGATTGCAAATTAATCTTGCAGATATACATGTAGACCCAGTGATAACAATGGATATGGTCCTGGAATCAAGAACTGAAATCTTCAGAGATTAACCAAACTGGATCTTCTCCAGTTTCTGTAGCTTTAAGTGTAGATGGACTGGTTGAAGCAGGCTTGAAGATGATACTGGTTGAAGTCATGTCTGCTCTCTTGCACCTCTTCCTTCTGAACAAGTCAGTATTGTCTTCAAACTTGCTTCAACCAGTCCATCTACAGTGCATCTATAGGGGAAGCTCTAAGGGGTGACTTCTCTCTCTCTCTCTCTCCTAGTCCATCCAATAGGAAAGGAATATCCTAGCTTATAATTTTATTTTTATTTATTTATTTTAATCCCATTTATATCCCGCCCTTCTCCGAAGACTCAGGGCGGCTTACAATTTAAGCACAAACCAATGTGCTTAGCAATAGCCTTCATTCTATGTATATGCCTGCTTATTAGGGCTTTCGGCCCCCGCCAAGCGGCATTATTACAAAGTCAGCTTATTGCCCCCAACAATCTGGGTCCTCATTTTACCTACCTCAGAAGGATGGAAGGCTGAGTCAACCTTGAGCTTGGTGGGATGCGAACCTGCACTAATTGCAGGCAGCTGGTGTTACTTAAGGAGGCATTAGCCCACTGCTCCACCAAGGCTCTCTATAATATTATATTATAGTTTATAATACTAGGAAGCAACATTCAGACCCTTGTACTCCATGCACACTGATACAATAGAAATGTGAAGTATTAATACCACTTTACAATGCCTTGGTAAGGCCTCACTTGGAATGCTGCATCCAGTTTTGGTCACCACGATGTAAAAAAGATGTTGAGACTCTAGAAAGAGTACAGAGAAGAGCAACAAAGATGATCAGGGGACTGGAGGCTAAAGCATATAAAGAACAGTTGCTGGAATTGGGTGTATGTAGTTTAATGAAGAGAAGGATGATGGGGGACATGATAGCAGTGTTCCGATATCTCAGGGGCTGCCACAAAGAAGAGGGAGTCAAGCTATCCTCCAAAGCACCTGAAGGCAGGACAAGAAGCAATGGATGGAAACTAACCAAACGGAGAAGCAACCTAGAACTAAGGAGAAACTTCCTGACAGTTAGAACAATTAACCAGTGGAACAACCTGCCTCCAGAAGCTGTGAATGCCCCAACACTGGAAGTTTTTAAGAAGAGACTGGACAACCATGTGTCTGAAATGGTATAGGGTTTCCTACCTGAGCAAGGGGTTGGACTAGATGACCTCCAAGGTCCCTTCCAATTATTATTATTATTATTATTATTATTATTATTATTATTATTATTATTATTATTATTATTATTATTATTAAAATTATCAAATTATCAAAGAGTGATAATTGTCACTACCACTGGTCTCCCACTGCCCCAGTACCAAATTTCCTCTGTTCATCTTTTTCAAGCTTTCTTTCTTCCTTCCATAAATAAATCTCCCAAAAATTTACTGTAATCATAAAACCAGTTTGATGTAGTGGTTAAACCAGGACACAGACTCAGAGTGACTCTAAAACATGGAAAATCATGAGTGGCTTCATGACCAGTCACCCTCTTTTGCTCTACTTCATAGGATTATTGTTGGGATTAAAGGAAGGGAAATATGCATGTATGTGACCTTGAGCCCCAGGAGAAAAGCAGAAGTTAATCTATGAAAAATAAACTTTCAGAAACCCTAAACCAGGGGTAGGCAACCTTGGCTCTTTTATGACTCGTGGACTTCAATTCTCAGAATTCCTGAGTCAGCATGGCTCAGCATGGAAACCTTTCTCTTTCTCCTCAGCATGGCTGGCTCAGGAATTCTGGGAGTTGAAGTCCACGAGTCACAAAAGAGACAAGGTTGCCTACCCCTGGCCTAAACACAACAGGAAAAGTAATGAATGTGATAGGCTAGTATTAAAGGGAAATGTTTTAGATGACACCTAGAATAGAAAGAGAAATGCCTATGAATAGTAGAAGGCAAAATAACATAAGTCAAACAGCTATCATGAGATGAACACAGAAAAGAGCGAAATAATTCAAGGAGGATCCTTACTTTTATTTTACTGAATACACCAAGCCCTTGATTACATAAATGTGGGACACTAATGGATATACAAGAATTCTTTTGATGAAACTTTTAAAGTGAATAAGCAATTGCTGTTAGAATTGAGTCTGAAAAATATGGTGGCTCAGAATAGGCTGAGAATAGACATGGACACAAATTGTCCTTGTCTGTTCTATTGGAACAGAAAGGTGGGATTAAAAGAACAGGAATCAAAGCAGATGCCAAAGAAACATCATCACGTTCTTAGTCATGTAATAAATACATACAACAACTCATTATGAGAGCAAAAATTTTTTAAAAAAATGAAAGCCTGAAGTAATGTTAAAGATTAAGGAGACAGTAGTAATGTTAGTATATTTAGTGAATTCACACTTGATAGCAAAGAAGTGAAGGGGAAGTCAATAGTTTTCTTGGGCATAAGAAAGGAAAAAGATAGGCAGAATGCTCGATTAATTAATCCTATGGAAAAGTGACAGTTGTCCTGAAGGATAAAGACAAACAAGATCAGCATTCAATGTTTTGTTGAGTGACAATGTATAGGAGCTTGAAAATAAGATACGAAAACTTGAAAAAAGGGAAGGCCCACTTCAGTATTGCTGCAAAGTGACAATGTGGGGAGAAAGACTAACTCTGAAGGATGTAGGTGTTTGGTGGCTGAAACTCTGAAATACTTTAACAAAGAAAGGATTTCCAACTTCCATGGAATCCATCTGACCATAAAACATCCTGAGACTGGCATATGACAATTCATTTTGATACTCCCCAATTCATGATACTCCCCTTTAGTATCTCTTCAGCACCACGGACAACACTCACATTTGTAGTGAGCTTCCAGAATGCAATTCCCATTCTTCCATCTCCATTGAAGAAGTGATAGTTAATGCTTTTTTCTGAAACCAAGATTGGGAAACCTTTCTTTCATGCCTCCAGGATTTTTCATGTGGCTAAAAAAAAAAGAAGAAGCCAAAAGCGGCATGCAGTCTAAGGGGCAGAGACTGATTATCCCTAAGTATAATTCTAGTTGAAACACATTCTTCTCCCCAACTTGATCCTAAGCATCTGAACCCAGAATCCAGAAGATAATGGTATATGATGTACAACACATAACATTACAGATATTTAGTCCTTTAGCTAGACGCCAATGCAAGAGAGGTTTTCCAAATGTATGAGGAATGAATTAGATCCACCATTAATATATGTCACACCCCAATTTCTTCAGAAACAAACAAAGTAGATATGGGTCTTAGGGAGGAGAAGTCAGTCATCTCTATGATGAGTTATGGCGTAAAAGCTGAAATCTGGTCCCATTTTAATAATAATGCTGGACAAATGATGCCATTAGCACTACAAGCTCATCTTTACCAACTGACTCCTTGTTAATAATAAATACATATATGTAGTAGTTTTTCTTTATTAAAATTGTTCTGATAATACAGAAGAAAAGCCCACTTACTTCATTCTAAGGTTTAAGTCTTCTATTCCCATAGTTATCAACTAGACATCTACAGACATCCACAAGCATAGGGGGTCTTCAAACTTGGCCCTTTTATAACTTGCGGACTTCAACTCCCAGAATTCCTCAGCCAACATAGCTGGTGGAGGAATTCTGGGAGTTGAAGTCCACAAGTCATAAAAGGGCCAGGTTTGAAGACTCCTGCACAAGCAGATAATTCATGCAGGAGAATTGCAGGACACCTGCTGATATTCTCAGATATTAGCACTGAGATGCCTGTTACCTCAAATACTGGGAGAAACCAACATTAATAGCCTTTAGTTGACAGTTGTTACTCAGTAGTAGTATTGTTGTCCCATACATCATATTCTAATACTTTCTAAAGTTAAGAGTACTTCCACATATGGATTCTACACCTTAGCTCTTGCTGAGCCTTCCATTCCTGTCTCAGTTTTATTTTTATTTATTTATTGTCACAATAAATAGGTATATAGGTAAATAGGTAAATAGGTATTTATTGTCACAAACCACTCTTTTCTTTGAAACCCTGGATCTACAGAACTTGCTGCAGTCTATTTCCCAATCTGTAGGGATCTTTGTCTCATTCTGCCTCATTGCTCTTCTGGTTTAGGTGACCTAAAAAATCTTTCAAGAGGAACAGTGGCTTGACAGCTTTGCAGAACCTCTCACATAAAAAGTGTGTGTGTGTGTGTGTGTGTGTGTGTGTGTGTGTGTGTGTGTGAGTACGTGCATGCCTGTGTATAACAGAAAAATGCATATTACAAGTGCCCATAAATTAAGGAGGGGTGCACGGGTGGGCACCAAAAGCAATTCAATTGATTTCCTTTTTTGTGTGAGATGGTTTATTCAAGTGGAGCATTAAAGTGAGATGGATATTAAATCTTATAATAGATCATCTTTGATTTCCTTTGTGGGATTAGGAAATAGAAGTGGTAGTAATGCAGAAATATGATGTGAATGCAAGTATAGATTTTGTTATGCAGTTTTTCCTCTTCTCTCTGCAGGACATTATGAATTCAGTGGGGATTTGGCTAGACGGGAATTAATAGGATTAGAACGATTATAGGGTAAAGTGAGTTTTCTTGGTAATTATAGGAGAATGCCCAAGACATCTAAGAGGTCATGAAGAAGCTGAATCATTTTTATTCCTCCAAATGCACACAAAAAAGTCTCATTTTGGAGAAAGGCAAATCTGAGAACATACAGACCACAACGATATTCCACAAAGCCCATGAAGATCTGGCTGTTCTCCTAGACCAGGGGTAGGCAACCTTGGGTCTTTTATGACTCATGGACTTCATAGTATACAGCATTGCTGGCTGAGGAATTCTGGGAGTTGAAGTCCATGAGTCATAAAAGAGCTGAGGTTGCCTACCCCTGTCCTAGACTTTAGGATAGGCTGGACAAAGTCCCTAGTTAGATGAGCTTCACCTCATGTATTGATTGGGCAGATGCTATCTTGTTTGTTTTTGCTGTTCAGTGTTAATATTGTGAGCTACCTAGAGTCCTTTTGGCATCAGACAGTGCCTAAATCTAATAAAATGAGTAAATAGTGTATAACTTTGGAAGTATTTTACCATACGAGAACACAGAGCAGTGAACTGGTTGTTTGCAAATAAGGAAATGGTACAAAAGATCTGAAGGCTTTATTATTTCCCTTCAATGGAAAGCCTCCCAAGATGCAACCCTGCCATTTGTCACAGTTGAGAGATGTGGCTTTCATAAAATGCTCCCCTAAAGATGTGCTGTATCTGCTAAATCTACCATTTCTCCCCATTCTTAGAACTTTCTTACAGCCCTTTTATATTACAGGAGGACATTAGTTATGCAAAAGAAAGCAGATTCTGGATAGAATCATTCAGAGCAATGCTGAGCTTGCTGAAAAGAATGAACAAACAAGGCAGCGGCAATATTCTAAAATTCAATCTAAGTGACACATGTTGAAGAATGGGTAATTCAGTCCATCATGCCAGGTAGGCTGATAATATCCAGCTATTATTTTAACCCCTGGTCAGCCAAACAAAGCTGTTGAGTGTCTGGAGGTTGAGTGGGCCTGGATGGGGAGGAACAGACTCAATATTAGCAAGACAACGTGGTCTTTGAGGCCACCTAGATCTAGAGACTTTCCACCCTTGAGTCTGAGCATACTCACACTGCCTCGATTTAACCAATTGTGACATTTGGGGATCCTTTTACATCAGTGATGGCAAACCTTTTGGGCTTGGTACATCAAAAATTCAGAAAATGCCTAATTTGACTTTGCTGGCCTGGAGTAGGCAAAAGTTCTTTGAACCTGATCGTGAGTGAGGTCCTCAGGAACAAGTTGGGGCTCTATAAATGCCATCAAAGAGTCCTGTCTTTTGGATCCTATGCACAGCTTGGTCTAGCACCAATAGCTCAACAAGGCAGAGCAAGAATGAGTTCCAGTACCTAGGGGGCGGCCACAAAGTAGAGAGGGCCAACCTTTTCCCCAAAGCTCCTGAAGGCAGAACAAGAAGTAATGGATGCTAATCAAGGAGATAAGCAACCTTGAAGTAAGAGAAATCTCCCAAAATAAATAGATAGACAGACAGACAGACAGACAGACAGACAGACAGACAGACTTAGATAGATAGATAGATAGATAGATAGATAGATAGATAGATAGATAGATAGATAGATGGATGGATGGATGGATGGATGGATGGATGGATGGATGGATGGATGGATGGATAGAAACATAGATAGATAGATAGATAGATAGATAGATAGATAGATAGATAGATAGATAGATAGATGATAGATAGATAGATAGATAGATAGATAGATAGATAGATAGATAGATAGATAGATAGATAGATAGAAGGATGGATGGATGGATGGATGGATGGATGGATGGATGGATGGATAGAAAGATAGATAGATAGATAGATAGATAGATAGATAGATAGATAGATAGATAGATAGATGGATGGATGGATGGATGGATGGATGGATGGATGGATGGATGGATAGAAACATAGATAGATAGATAGATAGATAGATAGATAGATAGATAGATAGA
Source organism: Vipera ursinii (assembly GCF_947247035.1). NCBI lineage: Eukaryota > Metazoa > Chordata > Lepidosauria > Squamata > Viperidae > Vipera > Vipera ursinii. Next base: position 33,494,198 of record NC_139513.1, on the reverse strand, counting down.
TAGATGATAGATAGATAGATAGATAGATAGATAGATAGATAGATAGATAGATAGAAGGATGGATGGATGGATGGATGGATGGATGGATGGATAGAAAGATAGATAGATAGATAGATAGATAGATAGATAGATAGATAGATAGATAGATAGATAGGAGAGAGATAAACTTTATTGTCATTTTTTTTACTGTGGGCACAATGACACACATTAAAAATGAAATTTAGTTGCTTCCTCTCAAAGTGTACACATACATAACACACATTTAAACATACTATAAACAACATATGTTTATAGTAAACACCCTTACATATAAGTAACATATAAATATTAATCACTGTCCATCTTGAATACATAACAGAAGGAAGAAGCTTTGGAGTTCACAAGGTTAACACTGTATGGAACAATGCTGTGATTGAATCTGGAGTTCTGCTTTGGATACCACAGAGCCTCCTCCTCCTCCCAGAAGGTAACAAGGAAGACAGATCATGAAGAGGATGTGTAGTGTCCCAAACAATCTTGCGGACCCTGCTCAAGCAATGCTTATATGCTATGTCCTGGATGGAAGGGAGGGAACTGTCATCCTTCAGCCATCCTCACTATTGAAAACAATAAACCAGTGGAATGGCTTGCCTTCAGAAGTTGTAAGTGTTCCATCACTGGAGATTTTAAAGAAAAGATTGGACAACTGTTTGTCTGAAATGGTATAGAGTCTCCTGCTTGAGTAGGGAGTTGGACTGGAAGATTCTAAGGTCCCTTCAAACTCTGTTATTCTGCTATTCTGAGCTTGACTCTCCTCATATTTGCTGATGATGCCTCACGGGATTGCAACCTCTAGTTTAAGGCTCCTTGTTATAACCTTAACCTGCCAACCGGAAGCTTTCCTAATGAGTCAAGACTACAGTTCCCAGAATTCTTAATCCTTGACATACACAGAATGGGGGATTCTAAGAGTTACAGTCCAATTTAAGGTTACCAGGCTGAAAAACTACTATCTGGATTTACAGTCTTAACTGGCTGCCCCACCACCTTTTCTGTCGGTCCTTATCCTAAGTGTTGCATTAATTTATTATATCCACTTAGATTTTAAAGCTGTAAAGGCTTATACCCAGCTGCATAGAAGGATTTTCTTCCATAAATCAGTGCCTTTAATATTAAATTAGGGTTTTCGTAAGCATTCTTTCTAGACTGACATCGGATTAGAGTCAAGCTGCTTTATTTTTGTGCTTGGTTTAATTAGTTTGTTTTTATGTCTGAGTCATTCTTGTGCTATCTCACAAATTCATTGTTTACAGTTTAGCATCTCCAGCAATTCAAAGCCTTATTGATGTGGAAAAAATAAAGGAAGATAAACTCAGGTCAAGCATCTGGAGAAGTTCAAGTTAACAATTACCATTTGTATTGTTTTGAAAATATTCCAAATTTTATATGATGACTGAGGGGAGCTTCATCTGAATCTATTGTTTACTGCCTTGCTGATTCAAATTAGAAAAGCACTATTGTCACTGTGGGATAAGGTAGACTGCTCTGTATAGAAAAATGAATTTAATGCGTCTGATGCGCAAGAGTTTCATTGGCTCAGAAAACACATTTTCAGAAAGCATTTTTCCTGGAAAATTTGCAAGCCATTTTTTAGCTGAGCTGAGTTAATCTTGTCAATGTTTACAGTTTTACAGTGCTTGTTTTCAGGTCGAATCACTTTTCTTGCAGCAGTGTTGAAGTGGTTCGCCACTACCTTTTCCTGGGACGTTTTTGTTGTTGTTTTCAGTTTATTTACCCATAAATCATGACACAATCCAATTATTCAACATGTCTCACTCTGCTTAGATTGCCAGCCCATCTGCTTCTGCTTTCTCAAAAAGTTTACAATATAAAATATAAATTTCAGAATCAAATTTTTAAAAACCTCCTACAATGTAAGTGACTTAAAATTAGGAAAGAGAAAATACAAATTCAAATATATAACAGCAAGCAAATTGTTGCAAATAATCTGAGAGTGAAAGGTCAGAGAAAAAAAATGCAAATCTTTTGACCCAGGAAATGGTTCCAAAGAGTTGATGAGTCATCCATCTTCACGAAGGAGCCATTTCTACTGGAAGCAACATTTGTGACCTTGGTTGCAAAAATTCCCTCCCTTCAGTTCTATGTTGTTGTTGTTGTTAGTTGCGAAGTCGTGTCCGACCCATCGCGACCCCATGGACAACGTTCCTCCAGGCCTTCCTGTCCTCTACCATCTTCTGGAGTCCATTTAAGTTCACGCCTCCTGCTTCAGTGACTCCATCCATCCACCTCATTCTCTGTCATCCACTTCTTCTCTTGCCCTCAATCTTTCCCAGCATTAGGCTCTTCTCCAGTGAGTCCTTCCTTCTCATTAGGTGGCCAAAGTATTTGAGTTTTAGCTTCAGGATCTGGCCTTCTAAAGAGCAGTCAGGGTTGATCTCCTCTAGGACTGACCAGTTTGATCGCCTTGCAGTCCAAGGGACTCGTAGGAGTCTTCTCCAGAACCATAGTTCAAAGGCCTCAATTCTTTGGCGCTCAGCCTTTCTTATGGTCCAGCTTTCACAGCCATACATTGCAACTGGGAAGATCATAGCCTTGACTATATGCACTTTTGTTGACAGGGTAATGTGTCTGCTTTTTAGTGTGCTGTCTAGATTTGCCATGGCTTTCCTCCCCAGGAGCAAGCGTCTTTTAATTTCTTGGCTGCAGTCCCCATCTGCGGTGATCTTGGAGCCCAGGAAAATAAAATCTGTCACTACCTCCATTTCTTCCCCATCTATTTGCCAGGAATTGAGAGGGCCAGATGCCATGATCTTGATTTTCTTAAGGTTGAGTTTCAATTCAGTTCTATAAATGTATACAATTGTTATGTAAAGGATATGGAGGTAGAAATGGGAAAGTATATGGGGGGGGGAGAGGAAGGAGAAGGCGGAGGGAGAAGAGAAGGGGAAGGAGAAGAAGAGGAGGAGAGGGGGAGAAAGAGGAGAGGAGGGGAGGGAGTGGAAGGGAAAGGAAGAGGAAAAGTTAGAAGGGGAAGAAGAAGAGGAGAAGGAGGAGGAAGGAGAGGGGTGGGAGAGGGACAGGGAGGAGGGGAAAGGGAAGGGGAAGAGGAGGAGAGGGGGAGGGAGAGGAGAGGGCAGAGGGAGAGGAAGAAGGGGAAGGGGAAGGAGATGAAGAAGAGGCAGATTTAATTCTAGCTAAGATGTGGGTGATCGTTCCCCTACTATTTCCAAATGAATGCAGGATGTTGTATGAGATTATTTAACATATGTAGAACTAGAGAGCTACCACTATTTTCCTGCTCTTTTTTCTTAGGAGTTTAGCAACTAATTGTCACTCTAGACCCACTTTTGATTTAGTGCATCCAGACACATCCAGCTTCATTCTAATGGCCCTGCTATGGCTGGTGCTGGGGCTCCTTAAGATGAAGACAACAATGGAGAGCCAATGAGATATCCTAGCTAGAATACTGGACTGGGATTAAGGAAAAGCAGGTTTGTGCTGGTCACTAGGTTTCAGTTTAGCTTACTTTACTTCTGCATGTGTAACACAGGCCAAGGGATCCCTAAGCCCTGGACTGTGGCCCACTCCCGGGCTGTGGCCTATTTGGGACTGGACTGCATGAATGGCTGGCTGGAATATGTGTGCAGCTCAACTTGCACAAGCATCGGGCTGGTGGGCACTCGTGTACCTGTGTGTAAGGGCTGCACATGTGCGCATGCCAACTCACCACTTACAAGGCCCAGTTCCTCTGTCTCTCTCCCCACAGCTGGACCGCCCAGCCGCAAAGGTTGGGGACCACTGACATAGGCAATCGAGCAAATATATGCAGAATCGAATAACTTTATTGTCACTTTAAATGTACACCAATCAGCATATATTAAAATGAAATTTCATTGCAGACAGCTCTCAAAGGGTCACCACCTCCAATATACACTACAAAAATATGACAAAAAGAAAAAGAAAAAAATTGCCTATACCCACATACATTCTATGACAGGTGTATACATGTACATGGCGAGACATGCACATGCAGTAAGGTAAAAGGTAAAGGTTCCCCCGCACATGCAGTAAGGTAAAAGGTAAAGGTTCCCCCACACATGCGTGCTAGTCGTTTTCAACTCTAGGGGCCGGTGCTCAACTCCGTTTCAAAGCCAAAGAGCCAGCGCTTGTCCGAGGACGTCTCCGTGGTCATGTGGCTGGCATGACTAGACGCCAAAGGTGCACAGAACGCTGTTACCTTCCCACCGTAGTGGTCCCTATTTTTCTACTTGCATTTTTACGTGCTTTCGAACTGCTAGGTTGGCAGAAGCTGGGACGAGTAACAGGCGCTCACTCTGTTACACAGCACTTGGGATTCGACCCGCCAAACTGCTGACCATCTGACCGACAAGCTCAGCATCCTAACCCACTGAGCCACCGCGTCCCGCACATGCAGTACGTATATGAAAATGTTAAGCCAGAAGGCTGAACTGTAAACTGAGATAGGTTGCCAGGATAGCATTAAAAAAATCTGTTTTTCTGTTTTAAATATCAGAAGCTTTTCTGCTATTTTTTATCATTTATTTATTAGACTTGTATGGCATCCCATCTTGCCTAAGGTATTGTTAATTCTCAGCTGTTATTTCAGAACTGGCATTTATACCAGAGTTGCAAACTTTATTAAAAATGTGCTCTTAATACTCTAATCTAGGCATTCTTCATCTGTTGGTCTTCAAGGGTGTAGGACTATTATTCTTGTTATTCCCAGCAGCTCTATCCCTCCATTCCTCATAGGCCATTAGCCAGGATGCCATGGGAGCTTCAGTCAATCATTCTGGGATGGGAGAGGCTGTGCTATCTCTTAGAACTTGGGTATTCTGCACATAGTACTCCAATTCATAATCCGAAAAAGGGACTTCATTTGGTAATGTAAGGCTGGCATACTCTCGAGTGAATGTTGTAATCCTTTGTGGTCTCTGTATCTCTACATGTTATAGTTCATATTTTCATAATGTTTGTTTTTTCCTTTAAGCCTCTGTATTTCTTTCAGAAACTCTGCATCCACAAGGAGTCCCTGCAGATTTTACTCCACTAGTCGTTCCAACTATAGGGGGTGGTGCTCATCTCCATTTCAAGGCCATTAAGTCAGTGCTGTCTGAAGAATTGACACAATCATGTGGCCAGCATGATGTCACAGGGCGCTGTTACCTTCCCACCAAAGTGGTACCTATTTATCTACTTGCCTTTGGACGCTTTTGAACTGCTAAGTTGGCAGGAGCTCGGACGAGGACGTGAGCTCACCTTGTCCCAGGGTGCTCGGGTCTTGAACCTAGCCTACCAGTTTTCCAGCTGACAAGCCCATTATCTTTACTGAGCCCGTGCTATCCCCTGTGTCCACAAGAGCAATCTGGAAAGATTGCAGATCAGGGGGGGGCGGGGTTTTGAAACACCATCCAGTTGTCCATTTCATTCGAAGACCCATCTGCAAATCCATACACTTATTCTTCATCCTGTCAGAATTCATTCAGTGGCCTTGTTCATCCCAAAGCTATAAATTCCTTGCTAAGGTTGTTTCCCAGACATTATGGATAACACCGTTTGGTTATCTGTGTTTTTCTTAGAAGTTCAAAGACCTTTCATTGAGTAAGAAGTTCATTATGCATTATAATTTATTCAGAAAAGCCTCCCCCCTCCCCCTCCCTTGGTTGTATTAGAAACATTTGGCCTTTTAGAGATTAACCAATAAGGAAAAAAGGCAGGATTGGGAGCACAACCACAGGCTGTTCAGTTGCAGGGGATTTTTTTAGCATTATCGCAAGCCATTTTTCTCTCTAAGCTTGCAATGCATCCTACAAATGGAAGTTGAAACGCTATTTCTTGACTCAGCCTTCTAGAATGGAAACCTGCAAAAGCAAGAGAGGTTATTTGAAATGCATGCTAAGACTAGCCAGCCCCACATACATCACATAGAGGACTGAAAGCCCAAGGAATTCAGTTATTGCACATTCAGATGTACACACCAGCCTGAGCCACACCTTGCAGATCAGAACATACTTAACTGATGAACCTCTCACTTTCCAAATGTTCTAACACAGTTCTCTATTTGGGAAAAAAACACTTAGCAATGCATATATTTAGAGAAACAGTTAGAGAACACTGTTTTTAAAATATATTTTTAATTCAACATTTAAATACAGTTCATAGGGAAATGGGAAAGAAATGTGCTTCTGAGTAAAATCAGAATACCTTTTTCAGAGTGAAAGTAAATTAATTCTCCCTTCCCACATAGATTTATATCTATTCTTTCTTTCTTTCTTTCTTTCTTTCTTTCTTTCTTTCTTTCTTTCTTTCTTTCTTTCTTTCTTTCTTTCTTTCTTTCTTTCTTCCTTCCTTCCTTCCTTCCTTCCTTCCTTCCTTCCTTCCTTCCATCCTTCTTTCTTTCTTTCTTTCTTTCTTTCTTTTCTTTCTCTCTCTCTTTCTTTCTTTCCTCTCTCTCTCTCTCTCTCTCTTTCTTTTTTTTTCTCCAAAAAAACCAAAACAAAACAAAAAACCCCTCAGTAGTTAAAGCTGAGGAAAGCACTTGTCCATAAAGGAGAACAATGAACTGGTCCATTTTAATTCTGTGTCAAAGTCTGCCTTCCAATTTCTCATGGTTCCACCCCACCCACCCACCCCATTAAAAAAAGGTCCCGCATTTTCATCAGCACATTCTCAAGCAACCTTGGAATATCATTATGAGATGTTTTGACAGTACTTTATGGCTGTTTGGTATAATTTGTACCTTTTGCTTTCTTTTACCCGTTACTCCACCATACTAAACCCCTGACTTATTGAAGGAATAAAAGATGTGGAGAAAGCTCCTTCTTGATGCTTTACCATAGGCTTTATCTGAAATGAAGGAAGCCATGGAGGATGCAGAGCAATTGAGGGAAGATTCTGCACTTCTTGGCCATTGTATAACCATTGCACATCCAAAATTCATTTACAATCAGGATGTTGCTCAATTTTTTGAGCCTATCAGGATGTTGCTCAATTTTTTTTCTCCTCCAAGAGGAGAACAACAAATTCAAGGAAAGGAAAGTCTCTGTTGAATTCAGCTTGATTTCAAGGATATATCTGTGTATTTTACTTGCTAATAACAGAGGTTGTTGTTAGCTGCGAAGTCGTGTCTGACTCATCGCGACCCTATGAACAACATTCCTCCAGGCCTTCCTGTCTTCTACCATCTTCTGGAGTCCATTTAAGCTCACGCCTACTGCTTCAGTGACTCCATCCAGCCACCTCATTCTCTGTCGTCCCCTTCTTCTATTGCCCTCGATCTTTCCCAGCATTAGGCTCTTCTCCAGTGAGTCCTTCCTTCTCATTAGGTGGCCAAAGTATTTAAGTTTTAGCTTCAGGATCTGGCCTTCTAAAGAGCAGTCAGGATTGATCTCCTCTAGGACTGACTGGTTTGATCGCCTTGCAGTCCAAGGGATTCGCAGGAGTCTTCTCCAGCACCATAGTTCAAAGGCCTCAATTCTTTGGCGCTCAGCCTTTCTTATGGTCCAACTTTCACTGCCATACATTGCAACTGGGAAGACCATAGCCTTGACTATACGCACTTTTGTTGACAGGGTGATGTCTCTGCTTTTTAATGTGCTGTCTAGATTTGCCATGGCTTTCCTTCCCAGGAGCAAGCGTCTTTTAATTTCTTGGCTACAGTCCCCATCTGCAGTGATCTTGGAGCCCAGGAAAACAAAATCTGTCACTACCTCCATTTCTTCCCCATCTATTTGCCAGGAATTGAGAGGACCAGATGCCATGATCTTGGTTTTCTTAATGTTAAGTTTCAACCCAAGTTTTGCACTCTCCTTCTTCACCCGCAACAAGAGGCTCTTTAGTTCTTCTTCACTTTCTGCCATTAGAGTGGTATCATCTGCGTATCTTAGGTTGTTGATATTTCTTCCAGCAATCTTAATTCCAATTTTTGATTCACCTAGCCCTGCCTTTCTCATGATGTGCTCTGCATATAAGTTAAATAGGCAGGGCGACAGTATACAGCCTTGCCGGACTCCTTTCCCAATTTTGAACCAATCAGTGGTTCCGTGTCCAGTTCTCACTGTTGCTTCTTGACCCGCATATAGGTTTCTCAAGAGACAAATAAGATGGTCTGGTACTCCCATCTCTTTAAGAACTTGCCACAGTTTGTTATGATCCACACAATCAAAGGCTTTAGCATAGTCAATGAAGCAGAAGTAGATGTTTTTCTGGAACTCCCTAGCTTTCTCCATGATCCAGCGTATGTTGGCAATTTGATCTCTAGTTCCTCTGCCTCTTCGAAATCCTGCCTGTACTTCTGGTAGTTCTCGATCCACATACTGCTGAAGTCTAGCTTGTAGGATTTTAAGCATGACTTTACTAGCATGAGAAATGAGTGCAATGGTGCGATAGTTTGAACATTCTTTGGCACTGCCTTTTTTTGGAATTGGGATGTAAACTGATCTTTTCCAATCCTGTGGCCACTGTTGAGTTTTCCAAATTTGCTGGCAAATTGAGTGTAGCACTTTTACTGCACTGTCTTTTAAGATTTTGAATAGCTCAGCTGGAATACTGTCACCTCCACTAGCTTTGTTGTTGCTCAGCTTTTCTAAGGCCCACTTCACTTCACATTCTAGGATGTCTGGCTCGAGGTCAGTGACCACCTCATTGTGATTATCTGGGACGTTAAGCTCATTCTTGTATAGTTCTTCTGTGTACTTTTGCCACCTCTTCTTAATCTCTTCTGCCTCTGTTAGGTCCCTGCCATTTTGGTCCTTTATCATGCCCATTTTTGCATGGAATGTTCCCTTCATCTCTCCAATTTTCTTGAAAAGATCTCTGGTCCTCCCTATTCTATTGTTTTCTTCTATTTCTTTGCACTGTTCATTTAAGAAGGCATTCTTATCTCTTCTAGCTATTCTCTGGAATTCTGCATTCAATTGGGCATATCTATGTTTTTCTCCCTTGCCTTTCGCTTCCCTCCTTTCCTCAGCTATTTGCAAAGCTTCCTCAGACAGCCATTTTGCTTTCTTGCATTTCTTTTTCTTTGGGATGGTTTTGGTTGCTACCTGTTGTACAATGTCGCGAACCTCTGTCCATAGTTCTTCAGGCACTCTGTCTATCAGATCTAATTCCTTAAATCTATTTGTCACCTCTACTGTATATTCAACGGGGATATGATTTAATTCATACCTGAGTGGCCTAGTGCTTTTCCCTACTTTCTTCAGTTTAAGCCTAAACTTTGCAAGGAGAAGCTCATGGTCTGAGCCACAGTCAGCTCCTGGTCTTGTTTTTACCGACTGTATAGAGCTTCTCCATCTTTGGCTGCAGAGCATATAGTCAATCTGATTTCTGTGTTGACCGTCTGGTGATGTCCATGTGTAGAGCCGTCTCTTGGGTTGTTGGAAAAGAGTGTTTGCTATGGCCATCGTATTCTCTTGACAAAATTCTATCAGCCTGTGCCCTGCTTCATTTTGTACTCCAAGGCCAAACTTGCCTGTTATTCCAGTTATCTTTTGGCTTCCTACTTTAGCATTCCAATCCCCCATGATGATAAGGACATCATTTTTTGGTGTTACTTCTATAAGGTGCTGTAGGGCTTCATAGAACTGGTCAATTTCATCCTCCTCAGCACTGGTGGTTGGGGCATAGACTTGGACTACTGTGATATTGAATGGTTTCCCTTGGATTCGAACTGAGATCATTCTGTCATTTTGAGGATTGTATCCCAGTATTGATTTTCCTACTCTTTTATTGACTATGAAGGCTACTCCATTTCTTCTGAGGGATTCTTGCCCGCAGTAGTATACCTGATGGTCATCTGAATTAAATTCACCCATTCCTGTCCATTTTAGTTCGCTGATACCTAAGATGTCGATGTTCAGTCTTGTCATCTCTTGTTTGACCACGTCCAGCTTTCCTTGATTCATGGATCTTACATTCCAGGTTCCTATGGAGAAAAAATCTTTACAGCATCGGACTTTCCTTTCACCACCAGACACATCCACAGCTGAGCGTCCTTTCGGCTTTGGCCCAGTCGCTTCATTCTTTCTGGCGCTACTAGTACTAGCCCTCTGCTCTTTCCCAGTAGCATATTGGACGCCTTCCGACCTGAGGGGCTCATCTTCCAGCGTCATATCATTTTGCCTTTTGGTACTGTCCATAGGGTTTTCATGGCAAAGATACTGCAGTGGGTTGCCATTTCCTTCTCCAGTGGATCACGTTTTGTCAGAACTCTCTGCTATGACCTGTCCGTCTTGGGTGGCCCTGCACGGCATAGCTCATAGCTTCATTGAATTACGCAAGCCCCTTCGCCACGACAAGGCAGTAATCCATGAAGGGGAATAACAGAGGAGTGACCCATAAAATGAACATCACTTCTTCCAAGATGATTTTTGAGATTACTCAGTTCCCTGAGTGGGTGGGAAAGACTAAAGTGGGAGGTCAAAGCATCATCATCATCATCACCACCACCATCATCATCCTCACCACCATCACCACCACCATCATCATCTTGAAAGAAGGCAAGAATAGCCATGCTTGGCTTTTTCCAGATCAGCAAAAGTCAACTAAGTACAGGTAGTCCACAACTTACAACAACAATCGAGCCCAAAATTTAAGTTGCTAAGCGAGAAATTTGTTAAGTGAGTTTTGCCCCGTTGTACGACTTTTCTTGCTGCATTTGTGAAGCAAATCCCTGCAGTTCTTAAATTAGTAACATGGTTGAACTGTTGTAAGTCAAAGATTACCTGCACTGCGTCCTGTTAAGATTAAAGTGAAGGAAAACTAAATTGCAAGACAAACTTAAAAATGCACATACAACAATCGTTTGAATGTATATACAGTATCTGTATATTGATAGTTGTAACTGGAATGGATAGGACACACAGAGACACAGAGACACAAATACACACACACACACACTTTTAATTCTGCCAGTATGATTTTATAAATAAGCAGTAAAACTACTTCATATTCTTTACACTTTCAGTAAGGATGAAGCAACAAATTATCCCTTGAGCTGGCAGGAAAGAATCTCAAAGTCATAAAAAGTAGTCCATGAAAATGTCAATCCAATGTATGAATGCTGCCAAAAAATCAAAAGGAAAGGTAATTTCCACATTTGGAAGTAACACCAGGAATGGAAGTGAAAATAAATCATCAGTACATTGCTTTATAAAATATCTTTTGTCAGCTTGGCTCAATGCAAATGCAATTCCCTTATCAAAACCTGACAGAGAAAACAGATGGGGGAATAGTGTAAATTGGAAAATGGGCAAAGAAGGCAACCAAAATCATGAGGTAAATCAAACTCTTCCCTTGCAAGATAAAACTCCAGGCTGTGGAGTTTTTTAGTTTGAAGTGAAGGTGCATAAGGGAAGACGTAATGCAAGAATAGAAGAACATGTACACAGAAAAGCTTTGATCTGTGACACACATTAACACATCTTGGGCCATCCCAAAGATGCTTTTTCAAAAGGCAGCTGAACTTTGTTTTTCCTTGAAGATGTTTTGTTTCTCATCCAAGAAGCTTCTTCAGTTCTGACTGAAGCTTCTTGGATGCTTCTTGGATAAATGCTTTTTGAAAAAGCACCTTTGGGACAACCATGTCCTGGATTACTGAGAATCTCCATAGATATCTTGGACCATCAATGAAAGTTAAAAGCAAGAAAATTCAGAAATGATAAGAATAAACACTTCTTTAAACCGCATTGCAGAATAGATAAATAAGTACCACTTCAGTGGGAAGGTAACAGCATTCTGTGCACCTCAGCGTATAGTCATGCCATCCACAGGACCACAGAAGCATCTTCAGACAATGAGGGCTCCCTTGGCTAGGAAATGGAGATGAGCACCACCCCCTTAAAGTCAGACACGAATGGACAGGGGGAACTTTTACCTTTACTTTTTTATACTCCTTTAAATTTATAGAGTTGGCTTCCATATTGGGTAGTCACTCATATAGATGGTTTTAAAAAAGGAGAGACATGGTTTATGAATGGCTACTAGTCTTGATGGCTATGATGTGCCTCCTGGATCACAAGCAAATCTCCTCCAGCCACTTTACAACCACAGCAAAAGAGATTGTTATCCTTCTGTAACAAAAGCATCCACCTGGCAACTTTTGGATGAAGAACAGCAAGTGAAATGGGGCCCTTCATTGCCTGACCTAGCCAAGCTTTGAATATCTTGCTTGCATTTTTCTGCTGATGCTTTCCCTTACTTACCTTCTGCTAATTTATGCTTTCCACCCCCACTAAATATGAGCTTTTTGCCATAGGAATTGTTTTTATGTTTTGCTTGGAGCCAAGCTGACAACTGGTGTATTATAAAGCAATGGATTTTTCATAGGCTGCTCTGTGAAGTTGTCACGAAAAGAAGACTGCAACATATGGAATGCAAGATGATCAGTTGTGGAGAGGAGTGTGTTCCTGCCCTACCCCTTTTTCAGGCGTCGCTTTCAGGATGTATTTTTGCTGAAATTCAGAAAGCTCAGTCCTCAGCAATCGGTTTCTTTCAGTTCTCCTTGATGCAGCTAAATACATTCCATCCAGTCATTCTGTAAGGACCTGCCTCAATCCTTCTTCCCAAGAAAGCAGAACTCCTGGAACAGCTTCATTCCAAAAGGAACTTTTATTAGGAGAAGTTGACAGCAGGCACAGAAGGCAGGATCTGAGAGTTTCCCATGCGAATCAATAGGTTAAAAGAGTAACTGGCAAACCCCACCCCAATAGTCAATCCGGCCAGTTCAAATGGCCCAATCCCCAGGTGTGAATCCGCTGTGTGAATGGGGTTGATAGGCAGTTAGGTCTTCGCGCCTCTTCTTCCGCAGCTGGAGATAAGGCAGATGGCCAGAGGCACATTCCATGCTCAGCCCAGGCCGGCATCAAGGGAAATAGATCAAAGAGCAAGCAGACGAAAGTGGAGAGGATACATAGCTCCCATAGCTCCCCCCTCCCCCCCAGGATTATGGCACAACCCACAAGAATAAAGAAATCACCCCCTCCCAACAACCGGGTTCTGACACATTCTCCCCGACAGGTATGCCGTGACTTGCAACCATAACTGAGCACCAAAATTCTGTTGCTAAGCAAGGCAGTTAAGTGAGTATTCCCCCCATTTTATGGCCTTTCTTGACACAGGTGTTAGGTGAACCACTACAGTTGCTAAGTTAGTAACATGTCGTTAAGTGAATCTGGCTTCCCCATTGACTTTGCTTGTCAGACGGTCACAGAAGGTGATCACAAGAAATGGGAGACTCCATCGATTCCCACAAACGGAGGAACAGTTAGAAAAACTGATGGAGCTAGCACAGACGGCTAAGCTGACTGTACCGATTTTTTTTAAAAAAGTACAAATACTTTTATTGCCACCTGGAAACCACTTCTAGATTTTGTGCTTGAGGTGGAAAAAAGTGAAAATTTGATTTTGGGCTTTGTTGATTAGATAGATTTGATGTTATTGAAATGGCTAGTTTATAATATTTTGTAAAAGTGAAAAGTTGAGGTTTGAAGTCGATACTCTATTGGACCAAAGGAAGTCGGAAGTCAATGCCTTTTTTTCTTTTCTTTTTTCTCCCTTACCTCACTTCTCTACTCCCCTTTACCTTCCCCATCTTCTCTGCTATTTGCTTTTGTATTTCCATTGTATTGTATATTATAAACTAAAAAAACCTTTCTTAACCCCCCCCCCAAACAAAACCCCACAAAAGTTGATCACATGGTCCTGGGACACTGCAACCATCATAAATATATACCAGTTGCCAACCGTCTGAAATTTCAAACCATGTGGCTGGCCATGGGATGTGTGAAAAATGGCCCTAAGCTACTTTTTTCAGTTTCATTGTAATTTTGAATGGTGACTAAATGAATGGTTGTAAGTTGAGACTACCTGCATTAATACTGGTATCTCAGTCTAGGAAGCCTGATCTGTAGGCTTAAAGATGCAGACCTAAATGGGCTTTCTTCGGAATATGTTCCATATTGAGCTCTTTGGAAACTTCCTCTAATCGTGCTGCCATTCACAAGGTGGCATTAGTTGTTATTACTGTATACTTTCTCTCATTTACTGCTTCTCAGATTCACATGGAAGCCTGAAATGCCCAATCTGTTGTCTAACCACAACGTGAATCCCTAATGTAACCAGAAGTTAGATCTTGTATGGTTATAACTTGGTGGAGCAGTAGGCTGATGCCTCCTTACGTAACACCAGCTGCCTGCAATTAGTGCAGGTTCGCATCCCACCAGGCTCAAGGTTGACTCAGCCTTCCATCCTTCCAAGGTAGGTAAAATGAGGACCCAGATTGTTGGGGGCAATAAGCTGACTTTGTAATAATGCCGCTTGGAGGGGGTGCGAAAGCCCTAATAAGCAGGCATATACATAGAATGAAGGCTATTGCTAAGCACATTGATTTGTGCTTTAGATTGTAAGCCGCCCTGAGTCTTCGGAGAAGGGCGGGATATAAATGGGATTAAGAAAATATATACGTATATAACTCACAGAGAATCAATGAAAATTCCACAGAATCTTACAGGTAGGAAGTTTGCTAGGAGGTTCTGCCAACGCTCACCCACACACACACTAAACTGCCCCAGTGATAAATAATAATAATAATAATAATAATAATAATAATAATAATAATAATAATAATAATAATAATAATGAGATACCTGGTTGATACCTAGGATGCTGGCAGCAACCCGGGTCAACCATTAGTGCCAGTCAATTTGAGTGTTCAGTTGACTGAGTTTCATGTTTTATGAATAAAAATTTTATATAATAATAATAATAATAATAATAATAATAATAATAATAATAATAATAATAAAGTTGAAAGGGACCTTGGAGGTCATCTAGTCCAACTCCCTGCTCAGGCAGGAAACCCTATACCATTTCGGACAAATGGCTATCCAGTCTCTTCTTAAAAACATCCAGTGTTGGAGCATTCACAGCTTCTGGAGGCAGTTTGTTCCACTGGTTAATTGTTCTAGCTGTCAGGAAGTTTCTCCTTAGTTCTAGGTTGCTTCTCTCCTTGACTAGTTTCCATCCGTTGCTTGTTGTCCTGCCTTCAGGTGCTTTGGAGTATAGCTTGACTCCTTCTTCTTTGTGGCAGCCCCTGAGATATTGGAGCACTGCTATCATGTCACCCCTAGTCCTTCTCTTCATTAAACTACACATACCCAATTCCAGCAGCCGTTCCTTATATGTTTTAGCCTCCAGTCCCCTAATCATCTTTGTTGCTCTTCTCTGAAGCAACTAAGCTCATCAGTCCACAATATTAAGCCATAAATAATCTTCAAGGCCATGCCAAGTTTGGCACTCCAGAAAAACAAAGACTTCAAGTAACATGTCAACGAAGATTCTTAGTCATCCAGGCAAAGGTGTCTGAAGATTGAATCGTGGCAACTGGACTAATTTTTCTTGTTAATTTGAGACATTTCGCTGCTCATCCAAGCAGCCTGAACAGTCAGAGCACGTTAGTGAGGCAGAAAGTTGTCGGAAAGTACCAACTCCTGCCACACCAACCTCAGGAATTTCCAACCAAAAGTGTGTTGCAATATGTCGATGAAGATTCTCAGTCATCTAGGTAAAGTTGTCTGAAAAGTTGAATCGTGGCAACTGGGTTAATTTTTATTCAGGTAACGTTAGATGTGAGTTGCAGATTCCTTCCCTTCCTCTTAAGTCTGAAGAGATCCTGCAAAGTTAGTTCTAGTTGTACTAAAACTCAGGCAGAGATCCCAGTGTCAATAAAACGGAACATTTGTAGCTCAGACTTGAAATGAGCTGCTCTCTGACCTGGGTTGTTTTCTTGCAGACATTTCATTACCCAAACTAGATAACATCATCAGGGCTAGTCCAGAGATCCCAGTGATCCCTCGTTATTGTTGTTATAGTCCACTCAGTCCTCTCTGGCCCCTGGTGACCACGGGGTTAAATGTCAGCCCTTCAAATAGACCAGATTAGGAAACTAAACTCTGAGTGGGCTTCCCCCTCTCTTTATGAGATCAAAAAAGATGCTTATTTGAGTTACAGTTCTGGCCTAGACTCGGATTTCTTTTATCCAACCACTTTCTTAGTTGCAGATTCTCCTCCTGCTCCTTAAAGTCAGTTGCCTTCAAACTTGGCAGTTTTAAGTCTTTTGGATGTCAATTGCCAGAATTTCTCAGCCAGCCATGTCTTAAAGTTGCAAGGTTTGCAGTCCTCTGCTCAAGGTTTACTCCTTCCCGTCACATCAGGTCCCTAGCAGTTGCCTTTGCAGTGTTAGAGGTTGCTTGTGCCAGTGCCTTCTTCCAGGAGCTGAAGGAGAGTGGCCGGGCCACAGTTACTCAAGCAGCTTTCTGTGCTTGAGGCAGGAGTGGGATTCACCACCCTCAGCTTCTAATCCAGGACCTTAACCACTAGACCAACTCTCAGTACCCTGGGTATGCTTTGCAGAACCAGTGAATGGTGATGTGGCAGAGCTCACATACACACAAATGCATCCAACTGCGAGAGACACCTCCAGAAGAAGAAAGCTCAAACTGTCAAAGGAAGTAACAAGCACACTGGTTCCTCTTGCTGAGGCAAATCATAGCTTAGCTACTGACATAGAAGCTGGAACACTTTCTAAAAGAATGCTTCATGAGTAATTGGTTTGGTGAGCTGGCAAATGAGCCAGGTGCACAAATATCTTTCAGCAGGGGTACATCTGAAAAAAACATGCTTTAGCTTTGATCGCTGTTGGCAGCTGCAAGGGATATTTCATAGTATTTAACATAGCAGCACCTCTTTTTTAAAAGAAGAAGAAGAAGAAGAAGTTGATGATGTGTGGTGAAGCCTATTAATCTAAATATGTTCTTGATTTGTCTTGAAACTTATTTCTAGTTTTTCTTGCTGAGAAAAGATACTTTGGTTAATTTTCTTCTTTTCATATGAAAAGTATTGGGGGGGGGAGGGATACTTTTCAACCAGTCAACTCCTGGCAACTACTTGGTTAAAACTATCAGCAGTTTTCTTGCCAATATTTTCGGAATTGGTTTGCTATTGCTTCCTTCTTCCTAGGACTAAGAGAGAGGGACTGGCCCAAAGTTACCAAGCTGGTTTTTGTGCCTAAAGCAGAACTCGAACTCACAATCTCCTGTTTCTAGCCTGGTGTTTTAACCACTACATCGAACTGGCTATTTGTCTTCAAGCCTAATCCGTCAAGCTATGATTTATCATAGGTGTATTAAGATGTTCCTATGTCTGTCTGTCTGTCTGTCTGTCTGTCTGTCTGTCTGTCTGTCTGCCTGCCTGCCTGCCTGCCTGCCTGCCTGCCTGCCTGCCTATCTATCTATCTATCTATCTATCTATCTATCTATCTATCTATCTATCTATCTATCTATCTATCTATCTATCTATCCATCCCTATTTATTTATCCCTATGAATAGCTACACACTGGCAGTCATGTTAACCTATAATATCCATCCAGATCTATTATTAAAGGGAATTAATTGCCTTCTCAAGGCTACAAAGAAACCAGGGAGACCACTAGACCAGGGCTTTTCAACCAGTGGTACAAGTACCACCTGTGGTACATTGGCACCTGGCAGGTGAAAAGCGACCATCCTAGAAAAGTGGTACTAGGGGAGGGAAATGAGCTGAACCGGTGGCAGCACCGCACAAGCCTGAGCAAGAGATGGCTGGAGCTCAGCGGAAGCGCCAGGATCAGCGCCAGGCTCCAGCTGGAGCTCGGCACTGATCCTGGCGCTTCTGAGCCCAGAAGAAGTGCCGATCAGCTGGAATGTTGCAGCATCTCTAGGGTCTTGTGATTTACATTCAGATGCTTGGCAACTGATTCATATTTATGATGGTCACGGTTCCCAGGGTCATGTGAAGTGATTAAAACCTGCTGCAACCACCCAGCAGACGGGGGGAATAAAAACCAAACACCCTCACCCCCACCCCATCCCCGCTGCCAATCCTCAACAGAAATGCTCACTTCAATGAAAACCTCGGAAGAGGAGGAAGAGCGCCGCCAGGCAGGCAGGCAGGCAGGTGTCTTCTTCAGCTGTGGCTTGGGGGGCACTTTTTTCAGTGCCATTGTAACTTTGAACAGTCACTAAGTGAACTGTTGTAAGTCGAGGACTACCTGTATTTCATCACTTTTTTCCTTCTTTTTTTTTTGGTCATCAAGTTTTTGACACCTTGCTAGGCGACTGGTGGTACTCGGATATTGCCATGTCCTAAAAGCGGTACAATGGTTGAAAAGGTTGAAAAGCCCTTCACTAGATGGCAGTTTCTTGTGCCTCTTTGCTGCCATCTACTGGTCATCTAGCCCAGTTACGTCACCCTGGCTAAGTAAAACCATCAGGGTGGGTTCTCAAATAATGTCTCTGAAGAAAAGGACAGAGGATAGCCTGAAGTCTTCTGGCATGAGTTATTTCACTTGAAAATAAGATGGACCAAGATGGCATCAATGCCAAGCAAAGGTATTCATTTTCCTTCTCCCATCTGAGTTGCAGTGTGCTGAAGCAGGGCAGCTAGTGCTAGGTGAGTTTGCTCACTGGTTTTTTTTTTTTGTACAATAGTTTGCCAATAGTTTGCCTTGCCACAATTTGTGGAGGTATACTTTTCTCCTTGATAGTCCTTCAATTAGGGTTTTCTGATCATTTGTCTGATGGACGGCACCTGCGCTCCTTCTGACGCGGTCTGAAGACCCATTTATTTGAACAAGCTGGCCTGGCCTGATGGGGGAAGTTAGGGTTTTTAATTGGGTTTTATATTGTTACTGTTTTATCTGGGCAATTATTTAATTCTCTTTTAATTTTTGTATCTTCTATTTATATATGCCCTGTTCACCGCCCTGAGTCCTTCAGGAGAAGGGCAGTATACAAATTTAATAAATGAAATGAAATGAAATGTTAACCCTACTTATCTGGGTGTTGGCTGCTGGAGAGGATATGTTCTGGGCTTTTTCTTTCCTTCAGAGCTTTTTTCATTGTCTCTTCTGAATGGTGTGTAAATACGGTTTATCTCTATGTGTCTGTTGATGGCTGATTTGTCTGAAGGTCAACCCTACAGGAATTCCCTAGTGGTTTTGGATGTGGCTTGATCTGGGATGCTCACTATTTTTCAGATAAAATTGTCATTGAATCTGTTCATGGGTTTTGAAGTTAAGGAGATTTCATTAGGTCTTCTGATGTTGGTGTTTATGCTTTTGTCCCTGTGTGTCTTACATAGTGGCTGTTACAATTCTTGTTTATTGTACATGACTCTTGTTTTTTCTTCTTGGGCTACTGGATCTTTAGGTTTACTTAAAATGTTTGGAAGAGCTTTAGTTGATTTGTGTGCTGCAGTGATGCTATATGGTTGAAATAGTCTGTTGGTTGTTTCTGAAATATTTTTGATATATAGTAATGTTATCCTTGTCATAGATTGTGCTGGTTGTGCCTGAAATGAGCTGAGTCGTGAGGCAGTTTTTGATATAGTTGTATGGGTATTCATTTTGTTGGAAGCTGTGAGACCACTCTGTTTCCTGTTTCTCATGTTCAGCATTGCTGCAATGTGTTTATATTCCTCTGGCCAACATTCTTACAAAGTTCCTCTTGTGAGATATTGGGTTGTTACTTTGGTAATGGAGCAGTGTGGGTTGTTTTTCGATAGACTAGCATTTCTAACTTGCCATTGTTTCCTCTGCTAAGAAGAATATCCAGGAAGGGTAGTGTGTTGTTATTGTCTCCTTTCCTTGAGAATGTTATTCCTTTGAAGACCTTGTTGACTGTTTCATCTAGTTGTTCTTCTGGTTGTTCCTTTTTTTATTACGATGGGGTCATCTACACACCAAATCCATACTTTTGACTATATGAATGGGAGTGCTATAATTTCCAGAGCTGCACTGTGGTCTCTGCTGTGAGTCCTGAGAGTGGTGATCCCATGAGTGTCCTTCTGATTTGTCGGTGCTGTATGTTTGTTCATCAAATTGAAAATAGGTGGTGAGGCAGAAGTTGATGAGGTCCACGATTCTGGGTATTTTGATTTCAACCTTAGCGTATTTGGCTAGCTCATAAATCAGCAGGCATTGTCAATAGTTTATAGTCTTTAACTGCCATATGGTAAGCCTTTCATATTCTTATTTGAATCTGTTGAGCTGTTCTCCGTAGAGCAGCTTACAATTTGTACCTATCACTAAGTCAGTACATTCTGTTTTCCTTTAAAAAAGAACTTAATAGGTAGAAAGCATATGCCTCACTTTAAGGCTGAATGCAGTGAGCAAAGAACAATATTTCTCCCCCCCCCAACAGTTAGATCTTAAGTACTTTCATAAGCCTCTAGCTTTATGGCCTTTTGTAAACAAAACAGTAATTTGTAGTTACAATGGCTAAATAATACCGAAGATAAATCAAAGGACACATGTGGGTGCATAGAGACTTTGAGCCTCTCTAATAGCCTCTCACCTAATATTTTAATTGTGACATCATAGTGATAAGCATTATACTTTAATTTATGCATTTAATTCAGGCATAAAAGAACGAAATCTTCTATGATGTTTTTAAAGACATTTTTATTCTACTTCGCCCTAGGTTTTTCCTAATTACTCCCACAATCCATGCATCATTGTCTTACACATAACCTCTCACAGTACTTTTTAACCTGAAGTAAAGTTACAAGTTCTAGGATAAACTGAAAGTAAAAAATCATTTTTAAATGCTCAAGGGGGGACAGGGGCTCCTGTAGTTTGTTTGTTTGTTTTTAATAAAAAAACCTCCATCCATTCTTATCTCTCGTCCTCCTAATTAGGTTCCTTCACTGTTTATGAGAGTTTCTAGCTTTCTGACCCCTTTTCCATTCTTGTAATAAACTTCCCAAAGATCTTAATAGATAGAGTGATAGATAGTCTTAACCTTCAAATCACCCAAGTCATAAAAAGTGAACACATTTTATTAAAAATCCAGGCAGCATTTGAGGCGTGACAAACACGATATCAAAGTTAAGCAAGTGGCAGTAAGACCTTCAACTCTTATAAGACAGCTTGGTTGGACTCAAGACCCAAATACAGATTTGACAGGACTTCAGGCTAATCTCACACAGCTCTGTTCGTATTTTTTGTGAAGTATTCCAAGACGCATAGTGACAGCTGAAGCCACAGTGGAGACAGCAGGCATGCAAATAGTATATAGACAAATTATGCACATTTGTCTGGCTTCAAGTTCAGTAGCTTGAAGCCATGAATATAAATATTAAATATCTACCAGACAACTAATGGTGGTTGCCAAGTCCAAAGAAGGAACACAACTGTGGTGGTAAAGCAAGGCATTTTCAGATGTTCAGTTCTTTACCAAAGTAAAACAAAAACAAAAAAAAGTTGCCACAAAGAAGAGGGAGTTAAGCTACTCTACAAAGCAACTGAAGGCAGGACAAGAAGCAACAGATGGAAACTAATCAAGGAGAGAAGCAACCTAGAACTAAGGAGAAATTTCCTGACAGAACAATTAACCAGTGGAACAACCTGCCACCAGAAGCTGTGAATGCTCCAACACTGGAAGTTTTTAAGAAGAGACTGGACAGCCATTTGTCTGAGATACACGTTGTTGTTAGCTGCGAAGTCGTGTCCGACCCATCGCGACCCTATGGACAACATTCCTCCAGGCCTTCCTGTCCTCTACCATCTTCTGGAGTCCATTTAAGCTCACGCCTACTGCTTCAGTGACTCCATCCAGCCACCTCATTGTCTATCGTCCCCTTCTTCTATTGCCCTCAATCTTTCCCAGCATTAGGCTCTTCTCCAGTGAGTCCTTCCTTCTCATTAGGTGGCCAAAGT
Source organism: Vipera ursinii (assembly GCF_947247035.1). Lineage (NCBI taxonomy): Eukaryota > Metazoa > Chordata > Lepidosauria > Squamata > Viperidae > Vipera > Vipera ursinii. The sequence goes on along the minus strand of NC_139513.1, from coordinate 33,472,422 downwards.
ATTTGAGTTTTAGCTTCAGGATCTGGCCTTCTAAAGAGCAGTCAGGATTGATCTCCTCTAGGACTGACTGGTTTGATCGCCTTGCAGTCCAAGGGACTCGCAGGAGTCTTCTCCAGCACCATAGTTCAAAGGCCTCAATTCTTTGGCGCTCAGCCTTTCTTATGGTCCAACTTTCACTGCCATACATTGCAACTGGGAAGACCATAGCCTTGACTATACGCACTTTTGTTGACAGGGTGATGTCTCTGCTTTTTAATGTGCTGTCTAGATTTGCCATGGCTTTCCTTCCCAGGAGCAAGCGTCTTTTAATTTCTTGGCTACAGTCCCCATCTGCAGTGATCTTGGAGCCCAGGAAAACAAAATCTGTCACTACCTCCATTTCTTCCCCATCTATTTGCCAGGAATTGAGAGGACCAGATGCCATGATCTTGGTTTTCTTAATGTTAAGTTTCAACCCAAGTTTTGCACTCTCCTTCTTCACCCGCAACAAGAGGCTCTTTAGTTCTTCTTCACTTTCTGCCATTAGAGTGGTATCATCTGCGTATCTTAGGTTGTTGATATTTCTTCCGGCAATCTTAATTCCAACTTTTGATTCATCTAGCCCTGCCTTTCTCATGATGTGCTCTGCATATAAGTTAAATAGGCAGGGCGACAGTATACATCCTTGCCGGACTCCTTTCCCAATTTTGAACCAATCAGTGGTTCCGTGTCCAGTTCTCACTGTTGCTTCTTGACCCGCATATAGGTTTCTCAAGAGACAAATAAGATGGTCTGGTACTCCCATCTCTTTAAGAACTTGCCACAGTTTGTTATGATCCACACAATCAAAGGCTTTAGCATAGTCAATGAAGCAGAAGTAGATGTTTTTCTGGAACTCCCTAGCTTTCTCCATGATCCAGCGTATGTTGGCAATTTGATCTCTAGTTCCTCTGCCTCTTCGAAATCCTGCCTGTACTTCTGGTAGTTCTCGATCCACATACTGCTGAAGTCTAGCTTGTAGGATTTTAAGCATGACTTTACTAGCATGAGAAATGAGTGCAATGGTGCGATAGTTTGAACATTCTTTGGCACTGCCTTTCTTTGGAATTGGAATGTAAACTGATCTTTTCCAATCCTGTGGCCATTGTTGAGTTTTCCAAATTTGCTGGCAAATTGAGTGTAGCACTTTTACTGCATTGTCTTTTAAGATTTTGAATAGCTCAGCTGGAATACTGTCACTTCCACTAGCTTTGTTGTTGCTCAGCTTTTCTAAGGCCCACTTCACTTCACATTCTAGGATGTCTGGCTCGAGGTCAGTGACCACCTCATTGTGATTATCAGGGACGTTAAGCTCATTCTTGTATAGTTCTTCTGTGTAATTTTGCCACCTCTTCTTAATCTCTTCTGCCTCTGTTAGGTCCCTGCCATTTTGGTCCTTTATCATGCCCATTTTTGCATTAAACGTTCCCTTCATTTCTCCAATTTTCTTGAAAAGATCTCTGGTCCTCCCTATTCTATTGTTTTCTTCTATTTCTTTGCACTGTTCATTTAAGAAGGCATTCTTATCTCTTCTAGCTATTCTCTGGAATTCTGCATTCAATTGGGTGTATCTTTCTTTTTCTCCCTTGCCTTTCGCTTCCCTCCTTTCCTCAGCTATTTGCAAAGCTTCCTCAGACAGCCATTTTGCTTTCTTGCATTTCTTTTTCTTTGGGATGGTTTTGGTTGCTACCTGTTGTACAATGTTGCGAACCTCTGTCCATAGTTCTTCAGGCACTCTGTCTATCAGATCTAATTCCTTAAATCTATTTGTCACCTCTACTGTATATTCAACAGGGATATGATTTAATTCATACCTGAGTGGCCTAGTGCTTTTCCCTACTTTCTTCAGTTTAAGCCTAAACTTTGCAAGGAGAAGCTCATGGTCTGAGCCACACTCAGCTCCTGGTCTTGTTTTTACTGACTGTATAGAGCTTCTCCATCTTTGGCTGCAGAGCATATAGTCAATCTGATTTCTGTGTTGACCATCTGGTGATGTCCATGTGTAGAGCCGTCTCTTGGGTTGTTGAAAAAGAGTGTTTGCTATGACCATCGTATTCTCTTGACAGAATTCTATCAACCTGTGCCCTGCTTCATTTTGCACTCCAAGGCCAAACTTGCCTGTTATTCCAGTTATCTTTTGGCTTCCTACTTTAGCATTCCAATCCCCCATGATGATAAGAACATCATTTTTTGGTGTTAGTTCTATAAGGTGCTGTAGTGCTTCATAGAACTGGTCAATTTCATCCTCTTCAGCACTGGTGGTTGGGGCATAGACCTGGACTACTGTGATATTGAATGGTTTGCCTTGGATTCGAACTGAGATCATTCTGTCATTTTGAGGATTGTATCCCAGTATTGCTTTTCCTACTCTTTTATTGACTATGAAGGCTACTCCATTTCTTCTGAAGGATTCTTGCCCACAATAGTATACCTGATGGTCATCTGAATTAAATTCACCCATTCCTGTCCATTTTAGTTCACTGATACCTAAGATGTCAATGTTCAGTCTTGTCATCTCTTGTTTGACCACGTCCAGTTTTCCTTGATTCATGGATCTTACATTCCAGGTTCCTATGGAGAAAAAATCTTTACAGCATTGGACTTTCCTTTCACCACCAGACACATCCACAGCTGAGCGTCCTTTCGGCTTTGGCCCAGTCGCTTCATTCTTTCTGGCGCTACTAGTACTAGCCCTCTGCTCTTCCCCAGTAGCATATTGGACGCCTTCCGACCTGAGGGGCTCATCTTCCAGCGTCATATCGTTTTGCCTTTTGGTACTGTCCATAGGGTTTTCATGGCAAAGATACTGGAGTGGGTTGCCATTTCCTTCTCCAGTGGATCACGTTTTGTCAGAACTCTCTGCTATGACCTGTCCGTCTTGGGTGGTCCTGCACGGCATAGCTCATAGCTTCATTGAATTACGCAAGCCCCTTCGCCACGACAAGGCAGTAATCCATGAAGGGGCTGAGATACACACACAGACACATATAAGAAAGATGGCATGGTCACAGCTTTTGTAAGTGTGTGTGTGTGTGTGTGTGTGTGTATGTTGAGTATTTTGAACACCTTGCCAGCCCAAATATGGCTGACTGATGAGAACAAATAAGTTTGAAATAACTATATCAGTCCCCCTCAAGATTGTACATAGTCTGCGAGATAGGCAGGTGGCCTATGAGCCCTGAATGACCGTCTCAGCATTTGCCATTTGTCCAGGAAAGCAGAGTCAGTGGTTGAGTCCTGGCTTAGTGTTCCTGGTTGACCCATTCCAGGGTCAGCCCTAGCACACACGCTGTCATGCTGGTCCTGGGCCTGTTGTTGTAAGAACCTATTCTCCTCCAGTCCTGTTGTTGTCGGTTGTTGGGGTTGATCAATCTGTGACCCTTCAGGAACCTGCTTCCTGATTTGGTCTATGTGTTGTCTGATCTGACGGTCCCGCTCCACCCCTACAACGTACGACAAGAACCCAGTTCTGTCAACCACCACCCCTGGAATCCATGCATGTCCCGGCCCGTAGTTCCTTGCCCAAACCAGGTCATTGGTGTGAAATTCTCTAGAGAGCTTGGGTTGCTCAGTCTCCACAGCCACTCTGTCGGGGTGTAGCCTGTCCAATTTGCTGATGAGGTGCCTGCCTCAACGAAGTTCTGCTGGGCTCTTCCCCATGGCTGTGCAAGGTGTGGTGTGTTGTGCTAACAGGAATTGTGCCAACCTTTGATGCCAGTCGCCACTGATGATACGCCTCAATGCGTCCTTGGTCATTCGTACCATGCGTTCTGCTAATCTGTTGGTCGACGGGTGGAAGGGCGCAGCTGTGACATGCCTAATCAAGTTGGCCTTGGTGAATGCCTGGAATTCAGCAGAGGTGAATTGAGGCCCGTTGTCTGAAACCAATATGTCAGGGAGGCCATGTGTGGCAAGAGCCCCCTGAGCACTTGGATAGTTTTGGCCGAGGTCATGCTATTGACTGGTATCACCTCTAGCCATATGGAATGGCTGTCTACCACCATTAGGAACAGCTGTCCTTGGAAAGGACCAGCGTAATCAATGTGGACTCTGGACCATGGGGTGTGCGTGGCCTCCCATTTGTGTACAGGTGCATGGGGCATCTCCGGTCTGGACCTTTGGCAGTCATAGCAACTATTAACCTGTTCCTCTATGGCCTTATCTAGACCTGGCCACCACAGGTAGCTTCTAGCTAATGCTTTCATACGAACTATTCCTGGGTGTCCTTCGTGTAGTGACTTAATGACTTTGTTCCTCAGTGTCTCGGGAATAATGACCCTACTACCCCACAAAAGGCATCCCTTGTGGGCAGATAACTCATGCCTTCTATTGATGTAGGCTTGGAATTCCGGGCCTGGACTCTTTTCTTGCCAACCCGTGACTACCCAAGACTGAACTCTGGTTAGGATTCTGTCTGTACTTGTTTCAGCGACTATGTCTTTTGCCTGTAAGGGACACTCGGGTAAGTCCTGGATGGTCAGTATTTGGGCTGCAGGCGCCGGATCAGGTTCTGAATTTGCTAGGGGCAACCTGCTTAACCCGTCTGCATGGCCCATATCTTTACCTGGTTTGTGAACCAGTTTGTAAGTGTATGCAGATAGGAATATGGACCACCTGAGCATCCTCGGTGACAGAATTTGAGGGGCTTGTTTGTCTGTTGTGAACAACCCCAATAATGGCTTATGATCCATAAATATGGTAGTCATAGCCAAATATGGTAGCCATAAAGGTAGTCATGGAATTTTTTGACCCCGGCCACTATAGCCAGGGCTTCCTTGTCAATCTGGGCATAATTCCTTTCTGCCCCTGACAATGTATGGTAGTAGTATGTAATGGGCACCTGTCCCCTGTTCTCTTCTAGGTGGCTCAATACTGCGCCCACTCCATAGGGAGATGCATCACAAGCGATGCAAATGGGCTTTGACTCTATGAAATGGGTGACAGTGGAATTACTAGACAGTAATTCCTTTAGGTTTTTAAAACTCTTGTTGTGGACCTTGGTCCAGTTCCATGCAGCTTGCTTGTCTAGGAGCCTGTGCAGAGGCTCAGCTATGGCTGCTTTGTGTGGGAGGAATGAATGGTAGAAATTCAGGAGCCCCAGGAATGCTTGCAGTTCCCCCTTGTTTGTGGGGGTAGGGGCCATTTTGATTGCCCTTACCTTGGATTCTGCAGGGTGGATTCCTTTGGCATCAATCCTGAACCCTAGGAATTATGTGGATGCCACCCCAATGCTACACTTGTCTTTTTTGAGTTTGAGCCCTGCAGAGCGGAAAGTGCTTAAAACAGCTTGCAGTCTCTCAGCCAGTACCTCCTCAGTATTCCCAGCAATGAGGACATCGTCAAAGTAAGGGCATACTCCCAGAATGCCCTTCAGGATCTTCTCCATCACCTCCTGAAAAATCCCTGGAGCTACAGAGACAACAAACTGCAAACAGTTAACTCTGAAAGCTCCTCTATGCGTTATTATGGTTTGAGCGTCTGCCGTCTCCCTGGTAACTGGGAGCTGCTGGTACGCCTGCACGAGATCCAGCTTCGCAAAGATGGCGCCGCCCTGGAGAGAGGCGAGAACGTGGCTGACCGTTGGAACCAGGTAAGCGTGTGGATTAAGGGTCTGGTTCACCGAGCACTTATAGTCAGCATAGATTCTCACTTCCCCATTAGCCTTTAGTGGGCTAACTATAGGGGTCTCCCACTCTCGCCCTTCTACTGGCTCTAACACCCCTTGCTCCACTAGCCTATCTAATTCATTCTCAATTTTGTGTTTGAGAGTGAAGAGGACTCTCCAAGGTTTAATTCTAATGGGCATGATGTTGGGGTTAAGTTTGAATTTAATGGGTGGCCCAGTGCACCTTCCTAACTTGCCATCGAATACGCCTGCAAATGTTTTGCAGATGGATTTGAGGCCCTTGGCCTTGGTGCTATGGATCCCTGAGATCCCTATGCCCAGAGCCCCAAACCAGTCCAGCCCAACTAGACTAGTCCTCTGGCCCTTGAATACTAGGACATCTAACTGCCCACGGAACTCCCTGAACCTCACCGACAGGGTGGTCTCCCCCTTAATTTTAACAGGTGCATTTTGAAAATCAGTTAGTTTTAGATTGGTAGGACTTAATTGTGCCCACAGCTTGCTCCGGCCACACACTAGTTTAAACGTCTTGTAAGAAATTATAGAGACGGCGGACCCGGAGTCGAGCTCCATCTTGCAAGGCATGCCTTGCAAAAGGACCTCTAATTTAATTTTGGGGGTGAGCAGCCGATGGACCCCAGTGTGGGATACGGCTGTCAGACTCATGAAGGAATTGGAGGTGGTGACTTGGGGTTTCCCGGTACCTTTTGGTGACGCATCCTTGTCCCAGGAATGACTCCGACAGACCACTGCGATGTGGCCAGTTTTTCCACAGACCCGGCACTTAGCCAAGTGGAATCTGCAGGCCACCCTCGCATGGTTTCCTCTGCAGCCGGCACACTTGGGACTGGTCGCTCCACCTCCAGAAGTAGTTTTGGCACTGTTCCCTCCAGTGTATTTTCGTGATGGCGTTGGACGCCGATGGGCCCCTTGGTCTCCATGCTGTTGAATTTGTCGATTGTCCAGCCTCCGGTGT